>NC_137087.1:25561547-25996547 GCF_951640355.1 Cnephaeus nilssonii
CTGATCGATGTTTCTCTCTCATCGATGTTTCTAACTCTCTATCCCTCTCTCTTCCTCTCTGTAAAAAATAAATAAAATATATTTAAATAAAAAAAAATGTCTGTGCAGTGTTCTGTCTCTTAAATTCTTTTAATCTGTAAGTTTTTCTTTTCTCCACCTCCCCCCTATTCCCTGTACTTTTTTTGTTGAAAAAGTTTGGGTTATTTATTCTAGCGTTTCCCTTAGTCTTGATTTTGTTAATGTCATACCAGTGGTATCATTTAACATGTCCCTCTGCCCCTGCATTTCCTACAAATTGGTAGTTAGATTTAGAGGCTTGATCAAATTCAGATTTGAGTTTTTTGGCAAAACTACCTCATAAGTTGTATTGTATATAGGCACATAATGTCTCTTAGCCATTGATGGTCATTGCATAAATCCATTAAGTCATCAGGAGTTGCAAAATGGTGGTATTCTTATTTTATTTCTTCCTGATATCTAATAACCAGAATATTTTAAAAGAGAGATATTTCCCTTTGTCAGTTATTTATTACCCTAAGGTAAAGTTTGAATAGGAAAGGAAGGATAAATGCTCAGATATTTACTTTCATTTATCAATTTTGAAACTAATGAGTTGGTTTCTTAGGATCCTCTACGGATGATGAAATAATTCTAGTATTTTTGGAATTCAAAAATTTAAAAATATTTGATGTTTTAGTCCATTAGTTTACTTATTGATGTTCATATTGGCTCTTCAAGTTGACATGACCTTAGTAGTCCTTGATTGCTTCTTTTTTTTTGGTATGATACGACACCCCAGGATCATCCTGTAAATGTCCTGACCCAGACCTGGCATCAGCTGTTTGCTCAAAAAATCTTGGTATTTAGAGACTACAATCTGGGTGCTATTCGTACTCATTGTTACTTAATTTTTCAGTGAACAGATCCAAAAAACAAGTTTTTAATTATTTGTTTTTAATGCATAGACACTGTACTTGGCACTTGGAGAAGCAGATAAAAAACGTGGTCTTGACTTTGTTAATAAATCACAGTGATATAAATGCTAAAATATTTGGCTTTGTTATGAAAGCTCTTAGGAGGCTGATCCTACATGGAGTGGGAAGGGGGGGGGCATCAAGTAATAGCACTTTACCTGAGCTTTGAGGAATAAAGTGAAGAGAAAGTACTTTTGAGGGTGAGCCTTTGTCTTTGCAACAGAGACCTGACCAGTATGAACCTCAATTTCCTCTTTTATAAATATTTTACTTTTCTTCAAGTTTTCTCTTTAGTCATAATATGGTATACTTTTGAGCATTTGTCCATGTATTTTGATAGGACAAGATTCCTTGAAGGGAAATTGCTGAGTTCAGGAGTACATACATTTTAAACTTTGTTATATATACTGCCAAATTGCTCTTAGAAAAGGTTATAACAATTTACAACGTTTACTAACAGGAGACTTGTGCTCATTTCTTCACACCCCCAACAGTAAAATCTTATTTTTTAAAAATTTATTTCAGAGAGGGAGAGAGAGAATAATTGACTGGCTGCCTCCTGCAGGCTCCCTCCTGGGGATTGAGCCCACAATCCAGACTGTGCCCTGACCGGGAATTGAACCGTTATCTCCTGGTTCATATAGGTCGATGCTCAACCACTGAGCCATACCAGCTGGGCAAAGCTAAATTATCTTTTACTTGGTATCACATTGTTTTGGTTCTTAAACAGAATATCAAAGGAACTAAAATATGTTTGCTTCTGAAAAGTATGGACTTACTATGATGACATTTTAAATTTAAAATATTTTTAGCACTTTTGGAACCTAGAAACTGATTTTATAATGGAGCTTTATAATCCTTTAATGTGGGTCAGTAATTTTCCATACAGTAGGTCCTTGGGTTACGTCGGAGATCCGTTCCTATTGCGCGACTTAACGCGATTTTCACTGAAAGTGGAAACCAACCTACATAAGCACCTACGTCACTCACATGGAGCACATACACAGCAGTAATGAAGTGAAACAGTAAAAAAAAATTAAAAGAAAGATAACAATTCCTGACCTTTACCTGTGGTAAATAAATAATAAAAAACATAAAGCACATATATACATACGTTGAAATGATGGAACTTTTTTTTTATTATAAATACCGTAAATGGGAGATGGTGATGTAACCTGAGGACTGTCTGTATTTTGAAAAAAAGTTCAAAGTCAGGATACCCAGAAATCATATACCCGGCTTTCTTACCAGTTATAGGAGGAAAAAACTTCCTGACTTCTCATTTCTCTCACATTCTCTCTCTCTCTCTCTTTTTTTTTTGAAATGTGAACTAGACATCTGGATTAGAAAGAAAACATCCCTAATGTAATTTGGAAGCCTTCTAATATTAACAGCCTTTTTTACCTTTATATGTCTTTATTACTTCCTTTCGTAGTGGTCACGTGTGTGGTCTATGAAAATAGTTAGCCCATAAATTAATTTATGTGTGAGAGCAGAACATTTATGTTCTCTTCTTTAGGTGCTGTTGACTTTATTACTTAAAAAATCTGTACTTTCGGAAAGTAGAACTTAGTTTCTACTTAAAAATAGCCTGTGATTCTTACATAGGTGTCAATCTAGATTTTATTTAAAATTTTCTTCTGTAAATACATAATTTTACTAGCTCCCCATGCCCAGAGAATTTTCTTGAATTATGGATGGTGTTGAAAAAAAGAAGATAAGGGAAATAATAAAGAAGAGATAGAAATTGAAAGAAAGAAATCCAGACAATTTTAAAATCATTTCCCCCCTCCCCTCCACACAGATACTTAAACAGAAAGCTAACACTTTTATCTGACGCATCCCTTAAAATGTTACTGTTACCTAGCATCATATTTTAGTCAGGATCTCACAGCTAAAACAATGTGGAGACTTTAGTTAATATTGGGCAAAACTGTGGTGGGTTATTTGTCTGAATGATTTTCAATTGCTTTGATCCCTCCCCACCCCCTCTGCACCATCCCAGTTTGGACTTGCCATTTTGAGCTTGGTGTATAAAAGTATAACTTTTTTTCTTGTATTTTTAATGATTATTTGTATTTTACTAATTAACTTTTTAAAAATGATCTTTTAATTCTATAATATAGAAGAAAACTTCCCTTCTCTTTGTTAATTTTGTCAGACTTCTGTTCATATCAGAAGAAAACTTTTTATTTGAAGATTCAGCTTGTCTTTCAAATAAAAGGTGTAATTACTCTATGTATTATTTAAAAATAAACTCTCTATAAGGGCGAGGAATTTCTTCTAGGTTGCATTTTCCTTTTCTTTTAGTTTTCTTTTAGAATGAATTCTCTTTTGTGGTAACAAATAGCTGTTTCTGAAGTTGGCAAGAAAACTTCCTCTTGGGACTCCCATAGAAGTGTTGTGGCAGCTATCTGATTCAACTGCTTAGAAAGCTCTCTGAAAGTTTCCTTATTTGTCTGGAAAGAGTCTGGAGCCCAAACCTGCTTTTTCCCCTGAGGAGGATTGTAGCTCTAAGCTGATGTGGGAACAACTATGAAAGATTCTGTGGTGACAGTGTGAAATGGGGCATAAATTTAAATTTTGTACTCCAAAGCAAATTTTCAGACACAGTAAAGAAGGGGCTCTTTATGGTACAGATAGGCTTGGGCAGTTTTTATATTCATATCCACCTTTTTAGGAAACCAAGAGAAAGGAAAGAAAAGGAAGTTCTTCTTTTCTCATTTTTTAAATTTTAAACAGTCCACAACTAATATGACTGCTGTAAAGGAGGATAGGGAGTGGAGATGCAGATCTTCTTATAAAAAGTAAAATCGTAGGTCTTTGTATAATATTTTAGTGAATACTAATTACCTTATGTTATAATATTATAAATAAATATCAAAGTGCATCCTGAAATTATTTTGAATCAGATTGAGTGGAGTGGAGAAAAGGGTCAGTAATGAAAAATAATGGGGGGGGGGGGGGGAGGTTAAGGTGGTGATGAAAAAGAGGAGCTGTAATCGGCCCTAACCGGTTTGGCTCGGTGGCTAGAGCGTCGGCCTGCGAACTGAAGGGTCCCAGGTTCGATTCCGGTCAAGGGCATGTACCTTGGTTGCGGGCACATCCCCAGTAGGGGGTGTGCAAGAGACAGCTGATCGATGTTTCTCTCTCATCGATGTTTCTAACTCTCTATCCCTCTCCCTTCCTCTCTGTAAAAAATCAATAAAATATATTAAAAAAAAAAAAGAGGAGCTGTAATCGTGAAGCAAAATGAGAAAGGTAAGAGAAATGATAGAAGTGGAGTAGTTAAGAAAAAGAATGGCTCCAGTTTTCTCCATCTAATGAGTAAATTCTTCTTTGCCAACTTTTGGGCTTCCCTGTAGATCATAGGGCGAGGTAATTTACCAGCTCATTGTCTCAGTTTTCTTAATTCTAGGGTTGATAAACTAGTACTTTATCTGTAAACCCCTCATTATGGGTGCCTTGCAGGTGATAAGTGCTCAGTAAATGTTAGCTGTTATTATTACCATCACTATTGTTATTTTTTTAAAAAATCTTTATTGTTGAAAGCATTACATAGGTCCTCCTTTTCCTCCCATAAACCTCTTCCAGCCCACTCCCGTCCTCCCTCTGCCCCATAGTCTGTGTCCACGGGTTATGCATATATGCATACAAGTTCATTGGTTGATCTCTTCCCACCAACCCTTCCCTGCCTTCCCTCTGAGGTTCAACAGTCTGTTTATGCTTCTATGACTCTTGAGTCTATTTTTGATCATCAGTTTATTTGGTTCATTAGATTCCACATGAGTGAGATCATGTGATACTTAACTTTCTTTGACTGGCTTATTTCACTCAGCATAATACTCTCCAGGTCCATCCATGCTGTTGCAAATGGTAAGAGTTCTTTCTTTTTTATTGCCTTGTAGTATTCCATTATGTAAATGTACCATAGTTTTTTTTATCCACTCATCTTATTTTTGTTATTATACCTTTTTTTTTTTAATTGATTTTTTACAGAGAGGAAGAGAGAGAGACAGAGAGTCAGAAACATCGATGAGAGAGAAACATCGATCAGTTGCCTCCTACACACCCCCCACCGGGGATGCGCCTGCAACCAAGGTACATGCCCCCGACTGGAATCGAACCCAGGACCCTTCAGTCCGCAGGCCGACGCTCTATCCACTGAGCCAAACTGGCTTCGGCTATTAATACCTTCTTTACTCATGTATTCAACAAAAAAATGTTTATTGGACTACTGTATTGGAAGTTGAAGCTTCCTCATGAAGCTTCCATTCTTGTTAATACGACGGATATAAACTAGCAGATAGTTATAGATTGTGCTGAATGCTAAAAAGGAAATAGAGAAGTGAGGAAGGAAAAATAACAGAGGTGGTCACTATAGGTGAGGGTGTCTGAGAAGTCCTTTCTGAAGAGGTGGTGATTTAGCTGAGGCCCAAAGATTGAGAATGGGAAAGTGCATTCCAGCAAAGGGCACAGCATGTTCAAGACTCAGAGGTTGGAGGCAGCTCTGCACATTTGAGGACTACAACGTGGTAAAAGTGCGCTTGGACCATAGAAAACAAAGAAGATGTTCTGAAAGGGTCTGTGGCCCTCTCTCTGCTTTCTTCAGCAAGCTCCAATGGCTCATGCATCTTGCCTGATATATTATTAGTGCTACCTGAGGCTCTGAGAAAAGATCAGACCGGTGGCCACACTGGGAGGAATGTTAGAAGATCTCCATAGCTATCCCTCTCAGGTTCGTCAGCAAGCCAAGTTTTATTTATTTTTTTTAAAGCTTTAGTATACTTAAAAAATATATATGTTTTTATTGATTTTAAAAAGGAAGAAAGAGAAAGGGAGAGAGAGAGAGAGAGAGAGAGAAAGAGAAACATCAATGAGAGAGAAACATCAACCGATCCTGCAACCCTGGCGTGTGCCCTGACCAGGAATTGAACCTGTGATCTCCGGGTGCATGGGTTGATGCTAAATCACTGAGCTACACTAGCTGGGTACAAATAAAAAGAGACTAATGCATTTGTCTCTTATTGACTTTTCAATTGAATAGGATACTTTATATGGTAAACTAGACTTATAATTGGTGGTTTTTAAAAATGGCTTTTGTAATTGGTATATTTTTATATAAATGTTAATTAATTGTCTTATTTGCTTTATCCTTTCAGTCAGTATCACATAATAATTCTTGGCCTACTGAGAATATTAAATTTTCAAAGTTGCATGAACTCTTTAAAGTGTTGTGTAGAATACTCAAAAAATTTTACTATAGTAATTAGACAGTGGTCTTTTGTCATATTTAATACCTAATGCATTGCAAATTGTCTAGAAGCTTTTAAAAACATAGGTAGGTTCAACTATTTTATTATTTATTTGATAGCCTAGTTTATAGCAGAGGGCAACAAAGAAAGTACATTACTTTAAAATTTTAACCTGCTTGTAGTGGAAAAAATATTTATTTGTAAATATTAGTTTGTCTTTTCCCAGTCTCCCTTGGTTTATGCAGTTAATTTTTGATAAATTATTTAAAATGTTATTCTTTTGGGGAAGACCAATGGCTTTTTGGTCATCACCTTGCCTACTGAAACTTGCCTCTTATTTCTTTCTGTCATAGGTGGTTTTTTGTTTTTTCTTTCCATGGTCATGCAGTATGGTGTCTACTCCTCACTGTCTATTGCCAATTCCAGAGCATTATTTCTCCCTCTTGTGAAAATCCCAGTACCTTGAGGTTCATGCCTCCCAATCATACCACTTTCTTCCCTTCCTCATTCCCATTGCCTATTGAAGAATAAAGCTCACTGTTTTGCCTTCTATTCTTGCCATCCCTCTAGTATCTTTTGCATTCAAGTGTGTGGCCCATCCAGCAATATAATTTCTCATTTCCTTGCCATCATCTCTAGCAACTTTTAGTTATATATTTTTCTTATAGTAATTTCCAAAGATAAACATTAGCCCTTTCAGTCACTTTGAATGCTCCACCTCAGAAATATGAATTTGATTCCACTCTATCATAGCCTCTTACCTTTCTAGTTTTCTCACTCAGTTATTCCTACTCCATTAATTAATTAATTAGTTAATTAATTAATTTTTAAGGAATCTAGCAGACTGTCTTCTATCTACCTTTTAGGCTCCTCACACATACATTTTTATATAGCAGTTAAAAATTGTATATTGAAGCACACTGTACACACAGAAAAGAGTACATATAATCAATAGGAAGACCTATCTTTCTGAACCATTACTTCCATCTTTGCTAATCTCTTTTTAAAAATATCAGTATATTTTCTTGGCATTTAAGATAAAGCCTGGCATAGAAGGACCTCATAGATTGTCTCCGAAACTTCTGGCCTTATTATCCATCACTGCCTTCTCCAGGTATACTTTAGATTTTCCTGCCTTTGCACTCACCCAATAGGAATGTCCTCTCATTGGTGACATATCAGCTATTGAGGCATTTCAAATACAGAAGCCACTTTGCCCTTCCTTCTCAGGTTCCTTATGTATTAAACTTTTTTCTTACCTACCTTCATGGTCTATCACCTTAACTCTAATCTCTGCCTTCAATTATCTTGTCTCATTATCTTTCCATGGATGTATCTAGGAAATTTCCTAACCTAGATGCTTCTCACCCAGGGTTTCTCAACCTCAGCACTGTTAACACTTTGGACCAGATAATTTTTTGTTGTGGGAGTCTGTCTTGTCTACTGTAGGATGTTTAGTAGCCTCCCTGGCCTCTGTCCAATAGCAACTAGATGCAGATTGTGACAACCAAAATTGTCTCCTCCCCCCCCCCCCCCCCCACTCCACCCTCCTTGATTAAGAACCATTAGTTTAATTGTATGCCTTATTTATTTTTCACATGTATTCTTGATGAAAAATCACACAGATCATGTAACCATAAATTTGTGTTTTCTGATTCAGCCAGGTCCTTAATTGTGCCTGGCAGTCCTTTAATACTTTCATAGAGTTATTTCTTTATTGTCCCAAACTTCCCATCTCATTATCTTCCTCTTATTCTTAGCAGGTGACATTGTCTTCTCTTCAAAGAGAAAAGAAGACAGAATTGTTAGATTTGTTCTACCTCAACTTTGTGATACCAACCATGAGCTTACCTGCATTTAACTAATTTTGTGAACTTGGTCTTTAACTTCAAGTGTTATCTTTGCTGATGTAATGGCTGTCATGAATTTAGTATAATGCCTTGCCAATAAGTGTCAGATGGTGGGGGTTGGGGAATGTCAGAGCTGGAAAAGGGGATGCTGCTACATATAAAGTGCAGAGAAAGCCCCACTTTGGAGTAATGTTTGAGTAGAGGCCTAGGGAAAGTGAGGAGTGAACCAGGCAACGTTTTTTGGATAAAGGACTTTTAAGAAATGTGACTATAATAATACTAGAGGCCCAGTGCACAAAATTCGTGCGGGGCGGGGGGGTGTCCCTCAGCCCAGCCTGCACCCTCTCCAATCTGGGACATCCTTCTCACAATCTGGGACTGCTGGCTCCTAACCACTCACCTGCCTGCCTGCCTGATAGCCCCCTAACCGCTCCCCTGCTGGCCTGATTGCCTCCAACTGCCCTCCCCTGCCAGCCCAATCGCCCCCAACTGCCTTCCCCTGAGGGGAATGGGGGACTCTGGCTGGATGAAGCGGGGCTGAGGGGACTGGGCGCTGCCATCTTGTGGCTGTGGGTTTCACCATCTTGTGAGGGTGTGGCAGTCAATTAGCATATTCCCTCTTTATTAAATAGGATAAGTTGAAAGAATAGTAACTGCAGGGTGATGTGCAGTTAAGGAAGTGGATGGGCTTGTTTTTCAGGTGGGAGAGACATGAATGTTTTAAAATGCCCATATAGTAAAGTGCCATTAGAAAAGCATTGCAATTAGAAGAAGAGATAGAAAAGCTAACTTATTACAACAACCTCTTAATTATTTTTTTCTATCCATTTTCCATGCTGCAGTGGATTAATCGTTGTAAATGCAAATCTGATTCTATTACTTCCCTTAAAGTCCTTAAATGCCTCCATTTGCCAGTAGTCTAAAATAAAATTTCATAAAGGGCTTTTTTACTAGGTCATGGCCACTTGGTTCCTGCTAACATGTCCTCCTTAGCTCTCACCATTTTGTTTTTTTGGACTCCTACATCTTTCCTCTGTCTCCAGATACCCTTGTGCCATTATGTGTTCCAAACTTAAGTCATGTTGTGCTGAATTTCTCTCACTTCTTCAAACACGGCATGTTCTCTCAGCCTTTCCAGTTTTTACATTTGCCTGGAACCCTTTACCTTCTTCCTTCTTTGGCTGACTTTCATTCATTCTTCATCAAACCTATCATTTCTTCCTCATCCCTGCCCAACTTCAAGCCTGGATTAGTTTCCCCTTCTGTGTGCTGCCATCTGTCCATTCATCCATTCACTTATTATTTTCTCTTGGATTTCTCACTTCTTAACACCAAATTGTAAAGATCTTTTTACTTGTCTCTATGTCTACCACTCTGTGAGCTTGGTGAGAGCAGAAGCCATGTCTTTCCCATTCACTTTTGGATCCCCACACCAGAGAACAGTGCCTGGCATATCGTAAAGCCTTGACAATTATTTGCTGAATAAATTAACAGATATTTTGTCGTTAAATTGAGAAAAACAATAATTCATCCATATAACACTTTTACCTAATGTTCACTGTGTGCTAGGCATTGTGAAAATTGCTGTGGGGGTTTAAAAAATCCTCAATCCCTGATTTCAAAGTACTTCTGGTTCAATTGTGGAAATAAGTCATGCACAGTGATGCTTTTCAGAGTGTGATTTCTACTAATTTGAAATTTGAGTAAATTGGGTTATATTTATAATACTTTTTTGTCAGTTGTGAGAATTTTATTTCTAGGATAAGATATCACTTCTCATTATTCTACATTGAACTATACCTACCCATCTTTGAGTAGCTCCAGGTGTGAAAGGATTGTTATTGAACTCATAACAAAAAAAGTTTTTTAGTTTTATATTTTAAATTTAGGTCCGTGATCCATTTTGAGTTAATTTTAGTAGTGTATAGTGTGAGGTATGGGTCAAGATTTATTTATCTTTTATTTTTTTGGCATGTGGATGTCTAATTGCCCTAGCACTATTTGTTGAAGAGACTATTTTTTCTCCATTGAATTGCATTTTTACCTTTGTCAAAATCAATTGACTGTATCTGTATCTATATATGGGTCTATTTCTGGACATCCATTTTGTTCTATTTGTCTATTGACTCTTTTGCTAATGGCATGCTGAGTTGATTAATGTAACTTTAGAGTATAGTCCTGAGGTAAGATAATATGAGTCTTCCAATTTTTTCTTTATAAAATTGTTTTGGCTATTTCCCTTCCTTTGCCTGACCTTAGTGATTTTAGAACCAACTCATCAATGTCAACATAAAAAAATTGGCTGGTATTTTGATTGAGATTACTTTGAATTTATAGATCAATTTGGGGAGAATTGACTCTTCTAATACATATACATGGTTTATCTCTCCACTTATTTATGTCTTCCTTTATTCATCAATGCTTTGTAATTTTCAGCATAGAGATCTTGTACATATTTTATTACATTTGTATGTATTTTAAAAAAATGTTTATTGTTGACATTTGTATGTATTTTTATGTGTGTGTTTTTGTACTATTGTGAGTAGTATGGTTTAAATTTGTACTTTTTTGTTTCTAGTGTATAGATATATAATTGATTTTTGTATATCGGTCTTGTATCCTGCAAACTTGCTAAATAAACTCACTTAGTTCTAGGAGCTCTGTTGAAGAGTCTTTGTGATTTTCTACATAGACAATCCTGCCATTTGTAAATAGAGGCAGATTTATTCCTTTTCAATCTGTATGCCTTTTATTTCTTTTTTCTTATTGCACTAACTAGGATTTCCAGTATGCTGTCATTTAACAGTAATTGTGACAGCTCATGTCCTTGTTCTGATTCTTAGGGAAAACATTGTCTTATATTATTAAGTATGATGTTAGTTGCCCTTCTATTCCTGATGTGCTGAGAATTTTATTAAGAATAGATGAATAGCCCTGACCGGTTTGGCTCAGTGGATAGAGCATCGGCCTGCGGACTGAAGGGTCCTGGGTTCGATTCTGGTCGGGGGCATGTACCTTGGTTGCAGGCACATCCCCAGTGGGGGGTGTGCAGGAGGAAGCTGATCGATGTTTCTCTCTCATTGATGTTTCTCGCTCTCTCTCCCCCTCCCTTCCTCTCTGTAAAAAATCAATAAAATATATTTTTAAAAAAATAAAATGGACTTTAAAAAAAAAAGATGAATAGGGATTGGATTTTCTCAAATGTTTTTTTAGTTTTTTACATTTGTTGGTGCCATCATATTTTTCTTTTTTAGTTTGTTGATCTGATGAATTACACTGCTTGAGCTTTCAGTGTTGAATCAATTTGCTTTGCATTCCTGTATTATGCTTTTATAACTTATGCATTTGATTTGGTAATATTTTGTTGAGGATTTTTGCATCTATGAGGGATAATTGATCTATAGTTTTCTTTTCTTGTAATTTCTTTTTCTGGATTTGGTATCAGGATAATTCTTGCCTCATTTTATAAAATGAGTTGAAAACTCTTCCTACACCTCTTTGTGTATATTTCCCCCCCACTCTTTTTTCCTGTTCAGTTTCAGCTCTGGTAATTTCTGTTGACCTATCTGCAAGGTTATTGTTTGTTTCCTTATCTGTGTCAAGTCTGTTGATGAGCTTCACAAAGGCTTTTTGAATTTTGTTATTGCATGTATTATATTTTGCACTTCAGATGGACTCGTTTAGCATTTTTGTTCAACCCTTGCAGTTTCTATATCTGATATTTGCCATCTGGTCTTGGGTATTATTTACCTGTTCCATTTGAGCCTTCATCAATATTTATAACTTTTTAAAAATTTTTTGGCAGATAGTTTCAACATTTGAGTTATCTCTTAAATCTGCTTCTGTTGATTATTTTGTTTCATTTAGTTGTTTGCTTTTGAGATTTTGTGTGGCTTATTATTTTTTTGTGGGGGAGGTGGTTACCAAATAACTTTATTTGAAGGAATGGTACAAGTACAAGACGTAAGTAGATGTTTTCATACAACTTATAGAGAAGGTAATGGTAGCTGCACATGTATGCATTACCTTAGTGACCAGGGAAGTCACCTCCATTTTTAATTGGATGCCAGCCATCATTTGCAGGATAGTAGAAATAGAAATATTTAGTATTTATGCCAAGAAATAGGTATGACTCTTGTTTTGCTAAGCTGTTAGTTTGAAGAGTTGAATCAGTCTCGCCTGGAGTTGATCAGGGTTTATGCCTTTTTGTGCTCTGGTTATCTTCATTCCATCATCAACTTTAAAAGCTTCCATCATCGCCTCGTACTTAAGGTGGGTGTAGATTTACTGGAAAGTTTTAACTCAATGTTTTTACTTCACCTATATCTTTAGGCCTTACTTGCACATCTGTACTTCAGGGAGGCTCTTTCTATACTCCTTTGTTCCTTCTCTATTAGTAGAGTGCTGTTACTTATTACTGGGAGCTGGTTTGCTTTTTAGTGGTGGGCATGGGATGAGGTCTTATCTTTTGTCCGACCATCTTTACTCTTGAGGATAGGCTCTGCTTAAACTTTCCCCCAGTAGCAGTAGACCTTTATTGTTTGGGGCCAGGATGATTTCTTATCCCTCCCTCAGGGGTAGATATTATCATCTAATTTTAAAGGAATTATAATAATTGAATTATAAGACTACTAGAAGAAAATACAGAAGAATACCTACATATTATCTAAGGTTGAAAGATAAAGATATTAGCATATTGACTGTATACAAATTTAAAACTTGTGAATATAAAAAACAAATTGTAAGTGGAAGAAAGAAGCATTCATGTAAATTTAGATATAAAAACAAATGAAATATGATTGTAAGATAATTTTGTAATTAGAATAGTTGAAAAAAGGATTTTTAGCCACTATAAACACAGAAAAACATGAAGGCATGCAAGGTAAAAGTTTAAAATACAAAGGTTATTTGTAATGCATAGTATCTAAAAAATTCCTCCATTTAAAGTTAGTTCTGATAGATTATTTTAATATGCTAGTTTTAAGAGCAAATTTAGAAAGCAGGGCAAAGAAGCCATTCTGCAGTGGTGGTTAATTGGGAAGTTTTTTGGTCTGTATTATTAGTATGTGTGTATTAATGATTAATATGAATATCTTTTCCAAGACTTTTGAGATAATCCTTTAACATTTGTCAACCCTTTAACATTTTTCAGGTTTGAACAGCCCACCGTGTTATAGGAGAGTATGCTTTGCTACTTGCTGAATTATTCAGAAGCCTTAGGAGCAAACTTTTAGAATCTCTAAGGATTATATCGGCCTGTACATTTTATATATTATTCCTAGAGAAGCAAACTGGTTTGTCCAAACTATGCAGTAGTTAGTGGTAGAAGTAATGTAGATTTCCCAGATTCCTGCTCTTTCATTACACTGCATATGTGATTGCTAATTTCTACTTTGTTACATTTGGGATACATATCTTAAAACATACATTTGTAAATGGCTCTGTGTAATGGGGATTGACCAGTTGTAACCTAAGTGTTTGCATATTTTGTAAAAAGAAAAATTGGTTAGCCTTCTGAGTGTTTCTCTTAGACATTTAATCTTAGATACTATCAAAATGTGCCCTGGAGTAGCAGACTGTTTTGGGGAGGTTGATTTGAATTTTAAGTTTGTAGTTAAAGTCTTTTTTTGAGGTCTGGTTTTCATATGTGTCAATTGTGATTTTTAAAGGAAAAATACTGAGCTTCTGTAAAAACAAGCCTTGGAATTGGAGCACTATAATATACACTCTCTTTAATTGAATAAATAAATTATCTATGGTAGTGAAGCACATGTGGAGCCAAAAGACAGTGCTTTCCTTTATATGGAATAATTTATTTTTAATACATATATGTTTTGTTGTATGTTATAAATCTTATATTTAATCATGTGGCTTTTTCTAGAATTTGCCAAAGAAAAGAATGACTAGATCCTCCATATTTCACTGCTAGATCTTGTTTTGTTTAGTTTTGTTTCTTTGAAGCCAGATGCCATTAATTTGAGAAATGTGCCTCAGAAACTGTGTGTTCTTGGTTGTAAAAGTTCCTTGTGTAGAATCCAGCTTCATCTGAGGGAGAGCTTCAATGGAGTACAGTTATTAGCATGCTGAATTTTTTTAATCAATACATACTACTTTTTAGCTTAGATTTTACTTTGACGTTCCCTCATAGCTTTACATCCAACTATAGAAGCGCTTTTTCTTTAGGACTTATAGCTCTGCCACAACTAACATGTGGCAATAGTGAAAGCTTGTGAGACTAACAGAACATAATCCTTTAGGAGCCTAATTTGTTCATAAGTCAAGGAGCTAATATAGTAGTTGACGATGCAAAATGCAAGCTGCCATCTAGCATATTTTAGTGGTAGTTAGTTGAAGGGGTGATGAACAAACAAAAAGTACTGTGGGGACACCCTGGGAAGACCCTTCATGAATGCTCACTGGAACTTTCCATTTGTTTCTTGTAGCTTCTCCCTCAACAGGTTAGGAAATATCCAATGCTGTGTGCATTCTTCTAATGTTTTAAGTTTGTTATTATTAAAAATTGGATTCATAGTCTCATTTTTAATAGAAAATGTTGAAAAGAAGTGATAGGTTTTTGTGCAGCCAGAATTTAAATTGGAACCTGGGTAACATGTGGAGAGTGTACAATGAAAAGGCCCAGTACTTCTTTTCTCCTTCCTTCCTTTCGTTCTAGTTTCCTCCTTTATCTCTCTTGCTCATTTCACATGGCATCAAGAAGACAGTCAGAAAGTTATGTTTGTGTGTTGGCTCCATCAAATACATTATTTGAGACAGTTCTCTTTAGAATACTAAGAATAGCTTGGTGTTTTGGATATATACTCATAGGATCATTTTTGGGTTTGCATTAAATTGGTAGTTTGGTAACAAAATGAATGTTTTTCTTGTGAATTGTAACTCTTTCTATGTGTTCTTTAGAAATTATTCTCAGGAACAACCTTGCTTTCTGGTAAAGCTCAAGTTTTTTTTGTTTTTTTAAATGTTTTTATTGATTTCAGAGAGAGGAAGGGAGAGAAACATTAATTGCTGCCTCCTGCACGACCCCCACTGGGGATCAAGCCCACAACCCCCAACATGTATCCTGCCCAGGAATCTTATCAGTGACTTCCTGGTGCATGGGATGGCATTCAACCAACTGAGCCACAGCAGCTGGGCAAAGCTCAATTTTTTTGAAGGATTTCCATTGTACCTCCATCGTGAAATGAGATAATGTATGTAAGACATTATTTTGAATATGATGAATAACCCTGTAGGAAGAACATGAAATCTATTTAGGACTCTTGATTTAGAAATAAACTAAGTTTCTCTTAGTTGGGTTCGAATTAGCAAAAGGTACATTTTGCTATAGTCCTTTGTTAATTCAATAACATTTATTGAGTATATGTTCTTTACAAGGCATAGTAGATGCTGGGACTATAAATATGAACAAGTTACATTTTTCTTGCCTTTATGAAGCTTATATTCTATCAAGGAAGACAAATATAAAACAGTCAATTACACAATAAATGTTATAAATACAATTGTGATAAGACAAATAGGAAATGGTTTGAAAATCCATAATTGGGAATTTGACCTAGTCTGGGAATCAGAGATGGCTTCCTTGAGGAAGTGACATTTGAGTTATTTATCATTATCATAAATGTGATTGAACAATTCAGTTTAATTAAGAGCTTAGGGAAATATCCAAATAAAAATTATTTAAGGTTTAAAAATAAACATGTTAACAAATTTATTTCCATTCTATTCTTGGTCTTTCACTTGCATAATTCATTTTAAATCCTTGGATTCCTTAATTTTGATACTGGCTTCCACAGTGCATAAATGTACCCATAAATATGTACATTTGATAATTGATAAAAACCTCCAAGATATAATAGATTTGAAAATTATTTATTAAAATGCACTAAACTTACCTTGTGTGTTATTCTACTGATACATCCTTAAATAAACAAACCAAGGCATTTCTATTGTCTTATCTTTCCAAATAGACCTCTCAAGGACAGAGGCCCTATATCCAGAACCTTTCAGGATATGAGACACACAGTAAATGCTAAATAAACAAATCAATTATTAATGATCTGTGTTCATAAAGAGGTGACTCACCTTTATATTTCCTTTTAGTGATTTTTTAGTATAATGCAGGGGGCTTTGAAATCATAAGGCCTAATTTTGAATCCCAGTTCCTTAATGTGTATTTTTAGCAAGAACTAAACTACTCTAAACCTCATTTTCTTCATCTTAAAAAATAAAGTGAGATTACATGTGTGAAGTAGTTAGCATAGTGTCTGACACATAGTAAGTGTTCATAAATGATGGCTAGTATTGTAAGATACATGCACTAAAATTTTAAATCAATTTGTTTTATTTGTGATGTTTAAAATATGCACCTATAGTAACACAAAATACTGGTGTGTATGAGAGCAGATTATTAGCCCTTCCTATAATTACACGAAGTCAAAAAGTGACAATTTTATAACTGGTAGGCCATTTGTTAAACTTCATGAATTACTAAATCATTGATAATTAAATGGATAACGATGGCTTATAATTGCAATGAATACCTTTTAAAAATGATTTCCTAATGTATCTTTTATATAGATTATGACATTTGCTTGAATTGATGTGTGTATATATTTAATGTACATATGTTACAGAAAACCAGAGAAGAACCAAGCAATACTTAGAGAGATGGAGTTACATTTATTATGCGCGGGTCCAGAGGAAAATGTCTCTCAAATTCTGGGCCCCAACATGGAGGAACTTTCCCTATTTAAATGTTTTACCTTCTTTGTCTCCCAAATATGGGGTGTTTCCGGCCCCCTTTGCAAGTTCTTAAAGAGCCTCTATGTGCTGGGGTCTTGAGACCTCAACCAAAGGCCTGGCCTGGTGCCAGCACTGATAACCCCATCCAGGGAAGGTTTAATGGCCTCTCTGAAGTGGGAGTAGCCTTATTTTCCTTATTATTTAAGCAAGCAAGCATTTACAGAAGCCAAATAGGGTTAAAATTTCAAACAGCAGTTTTTATAGAAGATGGATGCTTCACATATTTAGATGTGAGAATGGAAGAAATACAAAATCTAGTCTGTACTTTTAATTTTTCAACTTCTATAAGTAAACTTTGTCATTTCAAATACTCCTGTGTGAACTTTCTTTGCCTACATAGTGAAAAATACTGTAACTCTTTTCTTTACATTGACTAATACTGTCATTTTCTGAGGATCTTAATGAAAGCAAAGGATGTAAGGGAACTGATTGAACAAATAAATATTATAAAATTTCAAATCTGACTTTAAAATTTATTTTAACTCCATGTTATGTATAGTGATGATTTGCTCTCAAAAATAAAATAATATAAATACTCCCTAAAACAAAGCAAAAAATGCCAGCAAACAAAAATATTTTAAGACCTTTATATTCTACATTTTTAAAAATGCATTTCAAGTTTTTCCAATAGCAAGATATCCACAAATTGGTGATTTTTTTTTTCTTGTGTATTCTAGGCACACTGGCTATAATCAAGGGATAAGTAAAATACTATCTAAGAATAGAAGACATTTGGTGGAAAATATTGAGGATATATGACCTTATGAAAACTTTGTTTTTGCACTTGAAATATTTTGATGGATTTAGTGAATTTACATGCTTTTCAAAGCACTTAAAAGGACAGCTTTCAACATGTAGTGAGTGTCACTGTACTGTGTACAGGTGTTTTGTTGAGTTGTACACTTGAAACCTCTGATAGTTTTGTGAACCATTGTCACCCCAGTAAATTCAATAAGAAAAAAACATGTAGTGAGGGTTTCTAGGGGTCCATTTAGAGGAGTTTGACTATAAGATTGAAATCAGCTGGAAGTTTCATGTAATACAATCTGACAACATAATACCCTAAAAATATAATTTAGTGACTGAGATTTATATAATAGTCTTTGCATCTCTTTTCTCAAACTACTTTATATTTTTCACTTGCTTATAGAATATCATTGAGATTAGGAAGCAGGCAATTTCCATTGTTAAGAGTTGTGTCAAGCCCAAGATCACAATGCAAGTCATTGATAATTTGGTATTTGAATACAGATCTTCTGTCTTTTCTCTTTCCACATATTATTTTCACCAGGTTATTTTACTGGCTCCTTAATCCAAGTTGAGAGTTTAGAAATGTAAGTTTGTAGTTCACAAGATGATTTGCTAAGTATTATACACTAGATATTAAAAGAATGAACTTGGAAATAAAATTGCACATGTAAAATTAAATTTTTCTCATAACTTGCCAGTATGCATTGTGGAAAAAGTTTTCCTTTTTGGTATACTACAATTCTATATTTGGCCTTAAGATGATAAAAAATAGATTTTGGTCAATGTTTTTGTGCCCTAACCGGTTTGGCTCAGTGGATAGAATGTCAGCCTGCAGACTGAAGGGTCCCAGGTTTGATTCCTGCCAAGGGCATGTGCCTTGGTTGCCGGCACATCCCCAGTAGGGGTTGTGCAGGAGGCAGCTGATCGATGTTTCTAACTCTCTATCCCTCTCCCTTCCTCTCTGTAAAAAATCAATAAAATATATTTAAAAAATAAAATGTATGTTTTTGTAATTTTGGTTTCTAACCTATTAAGAAGTGCCAAAAAAAAAAAAAAAAAAAAGAAGTGGCCATGTTTTTCCCACTTCAAACCGCTCAGCTTGGTTTTTCTAAGAAAGCAGATAAAAGCCTTATGTTTATTTTAAACATTCAGATTATTAGTGTAAATTCCTTTAGAAAGTTAACTTTTTTATTAAAAGTACATGTTTAGGAAAATCTCTAAGAAACCAAAATTTAGAATAACTTTTTATTGGGCTAGGTTTTTGGAATTGATTATAATCATAAGGCCCTGAAAACAACAAAGTGGGTTTTAAAAACTACCCTTTAAAAACACTAGAAAAACAAATCTGTACCGTTTGATTTACAAGGATTCCAGGGTTGGAGATCTGTATGTGTATCGGTTACAAAGTCTTGTTGCGATTGGACGGGAAGTAAACAATTTATTTTTCTGAGCTGTGATTGGCCAAACTCCTTTTCTTTCCACGGTATTTTCTAATAACTGAATCCGGAGCATCTCCCTGTTTTTATTATCTGACCAGTGAGTTTGAGATATGCGCTAGTACTGTACTAAAACTGCTCAAATTGCTCAGAGACAGTCTGAATTTTAAGGTTACTGACAAAAGCGCTCAACGGGGCGCCCCGTTTGGCGTTCTTACAACAAAGCGGTAGCGAGGTGTGAATCTCTGAATAGCTCAAACACGTAACTGCTGTCGCCGCTAAAGGGGAGATAGATAGGATAACAGTGTTTTCTTCATTTTCATTTGAAGTCGTGGACTGTTCTGCAGTGACTGAGCTTTGTGGGCTTAGTTTTCAGTTGAAAGTGTTGCTGTGCTTTGCTGCTGGGACTACAGGACTGTTAATTCAGGCAAAGCTGGTCTACCTCCTAAGGCGTTCCAAAAAGCACCGCTCTGCAGATGTGGCGTTTAACCTGGACTTTATTTTGTGATCCAGAGTGGAAACCAGCGCTCCTCACTTTCGCCTCACCCCCACCGAAGGAGCGACGAGTGGAAAGATGGACTTCAAACGCTCTCGCGTGTTCCTGGAGGAGAGCGTCCCCTTCTCCTCCCCCTCTCTCCCCTCCTTGGCCTGCCTCGTCCCGCAACGGCCGCCGCCGCGCCGGGCACTACTTTGCGTCTGCGGTGGTTCCTGGGACCCTCTTCCGCGGCTCCCTCCCCCGCCCGCGCCGGCGGAAGGAGACGCCGCGCTCGCCGCCGCGGGTGGATGGGAGGCGGAGTACTACTGGCCGGGCGGCCGCGGCGCTCCCGACGGCCGGGGGGTTTGTCAGTTTTGTGTGCGTGTCCGGTGTGCGCGCGTGTCCATGTAGCCCTGCAGTCAGGCTGCCAGACGGAGAGCGCAGGAGAGTGTTGAGTAGGCGACCGAGGTCGCAGTGCCCTCTGCGCAGAGCGTCCGGTGCGCCCCCGAGTCCGCGCTCGCTCGCGGGGCTGCCTCCGTCCTCGGGTCCGCTCTCCTCAGCATGGGCGGCCGATAGGAGCGGCGATTCGTGGGTCGCCTAGCAGTGGACGCGGCAGCAGCGGCCGCGTCGCCAGTGGGGGCTATGGCGGTGGAGACGCGGCCGGAGCTGGTGGGGAAGCGGTTCCTGTGCCTGGCGGTGGGCGAAGAGGCGCGGCCGGAGCGCCGGGAGGGCGGCCGCAGCCGGCGGGGCTGGCGAGCGGGGGTCATCCGAGCTGTGTCACACCGGGACTGCCGCCATCCGGACCTGGCGGTAAGAGAGCGGCGCCCCGCATCCCGAGTCCGCGCCCGCACCCCCACTTTCTCGCAGCCATACCTTGGCTTACCTCTGGCACCTTGCTCCGCTGGCCAACTGGCGGCCACGCCCCTCCGTCGAGCTCCAGGCGGATTTGCCCACGTCCCCTGCCGGGGTCGCCGCCTCCCTGCCTGTGGCTTTCCCGATGGGAGCCGTGACCGAGTCGGGCTCCCTAGCGTCCGCCGGGGCCCCGGCCCGGCTCCTCGGCCCCTGTCCCGGAGGGGTCGGCCCGGAGGTCTGTCTGAGAGGCGGGTCTGCGCCGGCAGGTGGGGTGGGCGGTGGGGGACCGGGCGGACCCTGTGGCTGTCGGGGTCATCCACCAGCATCTCCTCGCGCCAGTCTGAACCGCGCAGAGGTTGGCGACGTGAAACTTACCGCGAGGCAGATGAAGGGGAGGGAGAAACGGACAGACCTCCGTTTACAGTCAGTCTGGGATTGGAGTATGTTTTTGAGGCAAAGGCCGCGGCAGTGGTACCCAGATTTCACCTCTTTCCACCCTAGATGCTTGTATTTCTAACCGGAAACGATGAAAATGAAGTTTTGGTTTGGAGGGCCATAAAAATTAACCTCTTCCTTCCCCTTCCCCTTCCCCTTCTCCTTCCCCTTCCCCTTCCCCTTCCCCTTCCCCTTCCCCTTCCCCTCCCTCCCTCCCTTCCTTCCTTCCTTCCTAACGTTTTTTTACGTAGTGTTGTGTTTTTTTGTTAGAAGTGAAGTGCTTTGAAGATCATCCGTCTTAGGTTTTTATACTGTTTTAAGAGAAACAAAAAAAATGTAAATTAAAACGTGAAATGCCCAGCTGAACCTTTGTCTTTTTCTTTCCTTTCTTTTCCTTACACATGACACTGCCAGTGTTTTCTTTCAGTAGTGTAGGAATGTGTACGATTTTGAGGTGGGATATGTTCTGTCAGTGTTCCAAGCACATTTTCACTGGGGGGCAGGTCAGAAGTAAGGGGCAGAGTAGAAGCAAGACATTCACTAAGCTTTGTAAGGTTGGTTTAGGAATACATAATCCATGCAATTTATTGGTAAGTGCCCTGGGCACTTAATTTTCACTGGAAATTTAAAATTTGGGAATATTCTTCCTTTTATATATATATGCGGATTCACAATTCCAAATTCACTATCTATCTATACATGTACATACCTATTTTAATTTTTCTGTTGGAGTTTCTGAGTGTTTTTGTAAACCTTGTTTCATGCCCATAGTCAATGATATGGTGTCACTAAGGCGTTTGACTTGATATTGCAAAATACATTTGTTTTGCTAATAGGTAGTTCTGATTGGAAATAAGCAGAATAGAGGTAATTTTGAAAGTTTTCATTGTTATTCTGGTTGAAAAAGTAAAAGAATCGACCTTGAAATTTGATCATAATATGCAATTGTGGCAATTCAATAACCTTTTTGTTTGTGTAAAAGACATGTTCTGTATTTCTCCTTTTACTATGATATGAAATTGTCTGGCCTTTTATGTAGAAGACTAGAGGCCCAGTGCACGACATTCGTGCATTGGGGTGTGTGTCCCTCAGCCCAGCCTGCACCCTCTCCAATCTGGGACCCCCTCGAGAGATGTCCGGCTGTCCGTTTAGGCCCGATCCCGGTAGGATCGGGCCTAAACGGGCAGTCGGACATCCCTCTCACAATCCAGGACTGCTGGCTCCCAACTGCTCGCCTGCCTGCCTTCCTGATTGCCCCTAACCGCTTCTGCCTGCCAGCCTGATCACCCCTTAACCACTCCCCTGCCAGCCTGATTGATGCCTAACTGCTCCCCTGCCAGCCTGGTCACCCCTAACTGCCCTCCCCTGTAGGCCTGGTCACCCCTAACTGCCCTCCCATGCTGGCCTGGTCACCCACAACTGCCCTCCCTTGCAGACTTGGTCCCTCCCAACTGCCCTCCCCTGCTTGCCATCTTGTGGCAGCCATCTTGTGTCCACATGGGGGCAGCCATCTTGTGTGTTGGAGTGACAGTCAATTTGCATATTACTCTTATTAGGATAGTTGAATTACAGCTGAGCATTTTAATATTATTTCAAGACAAACATGGAATGCTTTTTTGTGTTTCCCACAGTATTTTATCTTAGTACACACATGAAAATTAGGAAATACAGTTTTAACCCTTTGCACTTGCTTGCTTTTTTCGATTCCTTTATTCTACTGCTAACCGTGTCGAGTCACACTCGACATCCTAGTGCAAAGGGTTAAGTTATGAATATTATTGGTGAGTCAAGTTATAAAAATGAAAAACAATTACTTTCTTACATGGAAATTTAAATGATATAAAGAGAGGTATTTACATATACTATGTTGTTAAAAGGCAAGGCATTAAGCTGGATATTTATTTTAAATATATTTTTATTGATTTCAGAGAGCAAGGGAGAGGGAGAGAGAGATAGAAACATCAATGATGAGAGAATCATTGATTGGCTGCCTCTTGCTGGGGGTTGATCCCGCAACCCAGGCATGTGCCCTTGACTAAATCGAGCCCGGGACCCTTTAGTCCACAGGCCAACACTCTATGCACTGAGCCAAACTGGCTAGGACAGTGGTCGGCAAACTCAGTCAACAGAGCCAAATATCAACAGTACAACGATTGAAATTTCTTTTGAGAGCCACATTTTTTAAACTTAAACTTCTTCTAATGCCACTTCTTCAAAATAGACCCACCCAGGCCTTGGTATTTTGTGGAAGAGCCTCACTCAAGGGGCCAAAGAGCCGCATGTGGCTCGTGAGCCGCGGTTTGCCGACCACTGGGCTAAGACATAGCTGCATATTTAAAAGTGAAAAATAGCCGAAACCGGTTTGGCTCAGTGGATAAAAGTGAAAAATATATGCGGATGATGGGGATTGACTGGAAAGAACAAGTTTTCCCAGGTGATGGAAATGTTTTATAAATCTTGATTGCTGGTTACAGGGGTGTATACAAATGTCAAAACTTATTGTACACTTAAAATATGTGCATTTCCTATATGCAAATATTACCTCAAAAATTAGTTTTGAATAGTGCTTATGTGAACCTTTAACAGTTCTCCTTTATCTAACAGTCTTTATTTGAAGAATTTACTATAGTGTAATCTGAGGTTTTTAAAACCTAGAACCTAAAGTGTTAAAGTTAACTCCTAGACTTTCTTACATTCATATTTCGTTTACATTTATAATTCTAAATTAATGAAACTTGGAACAGTTTAGCATCAGCACATTTATTAGAAATATTGGCTGTACATATTTATGGCACATGTTTTGAAGGATAACTATCAAAACTTGAAAGTTACTTTAGGGAATACTTTGTCTCAAAAGTTAACCAATTCTTACTTTTGGTCTTAGGTATAAGGAATGCCATGTGTATTGTTTTTTTCCTACCACTGCTGTTAACTATCACAACCTTGGTAGTTTTCACAATATGAGTTGATTATTTTATATTTCTGGAGATTACAAGTCTAACATGGGTCTCTGGACTAAAATCAAGGTGTGATAGAACTGTATTCTTTTCTGGAGACTCCCACAGAGATCTCCCCTCCCCCACCTCTCCTCCCCTCCCTTCCCCAGCTTTTAAAAGCAGTCCATATTACTTAGCTCAAGGCTTTCTTCCTCCTTAAAAGCCAGCAACATTGTATCTCTTTGACTGTTCTCCAGGCACACCTCCCTCTGACTCTCCTGCTTCCTCTTCCACTTTTAAATGCCTTTGTGATCACCCAGTTAATCCATGATAATCTCCCCATTTGCTAATTAACAACCTTAATTCCATCTGAACCTTAATTCCCCTTTGCCATGTAATGTCACATAGCTACAGGTTTCATGTATTAGGGAATGAACATCTTTGGGATGGCACTATTCAGCTCACCACACTATGGTAGCAAAAACATTCTTTTACAATAAGATCATATATTATTTGATACAAATAAGACAAGGCTAAAATTGTATTTTTTCATGCTAGCAGTTTCAATGTCATTACTATCTGATCTCTTAAGTAAATGAGCCTAATGTAGAATTTTTACTAAACTGTTCTTGGTAATTTCCCCTATTGTGTTGGTGACTTCTGAAAACAAAATTGCAAGTGTATTGTGAGACCTGAGCATGTTGAATTCTTTTTTTAACCCCATCACTTAGGGAGGTTTTTGCCTTGGTATACATGTTGAACATTACTACTGCACCCTACTTTTTGCTGGAACTTAGGTAGTATTATAGAAGGAAAGCTAAAAATGGAGAAGTACTATTGTAAAATATTGTCATACTTATTAAAGAGCAAAAGTGTCTTTACTCAAATGTTTTTTTACTTATCTTCCATAACCTGTCAGCCATATATTATCCATCCATTCATTTACTCACCCACCTTCCCTTGATTCTTAGGATGATTGCAGCATTGTTTTAAGCTTACCTTGTCTAAAATGTCAGTATTTTTTTTAAAAAAAGTATCAAGCTGCTTGGCTGGTGTGATTCGGCGTTTTGAGCATTGACCTATGAACCTGGAGGTCATGGTTCGATTCCTGGTCAGGGCACACTCACAGGTTGTGCGGGTTCGATCTCCAGTGTGAGGCGTGCCGGAGGCAGCCGATCAATGATTCTTTCTCATCATTAATGTTTCTATCTCTCGCTTTTCCTTCCCTCTCTGAAATCAATACCTAGTAAAAGTTATTTTTCAGAGTTTATGTCTTAAATGTAAATAAAATACTTATTTTTAGTAAATTTAAAGTGATTAATGATTTATTTATAGGGAAGTCCTTTCCCATTTTTGGTTCTATGCATTTCTGCTCAGCTGTCTCAAGTTTCATATTGAATTGGTAACATTTGACTCCCTTATAAGTTTTGTTAAGATAATTGTTAGGTAATTCTGAAATTTATAACAGGGTCTTGCAGTATTGATAATGCTAATTTCTGGTTTAGTCACAAAATGCTTACTGAATATTTTTATTCCATTAATTTAAGACAGAATTTTTTTATTCATTAGGTAATTGGACTAAAGACTCTGACCATGAGAATTGTGTTCTTTCATAGAGGGGTGTAATCATATTTAAAAGTAAAATGCTAGATATTTTAATGTAATTGAAAGAATATAGGCTATTTCCCTATGTTTATAGATTTAATATATTTTCGTAATTTCAAGTTTTGTACAAAGAATGTATTCAACATTCAAACTCATACTCATTATCGATCCTCTTTGCATATTTAGTACAGTACCTAGAATTTACTTAGGTGTTTAGTAAATGTTCTCATTGAATGGTAAATGAATATCATAAGCATTTATTGAATGCTATATAGCAGTGGTTCTCAACCTTTCTAATGCCGTGACCCTTTAATACAGTTCCTCATGTTGTGGTGACCCCCAACCATAAAATTATTTTCGTTGCTACTTCATAACTGTAATTTTGCTACTGTTATGAATCGTAATGTAAATATCTGTGTTTTCCGATGGTCTTAGGCTCTACAGCAGCGGCTCTCAACCTGTGGGTCTCAACCACAGGTTGAGAACTGCTAGCAGGGTCGCCTAAGACCAAAATAATTTTATGGTTGGGGGTCACCACAACATGAGGAACTGTATTAAAGGGTCACAGCATTAGAAGGGTTGAGAACCAACTGCTATATACTAACCAACTCAATTATCTATTGACTATTTACTCATTTATAAATTTATTGATTTGTTGACTTTTTAGAGAGAGAAATATCGATTTCTTGTCCCACCCATCCATGCGTTCATTGGTTGACTCCTGCATATGTCCTGATGGGGGAGAAGGAACCTGAAACTCGGGGCATTGGGACAACATTCCAACCTACTGAGCTACCAGGCCAGGGCTGTTACTATATACTCTTAATTTTGAATCTCTATTTTTGTTTTGTGACATTGTCTACCTTAGTGGTTGTTCCCCCAGTATTCATTATCCATGGTGTGGTTTGACTAAAGGGAACTCTGAATAGCTGCAGCAATCCTGAGAAAGAAGAACAAAGTAGGAGGAATCACAATACCAGATTTGAAGTTATACTCCAAAGCCACTGTAATCAAAACAGCCTGGTACTGGCACAAGAATAGGCATATAGATCAGTGGAACAGAACAGAGAACCCAGAAGTTGACCCAAGCCATTATGCTCAATTAATATTTGACAATGGAGTCAAGAGAGTCTCTTTAATAAATGGTGTTGGGAATATGGGACAGATACATGCAAAAAAGTGAAACTAGACCATCAACTTATACAATACACAAGAATAAACTCAAAATGGATAAAAGACTTAAATAAAAGTCATGAACCCATAAAAATCCTAGAAGAAACCACAGGCAGATAAATCTCAGTCTCTCTCATAGCAATATGTTTACAGATACAGCTCCTGATGAAAAGGAAACTAAGGAGAAAATAAACAAATGGGACTACATCAAAATAAAAAGCTTCTGCACAGCAGAAGAAACCATCAACAAAACGAAAAGAGAGCCAATAGTAGGGGAGAACATATTTGGCAATGATACATCTGATAAAGGGTTAATATCCAAAATATAAAAGCAAGTTATACAACTTAACAAAAGGACGACAGACAATCCAATAAAAAATGGGCAAAGGACCTAGTCACTTCTCCAAAGAGGATATATAGATAGCCAAGAGACATATTAAAAATGTTCAAAGTCACTGATCCTCAGAGAGATGGAAATTAAAGTGACAATGAGGTATCACCTCACACCTGCCAGAATGCCTACCATCAACAAATCAACAAATGACAAGTGCTGGCCAGAATGAGGAGAAAAGGGAACCCTAGTACACCGCTGGTGGGAATGCAGACTGGTGCTATCTTTATGGAAAACAGTATGGAGTTTCTTCAAAAATTAAAAATGGAACTGACTTTTGACCCAGTGATCCCACTTTTAAGAATATATCATAAGAAACCCAAAGCACCAATCAGAAAGAATGTATGTACCCCTATGTTCATAGCAGCACAATTTCAAATAGTTAAGATCTGGAAACAGCCCCAAGTGCCCATCAGTAGATGAATGGATAAAAAAGCTGGTGGTACATTTATACCATGGAATACTATGCAGCAGTAAAAAGGGAGAATCTCTTACCTTTGAGACAGCATGGAGGGACCTGGAGAGTATCATGCTAAGAGAAATAAGTCAATCAGAAAAAGACAAGTGTCACGAGATCACACTCATATGTGGAATTCAAATAACAAAATAAACTGATGAATGGAGTGGATCCAGAGATATGGAAGCATGGAACAGAGTGCAGAATCTCAGAGGGAAGGAGGGGGAGGGTGGGTGGGTGGGAGATAATCAACCAAAGACCTTTATGCAAATATGCATAACCCATGGACACAGACAATAGGGTTGAAGGCCTGGGGAGGGGGGCGAGGGCAGGCGGGAGGGGGTCAATGGGGGAGCACTGGGGGACATATGTAATGCTTTCAACAATAAATAATTTTTTTTTTTTAAGTGAACTCTTCTGGCTACAATTGATGAGGGCATGCATGCCCTAAATAGTTCCAATCAGAATGAAGCAAGCCAAGTATAGTACTGTGTGGGTATTTCTGGAATTGCCACAGCTACTATTTCCTGTGGACATAGCTGTCATAGAGAGGCTAATAGAGTTGAAAAGTCAACAGAGCCCTAGCCGGTTTGGCTCAGTGGATAGAGCATCAGCCTGCAGACTGAAGGGTTCCAGGTTCAATTTCGGTTAAGTGCACATACCTTGGGTGCAGGCAGGACTACGTGAGAGGCAACCAATCAATGTGTCTACCTCACATTGATTTTTCTCTATCTCTGTCTCTTCACCTCCCTTCCACTCTCTAAAAATCAATGGAAAAATATCCTTGGGTAAGGATTAACAACAACAAAAAAGTCAACAGAAATGTGGCTGATCACATTGTTTTCTGAAGCCTAAATACTACTATTATATTTTTCATTTATGGGCCTTTTCATTATGGAAAAATAATTTATCTGTTTCTGTTGGTTTTTCTTTTCTTTGGAAGCACAAACATGTTAGGTGAAACACATGGTAATATTCCTTTTTTTTTTTTTTGGAAAGATAGGCATTTTCTTGACACTTGCCTTGTTATTTGATGTTGAGACATTAGACTTTTGTCATACCAATTTTGAATGACTTTAGTGATGATTTTCAAGAAGGGTGATATGTTTTGTTTTATTGTGTGTAGGTATATCCCAAAGCTTTGAAGAATTATTTTAACGTATATAAAACACAAATTTGTGTTGAGCATTGACCCAGGAACCAAGAAGTCACAGGTTCGTTTCCTGGTCTGGGCACATGCCTGGATTGTGGGTTTTGGTTCCCAGTAGGGGGTGCCACCGCAGGAGGCAGCCAACCAGTGATGTTTCTCTCTCATCTATGTGTCTGTCTCTCTCTCTATTCCTTTCCCTCTTTCTCTCTCTAAATATAAATAAATTTTGAATTTTTATGTCATAAACTATGTTATAGTTTAAAAATTTTAGGAAAGAGGTATCATTAATTCTTAGAAATTAACAAGAAATGGCAACCTTTATTTTTTAGGTTATATGCCATAAATGTTTCTTTATGTCAGTGTTGGCCAGATAAATAACTATAGGTACATTATTCCTTACCTGCAGTTCTGGTACCTATAACATTTTTTTTAATGATTCATTTAGAAAACCTCACTGACTGAACTTTTTTTAGTAGAAGCTAATATGAACTGAATATTTTTGTTGTGTAAGAGAAATATTAATGTGCTTTATTTTAGGGTGCTGCTCCGAACTCCACAGGCTTACATACAATATATGCATTTTTACATATAATAAACACTATGTTACTATACTCAATCACCATCATATATGCTGTTTAACTATAGCATCCAACTAAGTTTGAACTCCAAAGCACTTCTGGTTGGAAGGATTTGAAATGAGACATTATTATTCAAAAACTAATACTGATGATTTTAATGTTAGTGATTTAGTCATAACAAATATTACTAATTTCATTGTTTCAAGATTTGACAGTGATTACTTTCTATGTCATGTTCAGATAGTTTTTTTCATTGTGGATTTTTAATAAACGTGTTTTATTTGATATAAAGTTTTTAATCTGGTAAATTTTAAAGATTACACAATGTACTTTAGTTTTAAGGTGGTTGCTTACTAAAAATTGAAATGTTTCAAAATGCCAAAATATTCCCTGAAATTATCTAATTGGATGAAATCTTTTCATGTATGATTTATATTTTATTTTTAAAAATATATATTTTTATATTGATTTCTGAGAGGAAGGGAGAGGGGGAGAGAGATAGATACATCAGTGAAGAGAGAGAATCTTTGATTGGCTGCCTCCTGCATGCCCCCTACTGGGGTTTGAGCCCACAACCCCAAGGGCATGTGCCCTTGACCAGAATTGAACCTGGGACCCTTCAGTCTGCAGGCTGACGCTCTATCCACTGGGCCAAAACGGCAAGTGCTATATTTTATATTTTAGCTATTTTATAAAAGCATTCTAGTAATAAACCCATTGATGAAATATTAATTTACTTTCATCTTATGTAGGAACTATTGATTTAATTTTAAATACATGATTAATTAGAAGAAAACAGCTTATGCATTTACTGTTTGGTTGATATAATGCTAAAATTCTAAGGTTATAACATGGTCTAGTTCAGGTTTCCTGGAATTAACCAGTTAGAACTACGAGTCATATAAGAATTCTCTTAATTGAATTTGAGCATGGTAGATAAATGCTTAAACCTATAAGTATGAACTTATCAGTATTTGTAATAAAAAAGTATGAATATAGTGAAATCTGGAGTTTATTGGCTGGTAGATTCCTTTGGAATTAATAAAAAAATTTGGAATACATATTTTTAATTGATTGCAAATTTCAGGTACAGAGTAGTTGTTCAAACCAGCCCAACAAAACCAATCTTAGTAAAGTATCTTTTGAAATTCATTTGAATAAATAGGAATTGTATATAAGTATGTATACATATATGTAACTGATCATTTAAGGAACCTTAGCTTTCAGTGAAACATTTCTCAAAAATACTTTTAACATTTCACTTGATTTATAGTTTTTTTGAGCCTCAGTTTTCTCATTTATCAAATCAGTGAATGGAATAGGTCTAAATCCAGAGTTTTTCCTATTGTGCAATCCTAGAATTGTGGTGTTAGTCTTTACCTGTAATGTCTTAGAATAAAGTGTTTATTAAAAAAAAAAATTCAGATCTGTCCCTCTTAATCCTGAGTTAATAAAACTTTTCACTATGACAATACAGTTCTTCTATGTAAATAATGTGATTTCTGTTTAGTGGTTCTTTTTAGATGATCAAGATGAGTTTATGGGATTTGGGTTTTTATTATTATACTAATTGAAGTAGAAAAATAAATATTCCATGGCTACAGAATTGAAATAATTCAAGATATATTTCTTCATGGTTTAATTTTTTTTGTTGAAAATACCCTATAGTTTAAATTAATCAAAAGAAGTTATATATTACTTCTCCAAATGGTTAGTAATTCCCAGACTTTCAAAGTTTGTTTTTTTTAAGGTCCTTTCGATTGCTTTGATTGCTTTGATTACTAAGTACTCTCTCTGTACCTTTGTTTTTCTTGATTTCTTTTTGTAGCCCCATGATTTAAGTCCTCTTAGGACTTCTTCCTTTTCTGACTACAGTTCCTCTAACCTTAATTTAGTGTTAGAAATTATTCCTTTGTCTACTGTATTTCTTTTCTTTTTTAAAAAAAATGTAATTCTTTATTGTTGAAAATATTACATATGTGTCCTTTTTCTCCCATTGACCTCTCCCCACGTGCTTCCATCCCCCCAGCACCTCTCCTCACACCCCTACTGTCTGTGTCCATTGGTTATGCTTATATGCATGCATACAAGTCCTTTGGTTGATCTCTTACCCTCCCCCAAACCTCTGCCTTCCCTCTGAGGTTTGAAGATCTGTTCAATGCTTCTATGTCTCTGGATCTGTTTTTGTTCATCATTTTATGTTGTTCATTATATTCCACAAATGAGTGAGATCATGTGATATTTATCTTTCTCCGACTGTATTTTCTTTTTCAATCTTTTTATTACCTTTGGAGAATTTACTTGTGCTTCTTTGCGTCATTACTCACAAATCGGCAACTTGAGTATTGGCCTTCAAATTGAATCCAGCATCTCTACCTTCGTTGTCTTTACATGAATGTTCCTATATTTGAGTGTGATATAATGTGTCCAAAATGTCATTTATTATCTTCATGTGAAACCAGCTTCCCTTTTGAGACTTTCATTTTTTTAAAAGATATATTTTATTGATTTTAGAGAGGAAAGGAGAGGGAGAGACAGAGACAGAAACATCAAAGAGAGGGAATCATCAATTGGCTGCCTCCTACACGCCCCCCACTGGGGATTGAGCCTGCAACCAGGGCACATGCCCTGACCTGGAATTGAACCTGGACTTCCTGATTCATAGGTTGATGCACAACCATTGAGCCAGGCTGGCTGGGTGAGACTTATCTTTAAAGTCTCATTCATACTTAAAAACGACTTCATTCTTTACCTTCTCATCACCTAGAATGTAAGTACTTACTGAATTCTGCAAATTTCATATTTTAAAAAAAAAATAGGAATTTATTTTTTCCTTTTTATTGAATTTATTGGGATGACACTGGTTAACAAAATTATACAGGTTTCAGTTTCATAACTCTACAACACATCATCTATACACTGCATTGTGTGTGTACCACCACAAGTCAAGTCTCAGTCCATCACCGTTTATCCCCCTCTATACCCCTCCTCCATTTTCCTCCACACACAGTCCCCAACCAGTCACCACACTGTTGTTAGAGTCCATGAATTTTTCTCATCGCCACCGCCCGCCCCCCCAGCTGTCAGCCTGCTCTGCAAATTTCTTTCTTTAAATTGCAATCTTCTCTCCCCAACACCTGTAACTCCCTTTACCACCCCCCTCCAATTTGTAGCACCACTCTGTTCAAACCTTCACATTTCGAAGCATGTATTTAGCAATATTTTTACTTTTAACTTTATTTATTTTCCAGATTGTTCTATTCAGTGTGGGCAGATTACTTATCTTGACTTTTCCTGTAGCTCACTTTAGAAGTTTTTCTTTTGCTTATCTGATAGTCAAGTGTTTATTTTTTAAAATTAAAAAAAAAGTTTTTTTCTTTATTGGTTGGTATTACATCTGTGTCCTTATTCCCCCATTGGCTCCCCCCACCCACCTCCCCACTCATGCCCTCACCCCCCTGGTGTCTGTGTCATTGGTTAGGCTTATATGCATGCATACAGGTCCTTTGGTTGATCTCTCCTCCTTACCCCACCCTCCCCTACCTTCTCTCTGAGGTTTGATGGTCTGATCGATGCTTTTCTGTCTCTGGATCTGTTTTTGTTCATCAGTTTATGTTGTTCATTCCACAAATGAGTGAGATCATGTGATATTTATCTTTCTCTGACTGGCTTATTTCGCTTAGCATAATGCTCTCCAGGTCCATCCATGCTGTTGCAAATGGTAAGAATTCCTCCTTTTTTACAGCAGTGTAGTATTCCTTTGTGAAGATGTACTACAGTTTTCTAATCCACTCATCTGCTGATGGGCGCTTAGGCTGTTTCCAAATCTTAGCTATTGTAAATTGTGCTGCTATGAACATAGGGGTGCACATATCCTATGTTCATAGAAGTGGGATCACTGGGTCAAATGGGAGTTCCATTTTTAGTTTTTTGAGGAAACTCCATACTGTTCTCCACAGTGGCTGCACCAGTCTGCATTCTCACCAGCAGTTCACGAGAGTTCCTTTTTATCCGCATCCTCGCCAGCACTTATCATTTGTTGATTAGTTGATGATAGCCATTCTGACAGGTGTGAGATGGTACCGAATTGTCGTTTTGATTTGCATCCCTCTCGGATGATTAGTGACTTTGAGCATGTTTTCATGTGTCTCTTGGCCTTCCTTATGTCCTCTTTCAAAAAGTATCTATTTAGGTCCATTCCATTTATTATTGTGTTGTTTATCTTCCTTTTGTTAAGTTGTATGAGTTTCCTGTAAATGTTGGAGATTAAAACCTTATTGGTAATAAAATTGGCAAATATGTTCTCCCATGCAGTGGGCTTTCTTGTTTTGTTGATGGTTTCTTTTTCTGTGCAGAAGCTTTTTATTTTGATGTAGTCCCATTTTTTTATTTTCTCTTTAGTTTCCATTGCCCTAGGAGCTGTATTGGTGAAGATAATTGCTTCAAGCATATGTCTGAGACTTTGCTGCCTTTCCATTGATGTACCAGAGTTTGAAAAAGTCCCATTTTTCCCTCTAATATATTTATGGTTTCCCGTCTTACATGTACGTCCTTTATCCATTTTGAGTTTATTTTTGTGTATGGTGTAAGTTGGTGGTCTAGTTTCTTTTTTTGCATGTATCTGTCCAATTTTCCCAACACCATTTATTGAAGAGACTGTCTTGATTCCATTGTATGTTTATGCCTCCTTTGTCAAATATTAATTGGGCATAGTGGTTTGGGTTGATTTCTGGGTTCTCTATTCTATTCCATTGATCTATATGTCTGTTCTTGTGCCAGTACCAGGCAGTTTTGAGAACAGCTTTGTAATACAGCTTGATATCTGGTATTGAGATTCCACCTACTTTGTTCTTCTTTCTCAGGATAGCTGCAGCTATTTGGAGTCTTTTTTATTCCAGATGAATATTTGGAGAGTTCGTTCTAGGTCTGTGAAATACGCCGTTGGTATTTTGATGGGGAGTGGATTGAATCTATAGATTGCTATGGGTAGTTTGGACATTTTAATGATGTTAATTCTACCAATCCATGAACACGACATTTCTCTCATCATTGATATTTCTCTCTCTCTCTCTCTCTCCCTCTCCCTTCCTTCCTGAAGTCAATTAAAAAAAAAATATATATATATATCAAATAAATAAGTAGCAAATACATTTGATAGACATTAAAAAAAATACATCTCGCCTTGACCGGTTTGGCTCAGTGGATAGAGTGTCGGCCTGCGGACTCCAGGGTCTCAGGTTCAATTCCGGTCAAGGGCATTTACCTTGGTTGCAGGCACATCCTCGGTAGGGGGTGCGCAGGAGGCAGCTGATTGATGTTTCTCTCTCATTGATGCTTCTAACTCTCTCCCTCTCCCTTCCTCTCTGTAAAAACTCAATAAAATATATATTTTTAAAAATCAATAAAATATATTAAAAAATACATCTCAGAATTCTTTAAATTAAACTATTTCCTAAGGTGTCAATTTTTTTAAACTGCATTTTCAACATGCTGTATATATGGCATAAAATAAAGTATGTTAAGGATGGCATATAGTGTTTTCTTTCACCTCTTCTGTAGTAGAGTCCATTCTCAAGTGATTTCTCATCTGTGTTATGTTTTAGAGAACTCTTATGTTTTTGTTTCTCAAGAACTCTACTTTAGTGAAGTTTAAAACTTGGAGAGGTTATAATGTACATTATAACTTCTTTATGTGTTTTCTTCAGGTTTTAATATATTGAACCTTGGTAGAGTTTAGGAAATAGTAGATTAAAACATACCATTTTAAACAACAAATGGTTATTCTTTCTGGATCTTGACAAAGATAATTACTTTTGAAATTTTAAAATGTATGAGGAAAATGTTTACTTTCGCTACATTTCAAAAACAAAAAGGATGAAGGTATCATAGGTGCATTAGATACTAGTTTATTGTATAGTCTTTCTTTTCAACTCATTATTATTTTTTATATAGGACCGAAAAGAAATAATCTAGGTTTTGACAAAACTCTTATTTAGGAATATTGTTTTATTTTTTAAAGCAGTTTGACTTTGACAAAATTAATAATCAAAGGATACATTTAAAAATTCTTAACTTTTAATGTCTTCCATGTGATTTTTTCATTTTAATAAAACAATGTAAGTTTTTTCCCTTCCTTTTTTCCTCATACTTAACATATCAGAATTTTAGATAGACAGTGCACTTACATTGCTGATTCTTTTTATTTGCAATATTAATGCCACAGAGTTATAGAAAATAAGACTTAATCTCTTCAGATTATAAGCTAATACTTTTATTATTTCTGTCCTTTTAAATAATATGGAATATTACTAGTATGATTTACGTTAGAGTACCCTGAAGGTTCAGAGGAAAATGTACAGACTCAGTGAAATTTGACTACTCTCTTAGTGGTGCAGAAGGAAATGAAAGAGGTCAGAAATGTGTTGAATTTGATTATAAGAAAAATGAGGAGGATATCTAAATGCACTACCATTTTGTACCCTTTAAAATTAGACAGTTTTTCTTACTCTGTTTCAAAGTCTTCATTTGAAGACTTTGCTGCTTTTTACTCTGGTGAAAAAGGTTTCTGAGAAGCTTTGTAGAAATAATGTGGGAATGTGGGGAAGAACTGAGATGAGGTCAGGGAAGCTATAAACCTTTGAGTGCTTTTGTGATGTGCTAAGCTCTATGGGAGGCCCTGTATAAGGTCAAGCTTGAGAAATTTGCTTGTTAAGAATGAAACCATTTACACTTAGAATGCCCTGTTTTTATTTTAGTTTCTTGGGCAGATTGAGTTTTATTTAAAAGTTTATTTATCTTGCATTTCTCTGTTGATAAAATGCTTATATTTTGTTCCCAGAGTTACACCAATCCCTTACAAATAACCTGAAACATAAATATAATAACAAAAATTGTGTTGCGAAGGAAGAAATTTCCTGGTGATTGGAAGGAAGTTGGAATCCTTGCATTGTAAAGAAAGTGGTGTCTGTTGTATCTTTGGCCCCTTGACATAGAAGATGTTTGATGTTATCAAAACTGTCCCCCAGTTTCTTGACTCGTATTATTTTTTTAATTCACTCTAGCAGGCTTTTGCCCCATTACTCCAGGGAAACTGCTCTAATCAAGGTCACAAATGATGTTTCTTTTAAAATCAAATGTCATTTCTTAGTTTTGTCTTAACTGACCTATCAGCAGCATTTAATGACTAATCATCCTCTCTTCCTCCAAATATTGTGTTCACTTTGCTTCTAAGATATTGTGCTCACCTGATTTTTCTTCCTACCTTTCATCTCTCCCTTGAAGTCTTCTTTATTTTGTGGGTTGTTTTTTTTCTTTTCATATTTACAACCTATTAGAGGGCTCAGAGACCTCTTTTATATCTACTCTCTTGTCCTTGATCATCAAATCTGTTCCTCTTACCTTGAGAATTGGTGATTCTCACATTTATATCCTAGTTTGGACCTTTCTTCTGAACTCCAGACCCATAATGAAACAGCCCAATCATTGTCTCCATTCAGATGTCTAATGGACATTACAAAATTTACATGTCCATAATTGGCCTCCTGATACTATTCTCCTAAACCTGCACTGCTCCGAATTTTCATCATCCAGTAAATGGCAGCTCCATCTTCCCAGTTCAGTTCCCTTGAAGACCTCTTTGGCTACTTTCTTTCATGCCCCACATCCAAACTGTCAGCAAAGTCTTTTGGTTCTACATTGAAAATACATCCAGAATCCCTCTCCTATTGCTACCACTCTAGTCTAAGACATCATCATCTTTTGCCTAGATTTTTCAGTAGCTTCTGATTAGTTGCAGTAGCCTTCTAACTAGTTATTATTAATAACTAGGTACCTAACTAGCCTAACTACAGTTCTCCTTAACCCATAAAGTGCCTCCAGCAAGTATTCAGATCATGTCACTCCAAGGATCAAATGCTTCTAAAGGCATCCAAAGACATGAAGGACTTAAAATGGCTGGAGAGGCTCTATGTTATATGCTGTTCCCCATTAGCCCACTTTAACCTCATCATCTCTTATTCCCTGATTTATGTGTTCTTTTCTAGACGTATTGGTATCCTTGCCATTTCTTAAATATTCCAGGTATTGTCCTCCCCTGTGGTTTTTTGTACTTGTTTCTCTGCCTAGAATGCTCTTCCCCAAGGTACAACATGACTCATTCCCTCAAGTAAATGTGTTCAATTGGCTTAATCCTAGTGGGGGGCATGCAGGAGGAAACCAATTGATGTTCTCTGTCATTGATGTTTCTCTCTCTGTCTCTCTCTCAAAATAATAAAAAAATAAAATTAATCCTTTCCCTCCTTTCTCAACATTTTGAATCTCCTATCCCATTTTCCTTGACTTGTGTCTGATTTCTTTCAGACTAAATATTTTTTTCTACACTAGAATTAAGTGTGATGAAATAGGTTTTTGCCTATTTTGATAACTGCTGTATTTTCAGCACCTAGAACATTGCTTTCTATCTAGTAGCTATTTGTTTAATTAATTGAAATGCAAAGCAATATCCTAGAATTTTCTGAAATTTAATACTAATTCTTTGAGATACTTTTATAGTAAAAAAAGACTTAAAAAAGAAGAAGAGAACTTTATAATATACATATATATGAAATCAGAAAACTTTCCAATTGTTATACATTGGGTCTCAATAAATATTTGTTGGATGAATAAATAGCAGGCATCTATTATGTGGTCAGCATTGTAGGCTAATACAAAATTTAAAAAATAAACCCATTCTAAAGGAATTTATGCTTCTAGTGGAGGAAGCTTTGTTGTGGTATAACTGACATACAATAAAAACTGCACATAGTATTTAAATGATATATGCAGTCGACCCTTGATTAACATGACTTTTTTCTCCAGTGAATACCTGTGCTGTTTTCAGTTTGAGCTTAGCAGTCCTTGGATGGGGAGGGCTGACTACACATTTTATATAGGGGCCTTGAGTATCCACAGATCTTTGTATCTATAGGGAGTACTAGACCTAATCCCCCCATAAATACTGAGGGACAGCTTAAGTTTTGCGGGGGTGTGGGGGGGAAGGGGTCAGTGGTTATACATGGAATTGGGAATATGAAGGGGGGTGATGACACCTTAACCCCTGCGTTGTTCAAGGATCAACTGTATAAACATATGCAAAATAAGCATAATCAAGAAATTAAACACATCTCTTAATCCCAAAAGTTTCTTTGGAAACTCTTCATAACTCCCGCTTCCTACCCTCCCTACCCACCCCAAATCTCAGGCAACCACTGATCTGCTTTTTGTCACTATAGATTACATTTATACAGAATTCTGGAAAATGCAAGTTAATCATATAGTTATGTGTTTGGTTTTTTTCTGGCTGCTTTTATTCAGCATAATTATTAGGGATAGTATCCCATCATAGATATGCCAGAATTTGTTTATCAATTTATCTGTTGGTGAACAACAGGGTTGTTTCTAGTTTGGGGCTATTACAAATAAATGTGCCATGAAAATGTACTTTCATTTTTGGAAAAATACCTAGCAGGAGAATGTCTGGATCATATGCCAATTATGTTAAACTTTTTAAGGAAGTGCCATACTTTTCAAGGCACCAGCACCATTGGTTTCAGTCGTGCATGAGAGTTCCAATTGTTCCACATCCTCACCAACATTTGGCATTGCCTTTAAATCGTGGAGCCCCGGCCGGGTGGGCGGGGCCTACCTCTTTGGGGTGATTGATCACAGGTCTCCTGGACTGTGAGAGGGCGCAGGCCAGGCTGAGGTCCCTTGCCCCCAGTGCATGAATTTTGTGCACCGGACCTCTAGTAAAGAATAACTCCCCATTCCCCCTTCTTTTTATCACCTGATAAATCACTATTCTGTTCCTATGATTTTAATTACTCAAAAGAACCTCATATAAGTGAAATCATACAATGTATTTTTGTGATTGGCTTATTTCATTTAACATAATCTCAAGGTTCATTCCTGTTGTAGCATATTGCAGAATTTTCTTTTTCAATTACCGTTGATTTACATTATTGTATTAGTTTCAGGCATACACTGTACACCCAGTGATTAGACATTACATAACAATTTAATTCCTCCCATGTGTCTCCGGTGCCTTTCAAGCTGCTGCCCTAGCACTGGGGCTCCAGCAGCCCTCCATCCCCCTCAGCCTCAATCCCCACTGGTTTTTACAGCCAGAAGTTATGAGGACTTCTGTTCTTTGCATGGAACCCGCTCTCCCCTTCTGGGACTCCCACAACTCCTTAGTTTCTGTTCACTTCAATCTGTTTGTTTGTTGTTGTTTTTTGTTGTTGTTGTTCCTTAGATGTACTAATTTATATTATTCTTTCTTAAAATTCACTGATTTTTCTTCTACTTATTTCTACCTTTGAATCCCTCTAGTTTATTTTTCATTTCAGTCTTGCACTTTTCAGTTTCAGAATTTCTTAGTTTTATTTTAGGTTTTCTCTCTCTTCATCAATACTTCCAGTTTATGTTTTTCTTTTGTTTGGTGTGTGTGTGTGTGTGTGTGTGTGTGTGTGTGTGTGTGTGTGTTTTACTTTGAGCATTTTAAGAGGGTTGTCTTTAAAGTCTTACTCTGATTATCAGGGAGATCACTTTATAAGTTAAATAAATGTCTAACCACTATACTGTTATCTGAAACTAATATAATATTGAATGTCAACTGTAATTGAAAAAACAATAGTCTTTATCTTGTATATCTGTCATCAGGTATTTTTTATGTACAGTTTCTGTGTGTGTGTGTGTGTGTGTGTGTGTGTGTGTGTGTGTGTTTAATGGGCCATACTTTCCTGTTTCTTTGTATGTTTGTATATTTTTCTTGGATACTGGCAGTAGAATCAACACTTTGCAGATGTGCTCTTTTCCCCAGCATTTGCTTTTTATGTTGTTATTTTTATTTGTTGTTTTTGTGTGTGTGTGTGTGGGGGGGGTGGTGTTTTTTTGTTTGCTTTGTTTTGTTTTGTCCAGGATCAGCTAAGTGCCTTTCCCTGTGCTTGAGCAGTCACTTCTAATTTTTTTTTTATATGTAGGTGTTCTTAAGTATATTAGTTAATATAGTTTGGCTTCCCCAAAAAAGAAAAGGAGAATCATGAAGGGGTGGTTGAAAGTGTTATGGCCCTTCAAATACCCATGTAGTTACTTCAACCAGAGGAGTAGGTTCTTGCCACAGTGGACCAATGGCTGTCTTCCTTTCAGTCTGCACCTCTGTGATCAGAATCATCAATCAATGATCAGAGCACAATTTCGATATTTGTAGGACAGGGTCCTTTTTGCCTGCCCTAGCTTCTGCAAGCTGTGTGCAGGCTACTTTAGGATCATATGCACAGATGCTTGCCACCTGGTTGGGGACTGGGAATGGTTATCTGCTACTGTGGTAAGAGCTGCAATTGATTAAAATTAATCCAGTTTACAACCCAAGACTTCCCATGGAAGTTGTAAGCCTACAGTAGACTTTGCAAGTTCAAAATAGATTCAGTATGAAACAATTCAGATCAATTGTTTCAGCATGGAGATAGATTCTTGATGCTTTCTATTCTGCCACCTTCCCAGAATCCTCTCATTGAAATTTTAATTTGTCCTTCTCCTGTTGAATAATGCTATTGGGCATCTTTTTATATACATACTAGAGTCCCTCTGGCTGGCTTCAGGTACCCAGGACCCGGGCCGGCTTTGCCCGGGCTGGCCGCAGCCACAGGGGACCATGGGACTGGCAGCTTGTCCCTCTCCCGGGCTGCAGCCCTAGCCGCTGGCTCCCAGGACCGCGGGTTGGGCAGCTTGTCCCTCTCCTGGGCCGAAGTCTGGCTGGTCCCCATTCTTCTCTCCCCAGTGTTGAGTGTCTGAGCCATTAAGGCGTGGCGGCTTGAGGGCGTGACAACCATTTTCGTATTAGTTCTTTATTAAATACGATTTGTGCTGTTTCTTTTAGTGGGCTTACGTTGTCTGTTTCTTTCAAGGATTTTTATCCCTTTCATTCAATTTGTTTAATTTATTGGCATAAAATTGTTGATAATATTTTATGCTTTCCCTTAATAGTTGTAGAATCTGTAGTGATACAAATCCCTGGAATTCTTAATATGTGTTCTTTCTTACTTTAATATTTTTTCTGATTAATCTAATTATAGGTTTATGATGTTTATTGATTTTTCTCTACTAGCTTCTTGTTTCATTGATACTTCTCTATTTTTCTATTTTCTATTAAATTTTCTTCTGTAATTTTTAAAGGTAGAAGCAAGCAGAAGTCATTGATGCGTGTGTTTTTTTTGGAAATATATTCGTTTAGTGGTATAAATTTCCATTCTAATTACTGTTATAGTTTCTTATCTCAGATATTGATGAGTTGTGTTTACATTTTAATTCAGTTCAAAATACTTATTTGATTATGGAATATTACTTAGTGTTATCAGGAAATGTATTATCCTATATAATAAAGAAGTAATATACAAATTTACTGCCACACCCTCGCACAAGATGGCCGCCCCATGTGGTCACAAGATGGCCACCACAAGATGGCTAGCAGGGGAGGACAGCTGTGGGCAATCAAGCCAGCAGGGGAGGGCAGTTGGAGGGGACCAGGCCTGCAAGGGAGGGCAGTTGGGGGTGACCAGGCCGGCAGGGGAGGGCAGTTGGGGGCAATCAGGCAGGCAGGCAGGTGAGCAGTTGGAAGCCAGCAGTCCCAGATTGTGAGAGGGATGTCCGACTGACGGTTCCTGAACCGTCAGTCGGACATCCCCCAAGGGGTCCCAGATTGGAGAGGGTGCAAGCTGGGCTGAGGGACACTACCTCTCCAGTGCATGAATTTCGTGCACTGGGCCTCTAGTCAAGACATGATAAGACATGGAGGAACTTGGAGAAGCGAGGGCAGGCAAAAAGGACCCTGTCCTCCAAATATCAGAAATCTGTGCTGCATATCCTAAGTGAAAGAAGCCAATCTGGAAAGGGTACATACATATTGTATCATCATATCTAATAAAAGAGAAACATGCAAATTGACCATACCTCTGCTACGCCCACAAGCCACGACCACCAGCCAATCAGGAGTGAGTATGCAAATTAACCCAACATATATGGCAACGGCCACGGAGCTGGAGCAAGCAGGAGGCTTGGGTTGCCCCAGCAATGGAGGAAGCCAAGCTTCCCGCCCGCCCTGGCCAGCCCTGGCCTCTGCTCAAGGCTACAAAGTTTCAATTATAGAAGATAAATAAATCGCAAATACCAGTCCTCCACTTGGGTCGCCAGAGGGTGTGGCCGGCCTGCAAACTACCACAGGCCCCTTGCCCAGGCTGCCCCATGCTTCAAGGGAACCCCCACCCTGATCCGGGACACCCTTCAGGGCAAACCAGCTGGCCCCCACCCCTGCACCAGGCCTCTATCCTGTCTAATAAAAGAGTAATATGCAAATTGACCATCACTCCAACACACAAGATGGCTGCCCCCATGTGGTCAAAGATGGCTGCCCCCATGTGGACACAAGATGGCTGCTACAAGATGGCTGCCACAAGATGGCCAGCAGGGGAAGGCAGTTGGGAGGGACGAGGCCTGCAAGGGAGGGCAGTTGGGGGTGATCAAGCCTGCAGGGGAGGGCAGTTAGGGGTGACCAGGCCAGTAGAGGAGGGAAGTTGGGGGCGACTGGTCCTGCAGGGAAGGGCAGTTGGGGGGGGACCAGGCCTGCAGGGGAGGGCAGTTAGGGGCAATCAGGCTGGCAGGGGAACAGTTAGGCATCAATCAGGCTGGCAGGCAGAAGCAGTTAGGGGCAATCAGGAAGGCAGGCAGGCGAGCAGTTGGGAGCCAGCAGTCCTGGATTGTGAGAGGGATCCCAGATTGGAGAGGGTGCAGGCTGGGCTGAGGGACCCACGAATTTCGTGCACCAGGCCTCTAGTTCTAACTATATGAACTATTGGAAAAAGCAAAGCTGTGGAAATGGCAAGGTTAGTAGTATCTGGGGTTGGATGAATTGATGGAACACGGGATTTTTAGGGCAATGAAAGCCCTCTGTATGATACCATAATGATGAATACATGTCATTCATTATACATTGGTCCAAACCCATAGATTATATAACATTAAGAGTGAACTGCAAGGCCAGTTATTACTTTGGGTGATTGTGATGTTTTATTGTAGGTTTATCAATTATAAAAAAATGGTGGGGATGTTGATAATGATGTTGGGGCATAGAGTATATGGGAAATCTCTATATCTTCCTCTCAGTTTTGCTTAGAATACTTTTTAAATTTTCCTTTTGATTTCTTGTTTGACTCATGGGTTAAGAACTGTGTTGTTTAGGGGTATGTGAGGTATTTTTGGTTTCAAATTGTGATCAGAACTATAGTTTGTATGACTTGAATTTTAATAATTTATATTGATGTTTGTTTTATGGCCTGGAATATGATTTATTTTGATAATTACTTGAATTGAAGTCTAAAACAAGAATGCATATTTTATTTTGCTGGGTAGAGTGTTCTATAAGAGTCAGTGAGTTTAGGTGCTTGGTAGTATTGATTTTATTCTGGTAAGATACATATAACATAAAATATGCCATTTTAACCATTTTTAAATGTTCGGTTTAATGCCATTAATAACATTCAGGATTATGCAGTCATTAGCCCTCTCTGTTTCTAAATTTGTTTCATTACCTAAAACAGGAACCCTGTACCTATTATATAACTTCCCTTTTCTCCCTGCTATAGCTCTCCCCCTTTAATATGTGTCAAAGACTGCCTATTATATTTTAAGTGGAAGCATACAATTTTTGTCATTTTCTTTTTGGCTTATTTCACTTAGCATAATGTTTTTAATGTTCATTCATATGGTAGCAGGTATCATAACTTATTTTTATGGCTAAATAGTACTCCACTACATGCATAGACCAATTTTGCTTATCCATTCATTTGTTGATGAATATCTGAATGTATTTCACTTCTTGTTATTGTGAATAATGTTGCAATGGATATTGCTTTATAAGTATTTAAAATCTACCACCTTGCTAGTTTTTCATTTTCTCTTGTATTCTTTATTCTCTTTTTCTGCCTTCTTTTGAATTAAATATTTGTCATGATTACATTTGTTTTGTTTCTAAGGTATGATTCTTTGGTTGTATTGAGTGGTTGCTTTATGGTTATACTCTATGTTGTTAACATATCACAGTGTACCAAGTGAAATTGTATTGCTTCATGTATAATTTGAGAACCTTAAAACCTCATGCATCCAATTCCCCTTCTCCTAAATTTTGTTCTATTGTCATATCTTTTTATTTTTATGAACAGTATAAACTCCACAATAAATTATTATTCCTTTAAACGCGTCATTATCTTGTAGAGATAGTTAAGTTGTATGAAAAGTTGTTTAATATTTACCCATAAAATTACCATTTCCAAGCACCTTATTCCTTTATATAAATACAGTTTTTTATCAGTTATCATTTTCTTCAACCTTAAGGACTTCCTTTAGTATTTTTTGTAGAACCAAGTCTGTTGGTGATGAATTATTTCAGCTTCTGCACATCTGTAAAAGTACTTTTTCACCTTTTAAATAAGTATATTTTTACTGGATATAGAATTCTAGGCTGACAGTTATTTTTTTCTAAAGTACTTTAATGATGTTGCTGTATTGTCCTCTGACTTTCAGTGTTGTAGAAAACAAACTACATTTGTTTATACATAGCATGTCTTCTTTTTCTTTACCATGGACTTTAAGCAGTTTGGTTATATGATTGACTTTTGTGCCATTTTCTTCATGTTTCTTGAGATTGAGTTTGAGATTCTTTTTATCTGCAGGTTTAGTTTGCATCAAATTAGAAAAATATTTGGTTCTTAGTTTTAAAAATTGTTTTTTCTTCCCCTAGCTTTCTCCTTCAGGAAGTTCAATTATACGTATGTTAACGATTTTACATTGTCCTACAACTTTTGATACTCTTTTCATTATTTTTTTTCAGTCTTTTCCTACATTAATGTATCAGTAGGAAGAACAACAAATTGATGTTGCTTGATCTTCAGTTCCACTAATATTTTCTTTAGTAATATCTCAGTTGCTCTTGGTCCCATCCAGTGTGTTTTTAATCTTAGACACCATTGTTTTCATCTCCACAATTTCAATTTGAGTTAATTGCTTAAAATACCTTCCAGGTCTGTGCCTACTTAGAGTGCTTGATCTTTAAACTTTTTGAACACATAAAATATAATAATTACCTGTTTAAATCTTCTTGTCTACTAATTGTTTTTTAAAAATCTATCATTTGTGTCCCTTTGGGTTGTTTTGATTGAATTTTTTTTCTCATTATGGGTCATAAATCCTATTTCTTTAGATGCCTCGTAATCTTTCTTTGAATTCCAGATACTATTAATATTACCTTGTTATGTACTGTGTTGTTTTTTAGTATTCTTATAAATATTGGAGTTTTTCTGGGATGCAGTCAAGTTACTTGTAGTTTGATTGCGGGGGGAGGGTCTAGTTTTTAAGATTTTTATAGTGCAACCAGAGCAGCTGTTAGTCTAGGGCTGTTTAGTCTCCATTACAAACCCTTCTAAGTACTCTGTTGCTGCCATGTGAATTATGAGGTCAATCTTCTTTTTTTAAAAAAAATTATTGATTTTGAGAGAGAAGGAAGTAGGGAGGGAGGGAAAGAGAGACATCAATTTGTTGTTCTTCGTATTTATGCACTCATTGGTTGCTCTTTGTATGTGTCCTGACTCGGAATTGAACCTGCAACCTTGGTGCATTCAGTATGGTGCTCTAACCAACTGAGCTCCCCAGCCAGGGCCAGGTCAATCACTCTTAACTGTTGGGAAGAGGAACTGGTTCAGGCTCTTGTGAGCTTCAGGAATTTCTCTAATCCTTTCAGGTGTTCAGCGTACCCCCAACCTTTAATTTCTTAAAGCACAGGGTTAATTTTGTTAGATCCAGCCTGTGAAGACCATCAAGTAAGTGCTTTGTTTGACGATTCAACCTCAGGGGACAGTATCTCTGGGTTTTTATCTCTTAGGGTTCTCGGGTCAATAATTTCTATCTTGTTAATCTTTGGCTTCAAAAAACAAAACTAAAAACCCCAATAAATACAGAAACAAAAAGAATTTGCAGTATGTTTTTTACTAAATGCATATCACTTCTGCACCACCATAAAGTCATGGAACTTGAACCATAGTAAGTAGGGGACCCTCTGTATTTGTTTACATATATCCTTTAGATAAATGTAGCTTTTATTATTTACTAGAGGCCCTATGCACGAAGATTTGTGCAAGAATGGGCCTTCCTTCCCCTGGCTGCCGGCAGCGCCTTGTTCTGGCCGGAGCCGCCTTTCCGCCTTCCCACGCTGCCTAGAGGCCCGGAGTGGCTGGGGTGGTGCGGAACGCCCCCAGCCGCTCAGCACCTGTGTATGCAAATTAACCCGTCATCTTTGTTGGGTTAATTTGCATACTCCTGATTGATGGGCATCGCGACGGTACGGTCATTTAGCATGTTACTCTTTTATTAGGTAGATAATTCAGCACCTGACAGTTTCTGATACATAAGTATATAGAAAATATTCAATGGTTTTAGCATTAGCAAAAAATATGCAGACAGACTTTCCCTTGTGTCATCAAAGAAAAATAGAAGCCTGATGATTTTATTTCTTGTTATACCTTCAGTAGTCCTGATTTGGATATTATGCTATTAGCAGTGAAGAGATTTCTGAACAGCCATTTGTGCTTAAGTGTTAAAGGGAGATTGAAAACGGTGTACTGGATAAAATACGTATTTTGTCAGGATGCATGTTACAGATATTCTTTAATATGATCATTTTCAAAGTATGGTCCTCAGACCAGTAGCATCAGCATTACCTAGGAACTCATTATCTTCTGTGATGATAATAATCTTGGAAAATATTTAATACTAGAGGCCGAGTGCACGAATTCGTGCACCAGTGGGGTCCCTCGGCCTGGCCTGCGGGATGGGGTCAAAACCAGCTCTCTGACATCCCCTGAGGGTCCCAGATTGTGAGAGGGCGCAGGTCAGGCCAAGGGACCCCACCATTGCACGATTTGGGCCAGGGAGGGATGTGGGAGGTTGGCCAGCTGGGGAGGGACTGTGGGAGGGCTCCAGGGCGTGTCCGGCCTGTCTTGCTCATTCCCGATCGGCCAGACCCTAGCAGCAAGCTAACCTACCGGTTGGAGCGTCTGCCCCCTGGTGGTCAGTGCACATCATAGCGAGCGGTTGAGCGGTTTTAGCATGTCATTAGCATATTACACTTTGTTTGGTTGAACAGACTACCGGACAACCAGATAGTTAGCATATTAGGCTTTTATTATATAGGATAGTACCCAATCTTATGTTTCTTTATCTTATAATGAAGGTTATTAGAGCAAAATTATTGACTAAATCGTTGGGTCCAGCCCTCGCTGGTGTGGTGCAATTGGTTGAGTGTTGTCCCGGGCACTGATAGGTCACCAGTTCAATTCCTGGTCAGGGCACATGCCCAGGTTTCGGATTCAGTCCCCATAGGCAACCAATCCATGTTTCTTTCTCACATCGATGTTTCTCTCTTTAAAAAAATAATCTATAAATTTTTTTTTAAAAGTTGATGTTTACAAAAGTAAATAAATGATAGGGTCCACTGAAAAATAAAAAATTGTAGGTATTACACAGGAAAATTATGTGCTTCTAACTTGACAATATCTGGCTTCTTTCAATTGTCTTGCCAAAGGATTGGACTGTTTTAAGACTTAATGATTAGAAGTAAGTTCTCTGTTTTTCATTCTTTGGAAGGAAACAATTTACATCTATAATATGGTGAAAATTCCTTAGTATATGGCATAATCACAGAGTTTTATGATCTATTTATTTCATAGTAGCTTTAATATTTTTAAATGAGAGATTTCAGCTACATGAAAATGCTGACATTAAGCTCTTTTTAAAAAGCTTTTCAAATAGTTATTTGATCATTCAAATTTTGCAAGGTGTTTTAGTATAAGATTTAAAACCATTCATAAATGGGAGGCTTATATAAAATGGCATGATTTTTGTATTTATCATCACTTGATATCCACGATATGTTTATCAAAATTTGACAGTTTTAGTATTTAACACATAGGAGTGGTACTTTGAAGGGAAGATTACTTTAACTTTTAAATTTAGTTTTAATATTTCTGCTCTTAAAAAATGGAAGACCCGCCCTGGCTGGTGTGGCTCTATTGGTTAAGCCTTGTTTCATGCCCCAGGGGGTTGTGAATCCCTGGTCAGGGCACATGCCTGGATTGCTGGCTTGGTCCCTGGTAGGGTGTGTGCAGGAGGCAGCCTGTCGATGTTATGCTCTGGCATTGATGTTTTTCTCTCTCCCTCTCCCTTCTTCTCTTTTTAAAAATCAGTAGAAAAATCTTAAAAATAAACAAACAAAACAAAAACAAATGAAGACCCCATAAAGTAGTACCTCTCTCTGTATGTGTGTTGAATGAAAATGCTTCTTATAATATTTAACTATAATTCTTCGGTAAACTATTGTGTTTCATTACTTGTTTTAATAATTGATCAAGTTCCCAGAGATTTAGAGTTTGGAATGTATTAAAAGTGATATATATGTGAGATTAGTCTCTATGATCTTAGAAAAATCTGAATGTTCCTAATGACAAGTTTAGTTTTAATAATATATCTTATAAATTAACTCAGTCATCTACTAATGTGAATTAGTTGTAGAATGAATCATTCTCTGAATTTAAGTGGTATTCTGTTACAATTTTCATACTTAAAAAATCCATACCTGTAAATATTTATGTTTAAATTATCTTTAAAATTTCATTTGAGCATATACTTTTTTGGAGTGTGAAATTTAAAAATTGACTGTATTTTTTATGAAATGGAAGGAAGAGTTTTTTCATATATTCCTTGTGAACATAATTTTAGAATAAAATACGAATAGAATTTTATAATCATATTTTAAATGTATGAATTCTGTGAAGAGAAAGGGATAGACTTCGCTATAATTTATCACAAAGCTGTGGTTTATGTGTCATTACTTACATAAAATAGTCTTTGTTCAGCTTCTTATGGCACAAGGAGGATTGTGTAGTTCCATTGATTGGTTCCATGCAATGGAAATCTGACCTTTAGCAGATGTTTGAGAAATTACCAGCACAGCACTATCAGCCAACTAGACAGTTTTCCCCTTGTTATTTGACAGGCCTTTAGTGGTTAGGAACATGTCAAGGAAATTTTAAACTGTTTTTTATCATATCAAAAGCTTTCTAAAATATTAAGAACACTGTGAAAAATATTGACAAAATGAAATAGATAGATTATTTTCCCCAAATCATGGATTACAGTTTAGGTAATTTTTAAATGTTTACTTATTTTTTTTTAAAAAAAAGAACAACTAAGAAAATCCTGATTGTTGCATGAATAATATATTACTTTGTTATTGAAAATATTTTTGCCTATGAAATTCTCATGAAGGGTTGACATATGTTATTTTCTGCCTTGGTCATATTTTTCCTTCTGTATGTTAAACATTGCAGGTATCATTTGTTTTAGTGTTCTTACTTAATTATAAGTTGTTTTTTAAATGAAGACTTTTTTATTGAGGTTAAATGTATCACAGACAAGTTATCCTATCTGGAACTCCTAGCTAAGGGCAGGATGCTGCACGAAAGAATTTGTGTTAAAATAAAGCCTGTTCTCTAAAAGACAGTATTTCTTAGCGGATGTAAGAGGTCCAGCTGTGTAGTTGTGGGAGTCGTTATGAACACTAAGCTCTGTTTTCTTCAACTTCGTTGATTGAGTGTACAGGAAGGGAGAGAAGGAGTGCCTTAATGTTTGAGAATGAAGTGATGAATTGATAGTACCAGTAGTTGTGAGACTAGATCTTTTCCTGCAGGTGCTGCTGTTCCTTAGGGCATTCCAATTGCTTGCCATTGTGTTAGATGTAGAATTTCTAAAAATAGTTTATTTTAACGAAAGTTTAAAGAATATAATCTTATATATTTCCATTTTATGGTTTTGAAACAATTGTGTATTGCATAGGTTTATTTACTGAATTAGTTCTTTTAAATTAAGGATATAATTTGTAGTAAATCGTGTGCATTTAGCATTAATCAATTTATATATTAAAGTTAGTAATTGTACTATTATACTTACATTTATATTTACATTTAAACAGTAATTGCACTATTGTCATTTCATTAATTTTTGGTGTATGAAAATGCTAATTGTGCTACTTAGTGAACTTATTACTGGTGAATTATGTCAATAACAAACTGGATGTCCGGTTAAATTATATGATTCATTCGGTTATATTTTTTAAAATTTTGTATGTTTAAAATAAATCCTACTTGTTTTGAAACATTTTGTAAAAGTGCTGACAGGATGTATAGTAACAACCAAGATTAGTAAATAAATATATGTAGGCTGATGGGCCAGAGAATATGACCAATATGTAAATACATCTAAAATGTGCACATTTTCTAGTATAATTCTTGGATATTTACTTATTTATATGAAATTTTAAAAGATTAAAACATAAGCTATAGAATTCTCTTCTACATAAAAGGATATGGAATTCTTACTTATTCTTTACTATCTTTCCCTGTTACAAATTAGAAATTCAAAATACTTTATAAATATATTTACATTGAATTTCTACACTCAAGTACCTATAAAGTGAGAATTTTGTGGACAAAATTCAGTAATTACTTTTAAAAACTGGAGATGGAAATTATTTGCCTTTCTTTAAATTTGCCTGTTTGCCTCTGCTTCAGCATGAGATAATCCTGGTCCAAACATATGTTTTATAAAAGCCAGGTCACATTTCTGTGGAAAACAACCTTGCTTTGTCAATGTTCTTATGTAGGAGGCAAGTGATTGTCTAATTATAGCTACAAAGTTTCAAATTTAAGGATTTACAGTACTAGTCAGTATATCTTATCCAAAGATTTTTTAATTCTTAATCCCCAGATAATTTTCAACAAATTGATCTCTTTTCAATTCATAAGAAACAAAACTAAGGCAGGTTTGCATGTGTGTGTGTTTATGTATTGATTTTAATCGATTTTAGAGAGAGATCGGGAGAGAGTGAGAGAAAAGGAAACATCAGTATGAGAAAGAAACAATTGGCTGCCTCCCTACCAGGGATTGAACCCACAACCTGTGTGTGTGCACTGACCAGGAAGTAAACCTGCCACGTTTTGGTGCACAAGACAGTTCTCCAACCAATTGAGCCACACCAGCCAGGGCAGTATTATTATTTTGATATTTGTTAATTTGCTCATATTTAGTTTGCATTTCATTGATGAGTTATTTGTTGAGTGCCTGGCTTTTCATATGCTTATTGGCTATTTGGATATATACTCTTTTTGTTGTGGTGCCAGATCAAATCTTATGTCCACTTAAAAATTTGGATTGTCTTTTCTTTTCAATTAATAGAAGGTCTAGGGGTCTTTATATATTCTGAATATAAGTCCGAGTGAGGCAAGGGAGGCACCTAGAGTGCAGTTTTATTATGGCATCCACTCCACTGTAGGGTTAAGTTTCCTCTGTTCCTGGATTGCATTTCCCCAAAGCATTCTTGTGGTTCACTTTCTAATTCAGGACTCTATTAAAATGTCGCCTCATTTTAGGCCATCATATCTAAAATAGCACCCTAGTCCATGGAAAGGGAAAAAAAACTGGGGTAGTAATACTTATACTGACAAAATAGACTTTAAAACTAAGGCTATAGTAAGAGACAAAGAAGGACACTACATAATGATAAAGGGAGCAATCCAAGTGGATAGAACTCTTTTAAACATTAATGCACTCAACATAGGCACACCCGAATATGTAAAGCAAATCTTGATAGACATAAAGGGAGAGATTGGCAGTAATGCCATTATATTAGGGGATTTCAACACCCCATTAACTATCAATGGATGTATCTTCCAGACAGAAAATCAACAAGGAGATGGTAGTGTTAAATGACACACTAGATCAAATAAACTTAATTGATATTTTCAGAGCATTTCACCCCAAAGCAGCAGAGTGTACATTCTTTTCAAGTGCCCATGGGACATGTTCTAGGATAGATCACATGTTAGGACACAAAACAAGTCTCAGTAAATTTAGGAAAATAAAATCATATTCAGCATGTCCTCTGACCGTAATGCTATGAAACTTGAAATCAGTCACAAGAAGAAAACTGAAAACACACAAAGACATAGGGCTAAATAACATGTTACTAAACAATTAATGGGTTAACAATGAGGTCATGGAAGAAATCAAAAGATACGTTGAAACAAATGAAAATGAGAACACAGCAAACTAAAATCTGTGGGGACACAGGGAAAGCAGTCCTAAGAGAGAAATTCATAGCATTACAGTTCTATCTCAATAAACAAGAAAAGCTGAAATAAATAATCGAACTTTACATGTAAAGGAACTTGAAAAAGAACAACAAAAACCAGAGTGAGTAGAAGGAAGGAAATAATAAGACCAGAGCAGAAATAAATGAAATAGAGTTTAAAAAAGCAATACAAAAAAAAGATCAATGAAACCAAGAGTTGCTTCTTTGAAAAGATCATCAAAATTGACAGACTTCATGGAAAATAATAGGACCCAAATAAATAAAATCAGAAATGAAAGAGAAGTACCAACTGACACCAAAGAAATACAAAGGACTGTAAGAAAATATTGTGAACAACAAATTGGACAATTGAAATGAAGTGGATCAATCCTAGAAATATACAGTGTTCAAAAACTAAATCAGAAATAATCAGAGAATCTGAATAGACAGATTACAAATAGTGAAATTGAAGCAGTAATAAAAAAATTCCCCACAAACAAAAGCACTGGATCAGATAGGTTTACAAGGGAATTTTATCAAACATTCAAAGACGTAACACCTATCCTTCTCAAACTATTCCAAAAAAAAGCAAGAGGAGGAAAGTTCATTTTATGAGGCCAGAATTACCCTAATTCCAAAACCAGATAAAGGCATGACAAAGAAGTATAGGCTAATATCCCTGATAAATATAGATTCTAAAATCTTCAACAAAGTATTAACAAACCAGATCCAGCAATACATTAAAAAGATGATATACTATGATTTAGTGGAGTTTATTCTGGGGATGCAAGTTTGGTACAATATCCACAAAACAATAAACATGATACACTACATAAAGTAAAGAATAAAAACCACAGGGTCATATCAATAGATGCAGAAAAAGCATTTTATAAAATCCAGCACCCATTAATGATCAAACTTTTAGCAAAAGTGTGAATACGGGGAACATACCTCAATGTAATAAATGCCATATATGACAAGCCCACAGCCAGCATCATACTCAATGGGCAAAAACTACAAGTGTTCCCCTTAAGATCGTGAACAAAACAGGGTTGTGCACATTCACCACTCTTATTCAACATGGCACTGGAAGTCCTAGCCACAACAATCAGACAAGAAGTAAAAGGTATCCAAATTGGAAAGGAAGAAGTTAAACTGTCATTATTTGCCGATGACATGATACTCTTTATAGAGAACCCTAAAGATTCTACCAAAAAACTACTAGAAGTGATAAATGAATTCAGTAAAGTAGCAAGATACAAAATAAATATTTAGTAATTAGTTGCATTTTTATACACCAACTAGAGGCCCAGTGCATGAATTTTGTGTGCTGGTAGGGTCCCTAGCAGCAGCTGGCCAGGTACTCCCTTCCCCCGGCCGCCTGCTGCTGCCTCTGGCCGGGGTCTCCCTCCCTTCTCCTGGACAACTCCCGGTTGATCAGAAAGGGAAACTAAAAAAACAATCACATTCACAATAGCAATCTACAGATTCAGCACAATTCCTGTCTATGATACCAATGGCATATTTCACAGAACTAGAACAAATACTCCAAAGATTTATATGGAACCATAAAAGACACTGAATAGCAGTGATCTTGAGAGCAAAGAACAAAGTGGGAGGCAACCAGTTGATGTGTGTCTCTCACATTGATGTTTCTCTTTATCTCTTATCTACCTCCCTCCCTTCTTCTCCCCCTCCATCTCTCATCCCCCTCTCTCTTTCCCTTCCTCCTTTCCTTCTACTCTCTCTAAAAATCAGTGGAAAAAATATCCTCGGGTGAGGTTTAATAACAACAAAAACCAGCATGGTACTTACAATTTCACTCATTAGAATTGAATGAACAAATTGAACTAACAAGCAAAATAGAGGCTGACTCATACCAGGCAGACAGCTCTGTGTGGGGTAGAGGTGGAGGGTTTGAGCAAAAAAAAAGAATTAAAAAAAAAGAAAAATCCTGGACACATGGTGTTTGGAGGGGCTGGAAGGGATGGAGATAAAGAGGGTATGGGGGGGATAAATGGTTATGGAAAAAACAAAATTATATTAACTAAGATATAAGTATCCTCTCTAATAAAATAGCAATATGCAAATTAACCATCACTCCGCTACATAAGCCATGCCCACCAGCCAAGCCGCACCCACCAGCCAATCAGGGCGAGTATGCAAGATGGCTACAGCCACAGTGAGCAAGGTTTCCCAGGTAACAGAGCAAGCCAAGCTTTCCATAGCCGTTGCAGGCCTAAGCCTCCACTCAAGCTACAAAGTTTCAATTATAGAAGGTAAACAAATTCAAACAAATGGCGGCAGAATGGAGCTTGAGAGAGCAGGCCAGGGTTGCCGGCGGCAACAGGGGAAGCAAAGCTTTCCGCACACCCTGGCCGGGCTCACCTGCTTAAGGCTACAAAGTTTCAATTGTAGAAGGTGAATTAACTGCCACAGAGATGGCTGCTGCCCAGGAGGGAGCAGCAGGCTTGGCTCCGCTCCAGGCTACAAAGTTTCAATTGTAGAAGGAAAATAAATTCCAGATACCAGGGCCTCCCCTTGGGTTGCCATGGGGCGTGGCCGGCCTGCAAACCACCACAGGCCCCTTGCTCAGGCTGCTCCACGCCCCAAGGGAACCCCACCCTGATCCGGGACACCCTTCAGGGCAAACCAGCTGGCCTCCACCCATGCACCAGGCCTCTATCCTGTCTAATAAAAGAGTAATATACAGATTGGTCATCACTGCAACACACAATATAGCTGCCCTCATGTGGTCAAAGATCCTGCCCCCATGTGGACACAAGATGGCCACTACAAGATGGCCAGCAGGAGAGGGCAGTTGGGAGGCACCTGGCCTGCAAGGGAGGGCAGTTGAGAGGGACCAGGCTTGCAAGGGAGGGCAGTTGGAGGTGATCAACCCTGCAGGAGAGGGCAGTTAGGGGTGACCAGGCTGGCAGAGGAGGGAAGTTGGGGGCAAACAGGCTGGCAGGGGAGCAGTTAAGCATCAACCAGGCTGGCAGCGGAGTGGTTAGGGGGTGATCAGGCTGGCAGGCAGAAGCGGTTAGGGGCAATCAGGAAGGCAGGCAGGCGAGCAGTTGGGAGCCAGCAGTCCTGGATTGTGAGAGGGATGTCCCAGATTGGAGAGGGTACAGTCTGGGCTGAGGGACAACCCCCTGCAGTGCACGAATTTCGTGCACTGGGCTTCTAGTGTATATATAAAAATAGAGATAATATACCAAAAAATAAAGTCAAATACCACCCCAGTCTTCTGTCATTCTGTTATCCTAGACAACTCTGATTTTCTTCAAAGTACTTATTACCAACTGACATGTATTTATATGTATGATTTTTTTAAATATTTGGTTTATTGCCCTCCAAAAGCAGATATGCTTTATGAGAGTTGGGGCTTTCTTTTTGTCCCCTGCTGTCTACCCAGTTACCAGAGTAGTGTGTTGCATGTGATAATTTCTCAATAAATATTTTTAAATATCAATAATACTGTGTAAGGAATTTGAGAGGAGCAAATATACAAAAAAAAGAGATGAGTTTTATTTTAGACATGCTTGAATATATATATGGAATAGTACAGATAAGAGACTGAACTAGTTCTGGGATCAGCAAACATTTTATGTAAAGAATCTAATTAGTAAACATTTTATGTTTTGTGGGCATTGTGGACTATGTCACAGTTGCTCAACTCTGATAACAGAGGGAGAAAGCATCATAGACAATGCATAAATTAATGAGGGTGCCTGTGTTTCATTAAGAGTTTATATACAAAAACAGGTGGTTGGCTTGTGGGCTATATTTTGCTGACTCCTGGACTAGGTAATGGAAAGCTATGAATGTGAGACTTAGAAGTTTGATCTTGATTCAGAAGGAGTCATTATAGCTTACATGAATGAAATGGGAAGACGAAAGTGTTCTAAGAAAATTAGTCTGTCAGTAGTAGGTAAGCTGGGCGGTGGGAGGGGGGCAGTGATTGGAGGCAGAGAGAATAGTTTGAAACATTTAGGCTTACGTAGGGCTTACTATATGTGAGGCACAGTATTGAATTATATATGTTAATTTATTTAATCCTCACAAAAACTATATAACCCCTTTACACTGTTAAGGAAAGTGAAGCATAGAAAAGTTACATAATTTCCCAAGTTCACACAACTGTTAAGTGTGGGAACAGTATTTAAACGTTTACTGCCCCTTATCAGTGCTGTTTTACTGTATAAGAAAGGTAAGTAAGAACTGAGCTAGGATATTGGTAGTAAAAAGTACAGGACAGTAATGAGGAATGTGAATGAAGTAGGGCCTGATTATGAAGACAGGACTGAAATTAAGTAAAAAAGAATGATTAAGGGGGAAAATTCCCAAGGATTGCACTAGGAAAACAGAAAATATTCCTTTTGGTACATAAGGAATGTGAGAGAGAGAGAGCTTATTAGGGGAAGATGATGTGTTTTGTACATTGTTTGAGATGAAGATGAAACACTATTACATGGAGCTGTATCATTGAGAATAAACAGGTTGGATGAGAATGTTATTACCTCAACATATTTTTTAAAATATATTTTTATTGATTTCAGAGAGGAAGGGAGAGGGATTGAGAGATAGAAACATCAATGATGAGAGAGAATTATTGATTGGCTGCTTCTTGCACACCCCCAACTGGGGATCGAGCCCACAACCTGGGCATGTGCCCTGACCCGGAATCGAACTGTGACCTCCTGGTTCATAGGTTGATGCTCAACCACTAAGCCACACCAGCTGGGCTACCTTAACATATTTTGAGTATCTGTTTCATTTAAGATTTTGAGAAGTGACAAAGAGAATAGTTTAAGCAATATAACAGTATAATTTCTCTGAACTTAGAGAATTTGGGAACATTAAGGCCTTGAGTAGGAATACACCTAAGAAGGGATAGGAAATGAGATCATTTAGTAGCAGGTGTGGAGCCAACAGAATCCAGGGTAATAAAAACCTGAAAGGGGATATTTTTAAAGCAGGAAATGATTGTTAAAAGTATTTGTCCCAGAATTTGAAAGTCAAAAAGTTTTAAACCTAAGTATCTATTTTTTAAAAATGTTTTTATTGATTTGAGAGAGAAAGAGGATGGGAGAGAGAAATGTCATTCAGTTGCCTCCCATACTCATCTGACTGAGAATTGAAAACCTGCAACCCGGGTATGTACCCTGACTGGCAATGGAACCCGAACCTTTTGGTGCATGGGACAATGCTCAACCAACTGAACCACACTGGCCAGGGCCTGAGTATCATCAGAGAAATTTAGTGATAGGCAAAATTGACATGTAACAGTCATTCCACCACAACTATCCTATCTAATAAAAGAGTAATATGCAAATTGACCATCACTCCAACGCACAAGATGGCTGCCCCATGTGGTCAAAGATGGTTGCCCCCATGTGGACACAAGATGGCCACCACAATATGGCCGCCAGGGGAGGGCAGTTGTGGGCAATCAGGCCATCAGGGGAGGGTAGTTGGGAGGGACCAGGCCTGCAAGGGAGGGCAGTTGGGGGCGATTAGGCCTGCAGGGGAGGGCAGTTAGGGGGGACCCAGGCCTGCAGGGGAGGACAGTTGGGGGCAACCAGCCCTACAGGGGAGGGCAGTTAGAGATGATCAGGCTGGCAGGGAGGGCAGTTAGGGGTGACAGGGCCAGCAGGGGAGGGCAGTTGGGGGGGACCAGGCCTGCAGGGGAGGGCAGTTAGGGGCAAATGGGCCAGCAGGGGAGCAGTGAGGCATCTATCAGGCTGGCAGGGGAGTGGTTAGGGGGTGATCAGGCTAGCAGGCAGAAGTGGTTAGGGGGTGATCAGGCTAGCAGGCAGAAGCGGTTAGGGGCCATTAGGAAGGCAGGCAGGCAGGAAAGTGGTTGGGAGCAAGCTGTCCCAGACTGGAGAGGATGCAGGCTGGGCTGAGGGACATGCTCCCCCCCCCCCCCCCCCCCCGCCGCCCTGTGCATGAATTTCATGCACCGGGCCTCTAGTGTTCAATAATTGCATCCTCATTTTCGCTATGAAGGCAGTTTCTACCAGTATTGGTAGTACTTGTCAATGACTATTCTTCAGACATATTCTGTCAACAATGCCGGCTTCTTTCTTTTGGCTTCAGAGATACGTTGTGCCAATAGTTGGTCTTCAGATATATTCTGTCAACGCTGCCGCTTTCTTTCAGCTTTAGAGGTATGTTGTGCCAATAGTTGATCTTCAGATGCATTCTGGCATCACGTGCAATTGGCGCCAGTGAGAGCTTTATATGTATTGTGCATGCGCAAGTCAATGCTTATTTTCAAATTGCCAGCGCACGTCAATTGTACCGGCTGGATGATCGGACAGATGGACGGTCAGTCACTTAGCCTTTTATATATATAGATATTTCCAGTTCTTAATATGGCCCTTGGTATTTGCAGTGCTCCCCATATTCACAAATAATCATTTTCATTCTTCACTTTTCATTTTCTTCATGAACATTAACTTTTCTTTACAAATGTTAGCTTATGTTAGACTAATTGAGATTTTAAGAAAAGTTGTGAAGAAGTATTGATTTAGGAGAAATCCATAGTTGTGTTGCACTGTGGATGTTTTTTGTTCAACCAAGTTCATTTACCTAATTATTTTCTCTTTTCAAAAGCCACAAAGTACATGTGATTAAATTTGTGACTAGGTGAAATAACATATCGTTATATGTCATGGCATTTGGAGGTCATTTACTACTATAAATGCTTAAAATATTTAAAATTGGGAGTACCTAGGATCTTATTATTCATTGATTTCTCAGATAGATAATTGACAGTGCTTTCAGGCAGTCACAAAAGGGTGTGAGACCTTTGAATATTGCCAGAGGATAAAAGTTTTTTTTTTTTTAAATATATTTTATTGATTCTCTACAGAGAGGAAGAGAGAGGGATAGAGAGCTAGAAACATCGATCAGCTGCCTCCTGCACACCCCCCACCGGGGATGTGCCCGCAACCAAGGTACATGCCCTTGACCGGAATCGAACCTGGGACCCTTGAGTCCGCAGGCTGACGCTCTATCCACTGAGCCAAACCGGTTTCGGCAAAAGTTTTTTTTTATAAATACTAATTTTAATGAAATTCTATCACAATGCTTGGAGTGGTTTATCATAAATGCAAATCTATTTCACATAATCTTGCATATGTATATATTATACAGAGTTTTTATGTGAATACTTTCTTCATTTATTCAAACAATGCTTATTGGGGACTTGTGTGCTAGGTACTATGTTGCTAAGCATCTCCGACATGGTCTATCCCAGTGGTCGACAAACTCATTAGTCAGCAGAGCCAAATATCAACAGTACAACGATTGAAATTTCTTTTGAGAGCCAAATTTTTTACACTTAAACTTCTTCTAACGCTACTTCTTCAAAATAGACTCGCCCAGGCCGTGGTATTTTGTGGAAAAGCCGCAGTCAAGGGGCCAAAGAGCCGCATGTGGCTTGCGAGCCGCGGTTTGCCGACCACGGGTCTATCCTCTTAGAACTTTCTGTATATATATTTTTTTCTTTTAAAAAAATCTTTATTGTTGAAATTATTACATAGGTCCTCCTTTTTGTACATGGTATTTTTGTATGTAACAAGGTGTCAGTTACAAGTGCAGTAAAACCTCCATATAACAGACTAATTTGGGCGAGGGGTGCCCCTTAAAACCAAAAATCAATTATGTAATAAAGTTGGTTTTCCGAATGTGTATGTTAAAAATTGACAAATTAGTTTACCTATTTTTAATTATGTAGACATGTTTGTGTAATTAAAATTATGCATGAAAAATTTAATTCCGTAGAAAAATTTTCAATATGTATTACTATAACTTAAAATTTATAATGAATAGATCTAGTAAATTTGTACATTCACCAATCACTGTGAGTAAACAATTGTACATGGCTAGGGTGTGGCTTCACACATGTGGAAACATAGGCCGGCAGGAGTTAAAACTGCTACAGTCATGCCACATGACAACAGAACCAATTAACTCAAGTGATACTGAATGATCATGTGCTAATCATTCACTGAACATTGTTTATCATTGGATTTTAATCTATAGACTATAGTGTAGATATGTAATATCTATGTTGGCAAAATTACTAGTGTTTTTTCCCCAACATATTGCCTATTTGCTAAAACGTATTCAGAATAACAAGTGAGTTAATAACAATAAATAACCAGTTACTTTAATTATAAGCAAATCTTGTTTAAAAGCATTTTAAAATTAACAGGGTGTTAATTTTCACATAGGACATACAGACCAGAAATTTTGTCCATTAAATCCGAAGTTCGTTAAATCGAGGTGTGAAAAATCAAGGGTTTACTGTGGTTCCTCAATGATCATGCTTTTGAAATGCTAATGATACTTATTAAACTTTAGTGATTTTTTTTTTTTATATTAACGCTTGGTAGGAAAGACAGAACATAAAAACAAACAAGAGTAGGTAAAAATGTAAAAACCTGATAAACTGATATTCCTCCATATGTGCTTACAATATATTTCAGTTTTGGTTAAATGGGTACCTAATGTTTATATTATCGTGACTATATAAACAGTATTTTTGGTTGCCTATATGCTGACTTTTAATTTCTTGAAAAATAATTTTATTTTGGGGGGGAGTTAATAATTGCCTTGCATTTCCTCCCCTTTATTTAGTGTTCTGTGTACTCGTCACAGATTTAATCAGATATTCCCCAAGTTATGTAAAATTCTCTCAGTATACTCAAATGTATATTAAGTAACCTGGCAATTTTATCTTAATCTTTAGTATCTGGGGCTTTTATATCTGGACACTCTTAAGACCTCTTGTGGTCTTATTTTGCTATCATCCTGGTGATTCCCTTGTCTTTTTTATTTAACTCTTCCTAGATTCCATATTTTGGTTTACATAGTCTCTTGTATTATTGGTGGAATATATCTTCCAGTAATTTCTTTTAAAAGGACTGCCTGTGTGGACATTTTTTGATGCTTGTTCATCTGAAAGTATCTATATTCTACTCTTAAACTTGACTTATTTCTGACTGGTTATAGAATTCTGGGTTAGAGATTGGAAATTATTTTTCCTAAGAATTTTGAAAGTATTGATCTAATGTTTTCCAGATTCTGGTTTTGCTTTTGAAAAATCATGCCATTCTGCTTTTTGATCTGTCATCTGAAAGAATCATGTGGAATCTTCTCTGTTGTTTGTGCTTGGAAATTTCACAATGACATTCCTAGATGTATATATCTCTTTTCATCCATGGTGCTTATTAGCTCTTGAGGAGTTGCTTTTCAATCTGGGAACTTTGAGTTTAGGTTCTAGGAAATTATTTTTGAATTGTTTCTTCACTTTTCTAATTTTTAATTATTTTTCTCTTTCTGGAACTTTTGTATTGGTATGAGACCATGATGGTCCTCTTTTTATTTTTTCTCATTTACATTCCTTTTGTTCTAGTTAGTGGGAAAAAATTTTTAACTTAATATTCTAAAGCTTCTATTGCATTTTTCATTTTTCCTATTAAAGTTTAATTTTATAAAACTTTTTTGTTTTCCAGATAGTTTTTTTATAGCATCCTGTTTCTGTGTTTTGATTATGTTTCTCTTATTGGGAATATTATATTAGTATTTTGGTATGTTTTCTTCTCTTTTCAGAGTCTTGTTTTCTTTGAAGTCACTTTTTTTCTCTTGTGTTATTTTGTCTGTTTTGTATTTGATGTTTTACTTGCAGGAAATATCTTATGATTCTGACTACTCATATTTAAAAGCACATTGGGAGCTCTGAGCATGTGGGCAGGGTTTGTTGGCTATATAATCTTGTCTGTTTAGAGATCAGGTCATTTCTTTGGGGAACACCTAATGTCTGTGTGTTTAGTTGCCTTTTATTGTAAATTGGTCAGGTTTCCCAGAGAAATCTGCTAGTCTTTTTCCCTAACTCTCAAAAGTTTCACCCAATGAGGTAAAAATAGATTTAGAAGTGGGAGAAAGGTGTTGGTTTTCAACATCATTTCATTATGTAAACTTTCACTTAATCCGCTGTTTCAGTAGTAATGTCTGCCTTCAGCTTGCTTCAATATGCTCCCTGATCCAGAGACCCAAAGATAACCTTTTCTAGGGGTGAGGAAAAAAACCCACATTTTCTGCCAAAGTGGGAGGCACTTTAGAGGCTGAAGCCAGGAAAAGAAACAGACTAGTCTCATTTTTCCTATTAGTCCTACTTGCCCCTCATTTTTGAATCTTTGGGTCTTCTCTGTTGTAAATTGGAGTGTTCATCAGCTTTGCCAAATTCTAGCTTTAGCTTAAGCTTCTTTTATTACACAAGGTCAGCTGCCACTGCTATTGCTGTTATTTTAGTATAGTTTTATTATGCCCATTTTACTAATCTATTGAAATCTTTTTTTAAAATATATATTTTTTTATTGACTTCAGAGAGGAAGGGAGAGGGAGAGAGAGATAGAAACATCAATGATGAGAGAGAATCATTTGATCAGTTGCCTCCTACATGGGCCCTACTGGGGATCAAGCCTGCAGCCTGGGCATGTGCCCTTGACTGGAATCAAACCTGGGACCCTTCATTCTGCAAGTCGATGCTCTATCCACTGAGCCAAACCAGCTAGGGCTCTATTGAAATCTTTTGCAATCTTCATCGTATTATCCAACATGTTAAATTATTCTCTTAATGTTGAGTCCTGTTGACTCTATCTTTTTTATCTTGATTAAAGTATGAGGATAGAGCCCTATTGATAGAGACCTAAATTTACTTTAGAAGAGATTCAATCAGTTTTACTTTAGTTCTTGGTTAATACTGTAAGTTAATTTGTTTACCAGCTGAGTTCCCTGGTGTGCTATATTATTCATGAGCTTATATTTTTCATTTTTTTCCTAAAAATATTTTCAGTTCTTTCCCCACAATATCATAATTTTAAAAATTTCTAGTGTATTAGTTACACTAGTCTACCTAAAAAGAATAAATTTCTTGCTAAAGAAAAAGTTTAGGCCCTAACCGGGTTGGCTCAGTGGATAGAGCATCGGCCTGTGGACTGAAGGGTCCCAGGTTAGATTCTGGTCAAGGGCATGTACCTTGGTTGCGGGCACATCCCCAGTAGGGGTGTGCAGGAGGCAGCTGATCAATGTTTCTATCTCATCAATGTTTCTAACTCCCTATCCCTCTCCCTTCCTCTCTGTAAAAAAATCAATAAGATATATTTTAAAGAAAGTTTAGGGTTACTTGTAGCGAAATAAAATTTGCTCTTGGTGTAACCTTTTTCTTTTATAGTGCTTACAAGCCACATTGCAAATAATAGTTTTTATACTCTAGATATAAACTGACATAAATGGATTGTCAAGAGCCTTTTAAACTCAAATTATGTTTCTTTAATATATAATTTTCTTTTTAAAATATACTAGAGGCCCAGTGCACGAAATTTGTTCAAGAGTAGGCCTTCCTTCCCCTGGCTGCCGGCACCGGCTTCCCTTTGGGACCCGGGTTTCTCTCTGGCAGCTGGCACCTGGGGCCCGGGCTTTCCTCACAATACCTGCTTCATCCGGAAGGTCATCTGGTCTAATTAGCATATTATGCTTTTATTATTATAGATATTTTTATTGATTTCATAGAGGAAGGGAGAGGGAGAGATAGGAACATTAACGAGGAGAGGGAATCATTGATAGGCTGCCCCTTGCACTGGGGATCAAACCCGCAACCCAGGCATTTGCCCTGACCGGATATCGAACCCTGGCCTCCTGGTTCATAGGTCGATGCTCAACCACTGAGCACTCTGGCTAGGCTAATATATAATTTTCTTTAAAAAGTTTTCCCCATTTCCAGAATCAGTGCATTTTAGAAATTGTTTTCCTTTCTTATTATGTTTTACAGATTACGTTAGAGATGCATGCCTAATTTGGGTCTGTGACTATTTAGACTCATTAGACAAAAACTAATTTAAAAAGTGTCTGGGTGTTCTCTTACTGTCTTCTTTTCTCATTCAACTTCATTTACTTTATAACTATGTTTCTTCTACCTTTTCCAGTTTTCTACTCAATTCTCCTTGGTGGAGAAGATGGATGCAAAAGAGGAGGTGTGAGTAGTTCTTTATTCTCTCTGCATCTGTTAACATTACATCATCTTTCCCATGCAATATTCTTGTTTCTTCTTAGTTCATCCTCTTACATTTATGCAGCTAATGGGCTAGTATTGTTTTCTTTAGTATTATTTATAAAGTTTAGTTTATTCTGACAATATTCTTATAAGGTTTATGATATTAATTTGTAAATATTCTTAACTATGTTTCCTTTCTTCCATATGTCCTTTTAAAATCTGACATAAGGAAACTATATAGCCATATTGTTTCTCATTCATCACCTTTATTCAATTCACTCACATTTATTAAGTTCCTAAAGTATATCAGGTCCTGGGAAATAAAATGTTGATATTTCTTTTACTATTGGAGTCCATACTTTCTTAGGGAATATCTCTTCCCATTTCTTATTAGAATTATTGACATCTAAATAATTAAAAATTAACTTTAGCTTTCTTGATCTCCGATCCACCTTATTGATTACTATTTCCTTCTGGAGCTATATGTGGTTTTATAAAATTTGATTCAGGTTTGAGTTCTCGCTCTGCCAAATGTTAGATAAATCTTTCTTTCTGGGTTTTGCATTCTCACCTATAAAAAAGTACCTAATATCTACTTTATAGGTTTGTGTTGACGGAATTTAGAAGTTAAAAACGAATTGAGAGAATATACATACATGTATTACATAAAACTTCTTAATTTCAAAAGCTGTATGATGGTATTATTTTTATAAGGATTGCTATCTAAATATTTATTGCAATTCTTTTAAAATAAGATTTATGTCTCCCTGGGAACAAGAACTGTATCATATATTGATTCTTATCATTGCAACTGGTAAATAGCAAAGTCTTACAATTTTGGGTTGAATTTCCTAAAAAATTGACTTAAAACAAGTATAGCATGGTTGACATTTCTTTCCACTGCTATGTATTGATTCCATCTATGTAACTTTAAAATTTAATGTTAAGAAAACATTCTATATGGATAATTTCTATTACATATTTATAAATATTATTACTTCTGATTATTCCCAAATTATCATGTTGTCACCCTTGGATTCGTGGATTTCTGGATGCCGTCTGTCTCCGTTACTTAATTTTTCTTCTTCTTTATCTGTTTGAAAAATAAATTATACAGCCATATTATTATTCCAATAGCAAATTTTGTTTTTCTAGTTTTTTTATGTGAAGAGATCATTTTTATTTATGCCAAAATATTAAATATCTTAAAAATTAGTGTGGTTTAGACATTGGGTAATTAAAAAACGAAGATTAAAAATATTAGTATGTATATTCTTGTCTCCCCCCTCCTCACTTTAGAATGAAATTGACCCATTTCCTTTTTAAATTAAATTTGTTGTTTTTCTGAATAATTGCATTTTATGTGTCCTTTCTCCTTATAACATTTTAATATAACGGAATCTTAATCATTGTGACAAATCTCTAGCTAGACATTTTCTCTGTATATGAAGTGTATTATACTTTCAGGTCAAAGAAAAAAAGAAAGTGAAGCCAGCATGTGTCAGTTACCTTATTGAGTCCTTTTCTTACATTATCAGGTTTAATTCTTACAACAACACTTTGAAGTATTAATTACCTCTATTTTACTAATTTGAAAACTAAGGATCAGAGAAATTTTTTCATTCATGGTCTCAGTGTTCTAACTCTAGAGAATATATGCTCTTTGTGCTGTAGTGTATGACCTGGAAAGTAATGATTCAGAGTATTGAATACCATTTTACCAGTCTATAATAGCTTTATGGAATCACTTATATAACTTTCTCATATGAATTTAAAACCTTCAGTGTCTTAGATTATAGATAATAATTCTCAGTACTCTTTTACTCATTGTTGGTCTTGCTAAATTGATACTTGTCTACAACATTCTTTGGAAGCATAGTTATGAAGTTTCTTAGAAAGTTCATAGAGTTTGGATAAGTAATGTACATTTGAGAGTAGGACAACTTATATTAGCCTGAGGCAGTTTGTTGGGTTTGCTGGTGACAGCATTTCCAGCTCCCTGACACTGACCTTTTTTCTTTAAAGAGTTAAAACGGGGTTCCAGAGATTGGTGTTCTCCTTTTCTCTTGATATTGCTTTGGGTTGCAAACATTATTTTATTCCTGTTTTTAATCAGTGCAATAAAAAATTATCTTATGCTTCTCTTCTATCATAAGAGCTGAATGAGCATGGTATGTTTCAGGAACAGGAAAAAAAACAAGGTACCAATCTGTAGAGTAAGGGATTAGGGATTGTAGCAGGATCAGAAGAATGCAGAAAACAGATCTTTCGGGTCTTGTCAACCAGCGTTAAGTTCAGACTTAATGTAGTCCCATGGGAAGCTAATAGAAAGTTTGAAAGTAAGGGGGATAGTTTGATATCCTTTTTCTGGTTTTAATATCTTACTCTACAACAAATGGAAGACTCTAAAATGTACCCATTAAATTGCAAAAATGTAAATTGAATGCTGTCAATATAACAGAAATCTAATTTATAGTGGAGTCTCTGTGTGATTATAGATAGGTATAGAGATTCTTCCCAGTCTACAGCTGGAGCTCTTGAAAGTTATTTTATACTTTGGAGCAACGTGACAATTAAATCCTGAAACCTGGGAGTTATCACATCCATTTTCTTCATTCTGATGGGAATAGGAAATTAAGATATTCCTAAAACATTTTTTTTCAGGTGCCTTTTATACAGTCACAATTTTATTTATTGCTTAATACAGAGGACTAGACAAATTTTAAAGCATGTACATGTTTATACTTGGAAAATTTGGGAAAGCTTAAAGAAAAATTAGTACACCACTCTTGGATAATTTTCAGTGGCATTTTTGCAAGTGGCTTTTCTAGTTATATATATATAGAGAGAGGCCTGGTGCATGAAATTCATGCACGGGGGGGGGGGGGTGTCCCTCAGCCCAACCTGCACCCTCTCCAATCTGGGACCCCTCAAGGGATGTCTGACTGCCCTCTCTCAATCCAGGACTGCTGGCTCCCAACCACTCACCTGCCTACCTTCCTGATTGCCCCTAACCGCTTCTGCCTGCCAGCCTGATCACCCCCTAACCACTCCCCTGCCAGCCTGATTGATGTCTAACTGCTCCCCTGCCAGCCTGTTTGCCCCCAACTTCCCTCCTCTGCCAGCCTGGTCACCCCTTAACTGCCCTCCCCTGCAGGCTTAATCACCCCCCCAACTGCCCTCCCTTGCAGGCCTGGTCCCTCCCAACTGCTCTCCCCTGCTGGCCATCTTGTGGTGGCCATCTTGTGTCCACATGGGGGTAGGATCTTTGACCACATGGGGGCAGCCATCTTGGTGTGTTGGAGTGATGGTCAATCTGCATATTACTCTTTTATTAGATAGGATAGAGGCCTGGTGCATGGGTGGGGGCCAGCTGGTTTGCCCTGAAGGGTGTCCTGGATCAGGGTTCCCTTGGAGCATGGGGCGGCCTGGGCAAGGGGCCTGTGGTGGTTTGCAGGTCGGCCATGCCCCCTGATGACCCAAGCGGAGGCCCTGGTATCTGGAATTTATTTCTACAATTGAAACTTTGTAGCCTGGAGCGGAGCCAAGCCTTTTGCTCGCTCCGTGGTGGCAGCCATTTCTGTTGGGATTTATTTATCTTCTATAATTGAAACTTTGTAGCCTTAAGCAGAGGCCTGGGCCGGCCAGGGTGTGTGGAAGCTTGGCTTCCTCCATCGCTGGGGAAACCCAAGCCTCCTTCCTGCTCTCTCTGTGGCTGCAGCCATCTTGGTTGGGTTAATTTGCATAGTCGCTCCTGATTGGCTTGTGGGTGTGGCTTGTGAGTGTAGCAGAGTGATGGCTAATTTGCATATTACTCTTTTATTAGAGAGGAGATATATATATATATACATATATATATATATATGTGTGTGTATATATATATATGTGTGTATGTGTGTGTATATATATATATAATTTTATGGTAGAATTATAGTATAATAGCACAACAGTAAAAAGTTGCAGGTCCTGTGTTGGACTAAGTGATTGATGAGGCCAGAATATGAGAGCGTGAGCTGGAAACACAGGAAGTGGTTTCCAGGAGTAAAGTGTTTGAAATTGAAGTTATGGAGAAACTGTAACTGGAGGAGAGGAAGAAGTGGTTCATGTAGGATAGATGATCAAGGAAGAAGAATGAACTTTGCAGTGAGGAATAAAGAGTAACCTAATCCATCTCTAAGCTCATTAGTATAAGGGATATAGTGGGGAAAACAGTCATAACTTGAGAGGAATCCAGCAAAAAAACTGTCTTTGAAGAAGATCCATATTTCATTTAAAGGAAGAAGGCAAAAGATACACAATTCAGAGAAGTGGAAATTATGGTGGATTTTTACTGGTATTATTTCAGAGATCATTGTGACAGGTTTTTGTGAGTTCTATTAAAGAACATATATGGCCCTAGCCGGTTTGGCTCAGTGGATAGAGCGTCGGCCTGCGGACTGAAGGGTCCCGGGTTCAATTCCGGTCAAGGGCACATGCCTGGGTTGCGGGCTCGATCCCCAGTAGGGGGCATGCAGAAAGCAGCTGATCGATGATGTTTCTCTATCATTGATGTTTCTCTCTCTCTCTCTCCCTCTCCCTTCCTCTCTGAAATCAATAAAAATATATATTTTTTAAAAAAAAGAACATATATGCATAACCCATATAACACGGACAACAGAATGGTGATGGCCAGAGGGAAGGAAGGGCAGGGTGAAGGTGGGCAAAGGGAGGGAAAATGGGGACATATGAGCCATGTCAGCCAGCGCTGGATAGGTAGTTTTAATTAAAAAGTTAGTAACACAGGCTCAAGTAATATATCACTGCAAAAAATGGAATCACTAACAAATGCAGTAGAAGGAATCCAAGACTCCTCATCAGTGTTACAATTTTCAATTTTAGTCCCAATCCTATTATGTGAAGAACCTTTGGAATTTAGCCTCTGTGATAACAATTTTATCATATGTTAAAGTAACACCCATCTTCTTTTCTTTGTGAATATAGGTTGGGCAAAATATTTGAAAACTCTTAGCGTATCGTAAATTAAATATATTATGCATTTATAACGTTTCCACTGAATATAAAACACAGTGGGAAATTTATTAGTAAATAATGAATCAGCCATTACCTATAATCAGAAGGTAACTAATAAGATTTCCAACTACAGTTGACTTTTTTAAAATTATTTTTTAGCTTAATTTTTTTTTACAAATCTTTATTGTTGAAAGTATTACATAGGTCCTCCTTTTCCCCCCATTAACCTTTTCCCATCTGCTCCCCTCCCCCCCACCACCAACCTATTGTCTGTGTCCATGGTTATGCATATATGCATACAAGTTCATTGGTTGATCTCCCTCCCCTGCCTTCCCTCTGAGGTTCAACAGTCTGTTCATGCTTCTATGTCTCTGGGTCTATTTTTGATCATCAGTTTATTTGGTTCATTAGATTCCACATATGAGTAAGATCATGTGATGCTTATCTTTCTCTGTCCGGCTTATTTTGCCTAGCTTAATACTACAGTTGACTTTTTCTCTTTCCAATAATTTTAATAACATGGCAGTCAAAATATGAAAAGCAGAGTCAAACATGTTCCCTTTAAAGGTGGTGCTACCATGATTGCTTCGCACAGCATGATCAAAGGTAATGATGATACCAGATTCCAAAGAGCAAGGCTTCAAGGCTCACAGACTGAAAAGCTTGGTTCTGGAAAGTCTCAGAGGAGTCGCAGGTGGCAGGAAAGACATGAAACTTAAAGGACCGTCACAGTACAGGGTGCAGTTACTGGGTCATCAGCACCTTGAAACGTTTCTTGATGGAGATTCGGTGTCGAGAAATTTTGTCATCTGGGGAGAACTGAGCAGGATGGGCTGATCAGATCTGTTGTCCCGTAGGATTGAACTTCTTCAGGGTATAGACCCGGTCTCCCTGTTCTTTGAGGTAATACTGGAGAAACAGGATCTTGCTGAAGCAGGAGGTTCCAATTCTGTCTGCAGCTCAGTCTACTGAGGGCCTCACGTCTACATTTGACTCTTGAATGGCATGGGTTTGAACTGCTCAAGTCCATTCATACATGGATTTTTTTTTCCAATAAGTACTATAGATGTATTTTCTCTTATTATTTTCTTTACTTTAATATTTTCTTTTTTCTAGCTTGCTTTATTATAAGAATACAGTATATAATATACATAACACAAAATATGTGTTCATCAACTGTTTGTTATTGGTAAGGCTTCCGGTCTGCAGTAGGTCTTTACATTTGGAAGACTTTACATTGAATTTATGTCCTTTGGGTTAGGGAAATGTATACAAACCTTGGCTTTCTAGATTCTTGACTGAAATGTTTTGTCAATAAGACCATATTATAATTGTTCATGAGGGCAAAGCAGATAATGTTCAGGTTTTCCTTAACATTGTCTCTACTTCAGTTTTTCTGGAGTTTCCAGAAGCCCATTTATACTACAACTTAATAATTAAATATGAGAATCTTATAAAATTTTAAATAGTGGGAGAAATTTGTATAGTTTCAAACCTTTGCATAACACCAGATAGACCTCATCTCAACCCCTAAGGATCATTTTTAGAAGAAGCCTTGACTTGGGCTCCTGCTTGACTTTGTGTGGATAACTAGAAACAGATGTTAACTCCTTGAACAGTGTATTTCTGTCTTTACCAGTTCTAATAGGTAAACACATCTAACTAGCTTTCTAACGGGCAGCAGCACAAAGACCTCAGAATCAAATGTATCTTTTACCAGTTTGTCTCCATGTTTAAAAGTACATGATAACAGGAGTCAGAAGGTATTTAATATTTATTAAGCACTTTGTACATGTGCATCACTGTACTGGACACTATAACAGCTCTACCCTCAATGAATTTGCACCTATAATTTAACCTTTTGCACTCGGATGTCGAGTGTGACTCGACACGGTTAGCATCGGTAGCAGCTCTTTTTATACTCTTTGAATGTATTAATAATTTGAAATATAAAAAAATCCAAATAAATAAGTTTGTATGAAAAGAAACTCCAGTTTTTTATTCTACTGCCGCGCTTTGTAAAATCTGGGGTATTTAAAAAATTAAATCCCGAGTAGAATAAAGGAATTGAGAAAAAAGCAAGCGAGTGCAAAGGGTTAAAGATATTATATTTGAAGAATATAGGAGAGTATATGATCATATGATAATATAATCTGTGTGACAGATAACTGTTTATAGGAGTTCAAAGCTAAGTTTGTTAACAGGGAGTTACATACATACTGAAGAACTTGAAAGAGTCCAGTACAAACAAGAATTAAATACAGGGAAACTGAAACACTTTAGGTATAATGTAGCAAAAGATGGGTGGAAGAAAAAGATAAAAGTAAGACTACCTTTAATGTAACTCAACCTAATCGGGAAGACAGTTCTATGACAAGATAATTTTAGAGAATGAATGAAATGGGATGTAAATGGGGGCCAAGAGGGGGTAGAATGATTGAATCTATACTAATAAGAGAGAAATATGGTAATTGACCATCACTCTGCGACACCCACAGCCAATCAGGAGGGAATATGCAAATAAGCAGGACAAAGATGGCAGCCACAGAGCCAGCTGTAGTGGGCGGGAGGCTTGGCTTCCTTCATTGCCAGGGTTGACCCAAGCTTCCCGTCTGCACTGGTCAGCCGCTGAAGGTGGGGCCTGTGGACAGCAGCCACGGAGCCAGCCTGAGCTCATGGGAGGCATGGGTTGCCTGGACCGGCCACAAAGGGAGGGGCCTGCAAACGGCCCTCAGCCCCTCACCCAGACTGACCACACCCCCATGGGGTGAGGGTCCCCGCTGGGGGGCGTGACCAGCCTGCAAACAGCCATCAGCCCCTCACCCAGGCTGGCCAGGCACCCCAGCAGGGACCCCCACCCTGAAGGGGGTGTGGCCAGCCTGAAAACAGCCCTCAGCCCCTCACCCAGGCTGGCCATGCCCCCCCAGCGGGGACCCTCACCCCATGGGGACGTGGCTGGCCTGCAAACCACCACAAGCCCCTCACCCAGGCTGCCCTGCCCCCCAAGGGAACCCCCACCCTGATCAGGGACACCCTTTAGGGCAAACCAGCCCGCCCCCTCCCATGCACCAGGCCTCTATCTATACTAATAAAAGGGTAATATGCTAACTAGACTGGGAGACCTTCTAGGAGACCTTCCAGACATTCTTCTGAATAAAGCCATGGTGGTGGGGCCAAGGTATAGGTGGTTAGGGGCCAAGAGGGGAGGGCAGTTGTGGGTGATCAGGCCAGGATGGGACAGCAGTTGTGGGTGATCAGGCCGGCTGGGGGGGGGGCGGCAGTTGGGGGTGAGCAGACCAGCAGGCAGAATGGTTAGGGGCAACCAGGCAGGCAGGCAGGCGAGTGGTTAGGATCCAGCAGTCCCAGATTGCAAGAGTGATGTCCGACTGCCAGTTTAGGCCTGATCCCGATCCCGAGGGGTCCCAGATTGGAGAGGGTGCAGGCCGGGCTGAGGGACACGTCCCCCCAACCCCGTGTACGAATTTTGTGCACCGGGCCACTAGTGAGTTATAAAAGAGTCAGTTTTGGTTTTCCAAATATAACATCCTTGTCTTGTTCCCAGTATAGAGGAAAAGCTTTCAGTCTCTCACCATTGAGTATGATGTTAGTTTTGGGTTTTTCAATATGATCTTTATTATGTTAAGGTTGTTTCCTTCTATTCTTAGTTTGACGTTTGTTTGTTTTTTAATCAAGAAAGTGTTGCTTGTCAATTTTTTTTTCCTGTATCAATTAAGATAATCATGTTTTCTTCATTCTGTTAATGTGGTATATTGCATTGATTGATTTTTATGCTTTGAACTATCTTTGCACTGCTGACTGTCTTTGTATTAAAGTTTTATTGTTACAAAGCCAAGCTCATTTGTTTACATATTGTCTAGGACTGCTTTCATACTACAAAGTCAGAAGTAAGTAGCTGTGACAGAGACCATATGGTTTGCAAAGCCTAAAATATTTACTGTTTGGTCCTTTTTAGAAAACGTTTTCCGCCCTCTGCTTCTAGAATCATCAGTATCTATATAGTGCTCTAGTATGTCTTGAATAGATATTGGTCAGTCTATATTGACCAACATTTTGTAAATTGCTCTTCTTAATAAACTTATGATTTATATTCTTATATATAATAAGGGGTTATAAAGTGGTTATGGATAGGTTACTTAAATAATGATTTTAAGAGAAATGTTTATTTGAATAATGAATTTGGTAATGTCTTCTCATTCAATGCCATGGCTTATACATATTTTAAAATATCATATTCTGTATTGCTTATGGAATTTTATGTTTTCTTTTCCATAGGTGTATGTGGAATTTGATGATCTTGAATGGGATAAACGAGAGTGGGTTAGAGTTTATGAAGAGTTTTCAGCCTTCTTGGTGGAATACCACTTAATCTGGGCCAGGAGGAACAACCCTAGCCAGACTCAGGGATCAAAGAGCAAGCAGATTCAGTGGCCTGCATTGGTAAGATCACTTTTTGTTTTATTAAGCATTTTTATTTTGTTTAAAAGAACAAGAATTGAATGTAAGTTTAGATTATTTGCTGATTATACTATATAATAAAAGCCTAATATGCTAAGTGTTCGTTCAGTCGTCCGGTTATCTGTTCAACCAGTCAAAGCGATATATGCTAATGATATGCTAAGAATGCTCAACCGCTCTCTATGACGTGCACTGACCACCAGGGGGCAGATGCTCCGACCCGTAGGTTAGTTTGCTGCTGGGGTCCAGCCTATTGGGACTGAGCAAGACAGGCCGGACACGCCCTGGAGCCCTCCCATGGTCCCTTCCTGGCTGGCCAACCTCCTGCATCCCTCACTGGCCCCAGTCGTGCACCGGTGGGGTCCCTCGGCCTGGCCTGCGCCCTCTCGCAATCCGGGACTCCTCAGGGGATGTCGGAGAGCCAGTTTCGGCCTAATCTCACAGGCCAGGCCGAGGGACCCCACTGGGCTTCTAGTTCTATATAATAAAGATGTAATATGCAAATGATCGTTACGCCGTGAAGTGTAACGACTGGATCACGGATCAGCAGGAGGGTGGGACAGCGAGCTACAAGCGGGAGGTGGAGCGCTACAGGAGGGGGCAGGGCAGCAAGCTATGAAGGGGGGGGGCAGAGGGAGCTACAGGAGGGCGGCAGCGAGCTACTGGTTACAAGTGGGCAGCAGAGAGCTACAGGAAGGGGCAGGGCAGCAAGCTATTGGGGGTGCTGGGGGAGCTACAGGAGGGCGGGGCAGTGGGCGGAGAGCTACTGGAGGGCGGTGCGAGCTACTGGTGCACGGATTCGTGCGAGGGCTACTAGTATATATATATAAAAGCCTAAACAACCCTTTGACCTGTAGCTATGATGCACACTGACCACCAGGGGGGTAGATGCTCTGACCGTTAGGTTAGCTTGCTGCTGGGGTCCAGCCGATCAGGATTGGGCGAGATGGGCCGGGCATGCTCTGGAGCCCTCCCACGGTCCCTCCCCAGCTAGCCACCCTCCTGCAGTCCCTCCCCGGTCAGCTGGCCCCAATCAGCCCCGATTCGGACTGGGCAAGACAGGCCGGACACACCCTGGAGCCCTCCCACCGTCCCTCCCTGGCCCTGATCGTGCACCAGTGCAAGGGACCCCACGCACCAGGCCTCTAGTGGATTAATATTCCTGAAGAGGTTCTGAAGTATCTGGCAGAAATGTCAAATACTGCTTTCATTTTGTTAAACAACTTTGTGTGTTTTCTTTTAACCTTTTCAAGGATGGAGAATTTATTCAGATAATGTTTGAGAATTCATATATACTACATTAGGACAGTAATAATTAAAGGTAGGAATCTTACGCTCTTCTTCATACCTGCCCTACTGCCCAACCTGATTCAAGACATTGCATTACTGTCATTGCCATTTTGCTAAATGGAAGTCCCTAGGCACTAATCACACAGGCAACTGCATGTGTCATAAAAATGCACACCTTTTCTGTTAAAAGATGTCTCTTTCTCACTGGCTCTATTGGCAGTTCTCCAGTTAGTTCAATACTTTAAAGGCTATGGCAACATGCAAAAGAATTTCATTTTATTATTTTATTTTTATTTGTTTTATTATTTAAAGTATTACATATGTCTCCTTTTCCCCCAATTAACCCCGCCACTCCTACTCCCCAGGACAAGCCCTCACTGCCCCAGTCTCCGTGTCCATTGGTTATGCTAATATGCATGCATACAAGTCCTTTTTCCCTGATTGACTCCCTCCCCGCCACCACCACCCCCCCCCCCCCCCCCCCCCCGCCTTCTCTCTGAGGTTGTACGGTCTGTTCAGTGTTTCTTTGTCTCTGGATCTATTTTTGTTCATCAGTTTATGTCATTCATTATATCCCACATACGAGTGAGATCATGTTTCTCCAACTGGCTTATTTCGTTTAGCATAATGCTCTCCAGGTCCATCCATGCTGTTGCAAATGGTAAAAGTTCCTTCTTTTTTCTAGCAGCGTAGTATTCCATTGTGTAGATGTACCACCGTTTTTTAATCTATTCATCTGCTGATGGGCACTTAGGCTGCTTCTAAATCTTAGCTATTATAAATTGTGCTGCTCTGAACATAGGGGTGCATAGGTTCTTTCTGATTGTTGTTTCTGGTTTCTTGGGATATAGTCCTAGAAGTGGGATCACTGGGTTGAATGGGAGTTCCATTTTTAACTTTTTGAGGAAACTCCTTACTGTCTTCCACAGTGGCTGCACCAGTCTGCATTCCCACCAGCAGTGCAGGAGGGTTCCTTTTTCTCCACATCCTTGCCAGCATTTGTCATTTGTTAATTTGTTGATGGTAGCCATTCTGACAGGTGTGAGATGGTACCTCATTGTCGTTTTGATTTGCATCTCTTGAATGATTTAGTGACTTTGAGCATGTTTTCACATGTCTCTCCGCCTTCCTATGTCCTCTTTCAAAAAGTGTCTATTTAGGTCCTTTGCCCATTTTTTTATTGCATTGTTTATCTTTTATTATTTATTTTTAAGTTAAGAAGCTCTCCCGAAGGTGGGGAGTTTTATTTATCTTGTCAGTTTCATTTGCTCTTGAATGATCCAGGTGGAGGGAGCCTCTGAGAAAGCTCAAGATGTAAAGGTCTGTTTGTTGTCATCTCCCTAGTTTTCATCTTCACCATCAATGGAGAGAGTAGCACACTTGCTTGCAGAAATGAAGGAGGCTGGATTTACTCAGGTGCAGAATGGGAGTCTTGATCCTTTCTGTGTCGTTGCTGTCTGACTCTTTCCAGTGGTCTTTGTTCCCTCCATCTCCTGTATGACGACTGGAGTTTCTGCTTTTGCCTTTTGGGATACTCCATCCACTTTATTTTCATCTGCTTTCCTTGCTGGTCCTTCCTCAGTTGGTTGAGCTGGAACAATTTTCCCCCCACCACTTGTAGGGGATTGCTGCTCTGTGTCTAAGCTCTGTGATCAAGCAGGAGGGTTAGACTTTGCTTCACCCAAGCATTCTCCTTTGGTGGAGGAACTGGCATTACCTTTAAGGGCTTTTCAGGTTCGGGAAGCTTCGAAGTTGAGAGTGACAGTATTCCTCCTTATTGAGTGTTTCATTTTCTAGAGATTTCTCACACTCTTTCCTTCTCGAATTTCTGCCAGGTGTCGCTGAGGTCCCAGTCTATGATGACTTACTTCTGATCCTTAACTTTTCCTGTTCCTGAGTTTATTCACTTAGCCATCTTGTGTGTCTCTTTCAAGTCCATGGTTCTAGATTAGGCTCATTCAGCTAACACTGCAGTGTCTTCCACTCTTTCTGTAGCTGCTCCTCTACTTCTCATTGTCTAGCAGCTGTGTCAACAGGCTTTGCCTCTCCAAAGATAGATGCTGCTCGACTGGACTAGAAGGTGTTAGCAGAGAAATCATCTTTAGGAGTGTTCCAAGGCTTTAGATTCAATTTGGGTCTTTGGGGGAACACTATTATCACACCTGTAATCATTCCGAGAATAATCATTGTATCTGTCACATTTGTCTTCATAGCAGTCCCCGCCTCCTCTGTTGTGATCATCTCTACAGTACCCACTACCAAATGCTCTTCTGCCACTGCCTATCCTGGAATCATAGCCTCTATTATAGTCTCTGCTGCCTCTATCATGATAGTAATCCTGGCCCCTGTATGGATCCATATTCTGGCTTGGGCCATAATGAAAACTGTGCCAATAGCTATCACAGTATTGGTCTCAATCATAATGATCTCGATACTTATCTACAAAGCTGTCATCACCTCTTCTAGGTGGGTAAATATCAAAGCTGTCTGTATCAGGATGGGCCTTCCAGTGTGTATCTATTTAGTCAGAATCTCGATTTCTATCTCAGCCAAAAGAACCATCATCCCTGTCTTTATCTTGTGTTTGATCAGCGATGTCCACTCGAATTCTCCCGTTATTTAGAGACTCTTCATTGAGTCTCAGGGCATTGAACAAGGAATCTAGGTCCTCAAACTCAATGTAACCAAAACCTTTCAACCTTGCTGGATTGCTGGGTTCACTTGGTAAACAGACCACACTGGTATTTAATCCCCTAAAGAATTCCTTAATGGCAGGTGCCTTAGAAAAGCAGTGTGGGGTGGCAATTTGGGAAACAGCTCCTGTCAATATTGAGTTCCCAAGCAGCCTGTGGAACAGTGGGAAGCGTCGAACAGTCTGGAGGTGCTCTGTACACAGCATTATCATTATTGTGCCAAGTGGTTGAAACATCTCCTTCCAGGTTGCTGTTTCATGAGCCCAGCTGACTGGTTTGGGGACAGAGGTGCTTCCTCCACCAATCCCTCCATCCTTAGCCAGAAAGTTTATTAGGGACTTAGTCTTCTCTGTCTTATTCTTTTTTTGCTGAGGCTGCCATGTTAAAAGAGGAAGAGAGAACATAAAGGCTTTATGTGTCTTTTTGTTAGTAGTCTTTCAGCGTATTTAGTCTCCTAATAATTTATTATGTGCATTAGGGGAAGCATAAATTGGATTAAAAGATACTAAAAGTTGACTGGTTTGTGTGCAGTGTGAAACAACTTTGCCAAGTGAAACTTTGTAGGTGAATAATAAGAGGATAAGAGGATACTTCATAACTGCTTCTTATAAAGCATTTAATAGCATATAATTTCCTTGGATTATAAATAATAGCAGATATTTAATGTGAAATTATATGTTCAGATAATAGGTAAAATTACTTCGTATCAGGAAATGTTCCATTTAAGAAAATAGATTATAAATTCTCAGTTTTATAAAAGAAACATGCTAAATTAGTAAGATCATTAATTGTATGAGGAAAAAAGCCACATCTGTTTAACCATTGTTGTCTGTTTTCTGACATTGTTTAGCATGTAATAGGTATGCAATATATATGAATAAAAATTTTTCTTACATTAATATTAAAGAAATATTAATCAGCCAGTTGGCGAGGGCCGGGGCCAGCATTAAGAAGCAAGTGCCAGCCTGCTGGCAGTGGCAGCAGGGCGGGGGGGGGAGGGTGATGGGGGCAGTGCCTTCCCCTGATTGGCCCAGTTGCCTCTCACAGAGGGACGCCGGACTGTGGCCATCTACATCTTGTTTGATGTAGTCCCATTTATTTATTGCTTACTCATTTAAAATAATACTCTTGTTTTCTACACTTTTCTAAACTTCTTTTTTTATTTCTTTAAACATACAGTATTCATAATTATTCTGTTGTAATCTGCATCTAAATGTAATCTGTACTCATTTCTAAATATTTTTGTTTATGGTTTTAAGTAAGGGTCCAACTTCTTTTGTTTGCTTGTGGATATCCAGTTTTCCCAGCACTATTTGTTGAAGAAAAGATTGTCCTTTCTCCATTGAGTGGCTTGGCACCCTTGGCAAAAATTATTTAAACATATATGCGAGAATTTATTTCCCAGATCTCTCTTTCATTAGTCTATATGCCTGTCTTGATGGCAGTACCACACTGTTTTGATTACTGTAGCTTTATAGAAAGTTTTGAAATCATGAAATGTGAGTCCTCCAACTTTGTTCTTTTTCAAGATTGTTTTAGCTACTTCGTTCTTTTTCAAGATTGTTAGGTAGACTCACCTACCTAACTGGGTTAGGGCCCTGGCTCCATCTCCTTTAGTGTCCCATATGAGTTTTAGGATTTTTCTATTTCTATTGTTGGGATTTTGATAGGGTTTGCATTGAAACTGTAGATGCCTTTGGGTAGGATTGACATGTTAACAATATTACACTTCCTAATCCATAAACACATGATGTCTTTCCATTTACTTACGTCATTAAATTCTTTTAGCAGTGTTTTGTAATTTTCAGTATACAAGTGTTTCACCTCCTTAGTTAATTCCTACGTAATTTTTTTCCTTTTGATGCTATTGTAAATGGAATCGTTTTGTTAATTTTTATTTTTAGATTGTTTGTTATTATAGTATAAAAATGCTGCTGGCTTACATGTTGATTTTATATCCTTCTGCTTAGTTAACATTGTACTCATTGTGAAAAGCTGGAAGCTTTTCCACTAAGAATGGGAACAAGAGAGGGATGACATTCTATTCAAGATAGTATTGAAATTTCTAGACAGAGCAGTTAAACAAGAAAAGGGGGGGAAGGCATTTAAATTTGAAAGGAGCAATAAAATTATTTGGTTGCAGATGATATGATCCTATATATAAAAAACCTTAAAGATTATAAACACAAATGCATGCAGACACACACACACACAAATAAATATGAAAACTAATAAACGAAGTAAAGCAACATAATACAAATCTCTGTTTTCTTTTAATCATAGTTTTAGGTAAGACTGCATTAACATTGTAGGACCTGCCTTTTTATTTTACTTAATGTTTTACATTATATACATTTCTCCTCACAGGGCAATAACTAACAATTTTTAATGGCTGCATAGTATTTGATCATATCATATTTTAGTTTTTTAATAATTGGTATTATAGTTGTTTTTAATTTTTGTGTGATTATAAATAACTGTAATAAATCTTTGTCTACAATTATGATTAATTTTAGAATTTAGAATTACAATAGAATTACTGGTCAGAGGATATGAACTTGAAAACAACAAAAATCTAAAAATCTCCTGATGCTCCGTAAATTATTTAAACGTTGTACTTTCTGCCATTGTCTCCATTCAGTGTATGGGCCTTTTCATCTAACCTGGACCCTAACACCCTAGTCCCTCTGCCCCCCTCACCTGCAAGCATTAATTATTATTTTTTTAATATATTTTTTATTGATTTTAGAGAGAAAGGGAGAGGTAGAGAGAGATAGAAACATCAATGAAGAGAGAGAATCATTGATTGGCTGCCTCCTGCATGCCCCACACTGGGGATTGAGCCCACAACTTGGGCATGTGCCCTTGACTGGACCTTTCAGTTTGCAGGCTGACACTCTATCCACTGAGCCAAACTGGCTAGGGCTGATTACTTATTTTTATACCATCTTGTTTTAAATCCCAAACATATGCAAAAGGAGGATTTTTCCAACTTAAGGAGGGCAGAATTGAATTGACTTATTATACCATTTTTATATCTGCTAATTTGATATTTTAAAATACTACTTAATTGTTTTAATTTGCATTTCTTTAATGTGATGAATATTTTTTCATACTTATTAGCAAAATGTATTTTTTGTGAATTGTCTGTTTTCAATTACTTATTGGGGTTTTGTGTTTTTATAATAATTGTTATGAGCATTCTTTATATTACAGCTCTTATAAAAAACCTTGTCAATTTGTTTCATGGTTTGCTTAGCTAATTTTATGATAGCAAGTCTTTTTGAATTGTATGTTTATATTTAAAGAAAATCTATGTAATGGGGTATGTTCCTTAATTTAGACAATTAGATTGTGTCTTTTTTTCTTCCTGCTTTCTTTATTTCAAGATGTGGTAAAAATTAATAGAACAAATAATTGAAATAAGAATGCTTGAAAATCTTTAGAAAACGACCATTTTCAGTTTTACAAGACTTTGCACACATTCATTTATTTATAGTACATGACAGATTCCTATCTGTTTATTAAAATGAGGCTCATTTAAGGTTATCTACAAGCAGCAGTTATGAAACCAGAATTTTTAAATTCATATATAGCAAAACAAAATATCTACAAATTTGAGAAATTTTAGGGATCTATATTAGGTGTCAAATAGAATGAAATACAATGGAAACTAATACTCTTCGCTTTTCTACAAATTTAATGTTTTTAACTCTTGTACACATGATACTTGCTTTTATGTTCTTGCATATGTTTATATTTATTATCCTCTTTCTAGTTGTTTCACCCTCTTGTGGTACCTGTTAAATATTACATATTGGTTCTATTATCTTGTCTACTTATTTTGAGAAATTATTAGAAACTAACTATATACCTGCTGGTTCTTGAAATCATGACAGGACAAAAAAATCATGTAAACTCATTAACCTATTCTAAAATTTATTTTTAAAATTCAAAAATAAATAAAACTTTAACCAAATATGGGATAGTATAATGCAGAGGTTACTTCTCCGGCATCTCTTCATTTTTCTTCCCAGGATATCAATAGCAAAATATATATTGGAACACCACATATATAATATGCTCAAATGGTGTCTATTTTTTGTTTGGTTCTGTATGATCAGGGTACCACCTGAGGCCATTCTGATGATGGAGGCCTAGGTAACTTACATTTTTATGTAAGTTGCTTAATATAATGTTAAATTTTATATTTTTTAATACAGTAAAATATTCATGAAATCACATTTATTTATACCAGGGAAAGAAAGTGTTGGCACTCATAATTGAAATCAACGAATTACCTACCTAACTGGGTTAGGGCCCTGGCTCCATCTCCTTTAGGAAAACCTTCTGTGGGGAGTGGGGCTTCGACCCTAACCCAGCTGGGTTGTAACACTACTGTATTTTCTAAGGGGCAGAATTTTCTACTACTTTTCTGCTGGCCCATCTTCCAGATCACCCCAACCAGAATTTATCTCACCATCCTGTGCTCCTGTAGAGCTTTGTTTGCACCTCTGTTTTAACAGCTAGCACATTCTGCTTTGTATTATTCTTATGTTTGTATGTCTGTCTTTCCCTACTAGATTGTAAGTTCTTTGAGGACAGGAATCATGTCTTAGTCGTTTTTGTATAATTCCTGGGAGTTTAGCACAGTATCTTATCCATTTCATATAGTAATTAATTGCTTATTTTAAAATGATGAATTTATTCCAGGTAGTGTAAAAGAACCCTACTCGGAATTATAGCAAGTTTCCTGATTATTATAACTCTATGCTAAAATCAAAGAACAGGAAAGCATAAACAGCCAGTTGTAAAAGGAAGTAACCAATTTGAAACATTGCAAATAGTCAAAGCAAATAATAAAAATGCTTATGATCGATGCCCTCTTTCTAATCAGACACAAATGTAGTTCCTGAAATTGTCATAGGGAAAAATATAAAATTACCCAAATGAGTTATTTTAAAGATGTAGAGAGAAGTTACTTTATTGTCAACTATATATGCTAATCTACAATAATTTATCTGAATTTCTGTAGTGAGTTTTAGGAAGCTCAGACTTTTTCTTCTTTTCAGTGCAATTTTTCCATCATAGATAGGTTATTCTGGTTTCAACAGGAATTGTGATCAGATCATAAACATGTAAACCTTTATCAGTATGTTCCTTTTAGGGGTGTGTGTGTGTGTGTGTGTGTGTGTGTGTGTGTGTGTGTGTGTGTGTCTGGTGAAAGTAGAATTCACTGTTCTTGGGCACAAAATTGCCTTTATGTCTGGCTATTATATTGCCATACTTGGTTTACATTATGACCTCAACCAGATGTTACTAAAATATGACGATGTTACTAAAATATGAAGATGTTACTAAAATATGAAGACATGCCAAATTCCAACTATGAATTTAATTTTGAAATAAAGAGTTTTTACATAATTACAATTGAGTTTCCAGAATTAGAATTATTAGTTTTTGTACTTTTGTAACTAGTGAAGTGGGAGTAAAGACAATATACTGTCAGAATTATGACTTCTCTGCAAGGTGAAGCACTTTCTGAGGTCAACTTATATATATAGAAAGTATTAAATTTTTCAAATGATAAAATCTAATACTGGTAAATATTGTAATGAACGAGTACTCATTTATTTCTTGTGGGTTATAAAAATGACATGGTTTTGGAGGAAAGCATTATGTTGTAAGAACCATAAAGAAGTTCATATGCTTTGATTCATTAATTCTACTTTTAGGAAATTATCTTTACAAAATAATTATTGAAAAGTAATAATTATATTCAGTTCAGTTAATGTTTATCAGGCATCTTATATGAGCCAGACAGTATGCTAGGATTGCAGATAGAAAAATGAAAGGCGTAATGTTACACATAGAAAGTTGTTCATTATAGTCCAGCTGAAGGGAAAAAAGAGGGAAACAACTTGGATGTCTGTCCGGCTGGTGTAACTCAGTGGTAAGCATTGACCTATGAACCAGGAGGTCACAGTTTGATTCCCAGGCAGGGCACATGCCCAGATTGTGGGCTTGATCCCCAATAGGGGATATGCAGGAGGCAGCCGATCAATGATTCTCTCTCATCATTGATGTTCTGAGTGGTCTTAGACCACTTTAATTTCAAAGCTTGGAAGTTTTTGTATCACCAAGGTGATGTGAATGAATCCATATGAGGGCTGTTTTGTGTTAGAACTCTCAAGACATTCTTTAGAAGCTACATTTGCTCCATACCAATCCAGCTTTCTTGGAGACACACAAAAGTAAAAAGAGAGGGGTATTTTTCCTTTTATTTCAACGTGTGGTTAGTTAGCCTTTGTGGTCTCAGGGTTCTGAAGAGTGTCTCTCTTGTTAGTCTACTGTCTTTGAGCAGACTCTTTTTCATTCTGTTATTGTTTTCCCCAATCTCTATGAATTTTAGCTCAAGTTTGCCCCCAATTCAATAAGTTCTGTCAAGATAAGAGTTCTTAATGCTGTTGCTATTTTTTAATATGATGATTTAGAAGTGAAATTAACATTTTCTAAGTCTCAAAACTAGTGTTGTGTTAATCCATATATGTATTGGAATTATTCACATGGATTATAATTGGTTGTAAGATTTATTTATTTATTTATTTAATCCGAGGATATTTTTCCATTGATTTTTTTTTTTTTTAGAGAGTGGAAGAGAGAGGGAAAGACCAAGAGAAATATCGATGTGAGAGAAATACATTGATTGGTTGCCTCCTGTACTTGCCCAACCAGGGCCTGGGCCAGGGAAGGAACCTTGCAACCAAGGTACGTGCTCTTGTCTGGAATTGAACTCCGGGACCCTTTGATCCGCAGGCCAGTGCTCTATCCGCTGAACCAAAACCGGCTAGGGATGGTTGTAAGTTTTAAATGCATTTAATTATATAGAACTTATTTCACTTCGAAAAATAAAGTTTTTAACAATTGTAATATGTATTTATCATAAGTAAAAAGTTAGAATGATTTTCAAGTCAGATCAGATTATATAATAAGGTCTTAAAACATGAAACAAACATACGAAAGCATTTAGTATGCACTTTTCAAAGTTACAAAAAATAAGTATTTGTGTAATTTCATTGAAACAAATGGAGAAATCTTTTCAAATAAATAATAAATTTTAAAATCTTTTTTGTGTGTAACTTTATAGGTAGACATTTTTAATGATATCATAGGATGTTTATGATATAGAAGTATTAAGTGCTGTCTTTTTAAATGATAAGCCAGGTTGCTTTTTTTTTTTTTTTTTTGCAGAGCAGAATGTTAAGGGTTTCTAAATCCCTAAACTGTTAAATGTTTATTTAGAGACTCTTTATGTACCATAAATTGTTACTGCCTGAAATCTGTGAATTATTCTTTTAGTGAATTTAGGATATCACTAAATTTATTATCCTTCCACTATACCTCCCACAATGCTATATTTTATTTATACCTAACTGCTTATGGTTAGCACTTCCAGAAGTACTATATAGTTTTGCACACTATTCTTTTGTTCATGCGTTTTCCTCACCTATAAAGAGTTTTTATCTATCTCTGCCTTTTAAATTTCTACAAGTTTAGATTAACTCACACACCTTCATTTCAAGGATTCTATTAGTTGTAATCAGAGAAACCTCTTTAAGTATAATAGTTTTTATTTTAAAAAATTAACACTATGTGAATCCTTGAGTTATAATTGCCTGCCTTCTCTGCTTTTCTTCAGAATAGGAACTGATGATACTTTATTAATATGTTTAGTTCTGTTTCCGCAGTACTATAGCTTCTTTTTTTTGTATAAAGTAATATTTTATTAATTTTAAAAGATCTTTATTGTTGAAAGCATTACATAGTACTAGAGCTTCTTGAACATCGTTGACATATGGTATATGAAAACACAAAACCATTATCAGTAATTTTTTGCTCCATACCAGGCACTGTCTAAATCACTTTTGTATCATCTATTTCAAACTTTGCAACATCCTTATCATCTACATTTGCAGGTGAGGTAACTTAAGTTTTGGGAGGTAAGCCACTTGCCTATGGATCTACAGCTGGTGACTGGCAGGTATGGGATTAAAGGCTAGGCTAACCTGACCCAGTAAACTATTTGTAGAATTGTGTTATACCTATGGAGTATATAAAGTTTTTTGTTAGTCATTTTGTAAGTTTTGGGCTAGTCTTAGTTCAGACAGCTAGTACATCTCTATGGTCTCATGGTCTGAGGAGATGACACTTAGGAAATCTCATGACTGATCTAATGATGCTTAGGATATGTCTTTTGCTCATTTGCCAAGACTTTTTGGCACTTTGATGACATTTTAATGTTTTCTTAACATTGTTATCATTGGTAAGCAACCTTAGGTTACTTTGCTTAAAAATGAATAATTCTGCCCTAGCTGGTTTGACTGAGAGAATAGAGCATAGGCCATGGACTGAAGGGTCCTGGATTCTATTCCAGTCAAGGTCAGGTACCTTGATTGCAGGCTTGATCCCCAGTTGGGGCGTGTGGAGGAGGCAATCATTCCATGTGTCTCTCTCACATAGATGTTTTTTGCTCTTTCTCTCTTCTTCCCTTCCATTCTCTAAAAATCAATGGAAAAATATCCTCAGGTAATGGTTAACAAAAAAGAAGAAGAAGAATACTTAGGTTTTAGATCTTAAATTTTCTTTTTGGTAAACATTTACATAATTTTTAATATACTTCAGGGTAGATGCGTTAGGCTCGGATTAACAAATATAGTTTCTGTATTGAAAACAATTTTTTACAAGAAGTCATGAAGTTGAAGGTGGCAAGATTTCAGGCTTCATTATAGCTTACAGAATGGAATGTTTTTCTTTTTCATCCCCTGATAGAATTTGCAAACGGAGGAAAAATTACATGGCCATTTCTGGGTTTTCTTATTTGGGCATTTACTAGTATTTTCTTTTACTGCTTTATTTCACAGGGGGTGAGAATTGATATGGTATTGTTAATTTATGGAATGCATTTTATTTATTTTAATGTTTTTAGCCACTCCACCTAAAAATAGCTGCTGTGCTGAAATTGGAGGTCCCTGATTTAAATTAGGTAACTTGTTTACTTGCCTACTAATTACAAGGAAGCTAAACCTTGGCATTGCCATACTTTAAAGAGGCCTTTTAGGATCTTACTGAGGTTAATGTTTTACTGGAGATAGGCAAGCAACCTCGGCTAACACCCAGTAAGTCATTTTTCATTTACAGTTGTATAAATCATTAACATGTTCTTTATATAGTTTTACATCAGTGTTGCTGACAGCCTTGAAATTTAAATCTCTATGTGTATGCATAATGTTTCATGGTAGGACTTTTATTTAGCTTTATATTTGGCGTTTTAATAATTAAATATGTATCTCATTAAGTGATAAAAAGATGTAGGGCTCTACATATAGTTTACTACCTTTCTTGTAAAAAAATAACGTTTAAAACAGGTGAGAAAAATCAATACATAGGTTTGTATCTAGTTATAGACACATAAAGGAACTTGACAAGGATGCTAGGAAACCAGTAAGTGTGGTTGCCTTCACTGTGTATGTTTCAGATTGGGGTCTTTGTTTGGAGGATAGATACAGGAAAGGAGGGAAAAGGGGTGGAATTTTCTGTGTGTATATTGTTTTGTGTATTTTGAGAACCCTGTTAGCGGTTCTCAACCTGTGGGTTGCAACCCACAGGTTGAGAGCCGCTGCTGTAGAACCTAAAGACCATCGGAAAACACAGATATTGACATTATGATTCATTAACAGTAGCAAAATTACAGTTATGAAGTAGCAACGAAAATAATTTTATGGTTGGGGGTCACCACAACATGAGGAACTGTATTAAAGGGTCGCGGTATTAGAAAGGTTGAGAACCACTGCTCTAAGGTTATTCAAAATGAAAGAAATAGGGCCCTGGCTGGTTTTGCTCAGTGGATAGAGCGTCGGCCTGCGGACTGAAGGGTTCTGGGTTTGATTCCGGTCAAGGGCACGTACCTGGGTTGTGGGCTCTATCCCAGCAGGGGTCGTGCAGGAGGCAGCCAATCAATGATTCTCTCTCATCATTGATGTTTCTATCTCTCTATCCCTCTCTCTTCCTCTCTGAAATCAATAAAGATATATTTTTAAAAACCTTTAAAAAAAACAAAGTGAAAGAAATAGGAATAGACTTGTCTATCATAGGCTTGAGTGCCTTGCCTCCTCTGTATTTGACTTCTCTTTTATTTTCCCTTTTCCATGGCCTTATTTTTAATTGTGTGTCAGCTACTCAAAGAAACTTTATAAATGATATCTCACTTTTTAAAAAGGGCATTTGTTTCTGACTATAAAAGTAATAAATGTTCATTTTAGGATGTTTGAAAGATACAGAAAGTTGTAAGGAGTAAAATAAGTCATACTTAATATTTTGACAAAATAACTACCATTAGGTTTGAATCCATTTCCTTTCACTCTGGGGGTAAAACGTATTTTTGAAAACTTACACAGCTGTCACCAGCTGGTGTGGCTCAGTGGTTGAGCATAGACCCAGGAATAAGAGGTCATGGTTTGATTCCGGTCAGGACACATGCCTGGATTGCAGGCTCGATCCCCCAGTAGGGGGCGTGCAGGAGGCAGCAAATTGATGATATTTCTCTCTCATTGATATTTCTATCCCTCTCCCTCTCTCTCCCTCTCTCTCCCTCTCTCTCTCTCTAAAATAAATAAAAACATATTTTTTTAAAAAACAAAAAACATACCCTTACAACCTTAGATATCTCTCTAAAAGCCACTTTTTAATTATTAGCCATCAAGTCAATTATTAAAGTTAACTTCATTTGATATATCTTATGTCCACTGGATAAATGATTCATTATGCCCACTGCTGCAGCACTTATAAACCAAAACCTCTGCATGGCTGCACAGGGTCTGATTCTAGGATTGTTGGAAGAAGGGCTTGCAAACAAGAAACCAAGTTGTCTTTTCTCTGCATTGCCCATAAGGATATATCTATCAAGCTGACAGTAAAAGGTACACCAAAAAGCAGGCAATTTAAGCTATTGTGTTGCAAGAGATACCTTGTTAAATAGTTATCTATGTTATTATTTATTCTGTCAAGGGAAGCTAAAGAAAGCAAATCTTATTTCTTAATGAGTTTAGTTAGAGTTGGATGTCCACATCCCATTTCTTTTTCTTTTCTTTAATCCTCACCTGAAGATACTTTTTCCCATTGATTTTTAGAGGGAGGAGAGGAGGGGTAGAGAGGAATAGAGCGAGAAACATCAATGTGAGAGGTACACATCGATTGGTTGCCTCTCGCACATGCTCTGGGGCCAGGGATTGAACCTGTGACCCTTCAGTGCAGGCTAACACTAACCACTGATCATACTGGCCAGGGCTCACTCACATTTCTTTGTTGTTGTTTTTTTAACATTTAAGGAACCATATTCTTCCTTTCTTTTTTAAATACCGTATTTTCCGGCGTATAAGACGACTGGGCGTATAAGATTTTCCTGGGTTAAAAAGTCGTTTTATACGCCGGAAAATATGGTAGTCCAATATATCTAATCCATTATATCTAATCCCATCAATATAGTCCAATATACCGTATTTTCTGGCGTATAAAACAACTTTTTAACCCAGGAAAATCTTATATGCCCAGTCGTCTTATATGCTGGAAAATACGGTATATTTCTGTCATTGATTTCAGAGAGGAAGGGAGAGAGAGAGATAGAAACATCAATGATGAGAGAGAATCATTGATTGGCTGCCTCCTGCACACGCCTTACTGGGGGTTGGGGGTATCGAGCCCGCAACCCAAGCACGTGCCCTTGGCCAGAATCAAACCTGGGATCCTTTAGTCTGCTCTAGCCAATGATACAAACCAACTAGGGCTCTTTATTTTTTTGTTTGTTTGCTTGTTTGTTAATTCTCACCCAAGGATATTTTATTTTTCTATTGATTCTTAGGGAGAGTGGAACAGAGAGGGAAAGACAGAAACATGGATGTGAGAGAAACACATCAATTGGTTGCCTCCTGCATGAGCCCCGACCAGAGCCTGGGCCAGAAAGGAGCCTGTAACCAAGATATGTGCCTTTGACCGGAATCGAACTCGGGACCCTTTGATCCGCAGGCTGACGCTCTATCCACTGAGCCAAACCAGCCAGGGCAAGTTTCCACCAATTGTAACATCTTGTAAAGCTATTGTACAATATCATGGCCAGGAAATTGACATTGCTATAGTTGCCAACTTTATTCAGATTTCATCAGTTTTACATGTACTCTTTGTGTGTACATGTATTTATGTGTATATATTGTATTGTATGCTATTTCATCACTGTAGATTTCACATGACCACCAACACAATCAAGGTACAGAACAGTTTCATCACAAGTACTCTTCTTGCTGCCCTTTTATAGTCATGGTCACCTCTCATCCCAATCCTGGGCCACCACTAATTTTCCATCTCAATAATTTCATCATTTTAAGAAGATTATGTAAATCGACTCATACTGTATCTAACCTTGCAAGCTTGGCTCTCTACTCAGTATAATTCCCTATCTTTCCTTCAAGTTGTGAGCATCAATAGTTCCTGTTTATTGCTGAATAATATTATTTCTAATAATAGTATTTCCATGGCATGGATGTACCACAGTTTGTTTAATCATTCACTGTTGAAGGACATAGAGATTGTTTCCAGGGTTGTTTGTTTTTGGTTTTTTTTTTGCTATTATGAATAAAGCTTCTGGTGAACATTCATATACAGGTTTTTGTGTTGACATAAGTCATCTTTTTTTCTGGGATAAATGCCTGAGAGTGCAATTGCTAGTTTATGAGGTAAGCACATGCTTAGTTTTTTAAGAAACTGACATAATCTTTTCCAGAATGGATATACCATTTTACATTCTCATCAGTAATGTGTGAATGATCCAGTTTCTCCACATTCTTGCCAGCATTTGATGTCATCACTTTTTTTATATTAGCTACCCTTTTTTGTGAAATAATATCTCATTGTAATTTTAGTTTATATTTCTCTGATGGCTAATGATGTTGAACAACTTTTCGTGTGCTTATTTGCCATCTGTGTGTCCTCTTCAGTAAAATGTTTACCCATGTCATTTGCCCAATTTGCAGTTGGATTTTTTTTACTACCATACACTTTTATTCATTATTCTATATAGATCGTTGGCCTATGGACTGAAGGGTCCCGGGTTCAATTCCAATCAAGGGCACGTGCCTGGGTTGTGGGCTTGCCCTCAGTAGGGGGCATGCAGGAGGCAGCCAATCAATGATTCTCTCTCATTGTTGATGTTTCTATCTCTCTCTCCCTTCCCCTCTGAAATCAACAAAAATATATTTAAAAAATCCTTTCTAATAAAGAGGGAATATGCTAATTGACTGCCACACCCTCAAAGATGGCAGCACCCAGTTCCCTCAGCCCTGCCCGGGTGGCAGGCACGCAGCATGGCTGGGGCCGCCCTGCACACCTGCCTCTGGAGTCCTCCAGTCCCCTTAGCCCCCCAGCCGCCCAGGGCCGGCCCGAGGCACAGGAAAGCCTCAGATGGCAGCTGCCCAGCCGCCCAGGTCCGCCTGAGGCTCAGGTAACCAGGGCCGCCCAAGGCTTGCACTGCTGGCAGTGGCAGCAGTAGAGGTGTGATGGGGGCGTCGCTTTCCCCTGATTGCCACGTTGCCTCCCGTCGCTGAGGGCTCCTGGACTGTGAGAGGGGGCAGGCCGGGCTGAGAGGACCCCCCCTCAAGAAATTAAAGATTGAAGCAAGGTGACATTCTAGAACTCAAAATACCAGTTTAACAGCAGATTATCTGGTGTAATTCCACAATATTACTGTTGGTGTTTTTATTTCAATTCTATCAGTTTAGTTACATCTCTACTCTGTTGCTATTCCTATTCAAATTTATGCTATTTTCTGTATTGTGTTCTTTGATGCCTTTCAAAAATTTTATACATAACAGGCTTGCATACCTTTTGTTAATTTTTATTCTAGCTACTTTATAATGCTTTTTACAAAGTTTTATTTTCTGTTAACTAGATAGATTTATGTGAAACCAAGGAACCATGATAACACCTTGATGAAACATAATAATGAGTGCTGACAGCCTTTATGGTATTTATCCATTGTATTTTAAACATCATTCAGTTGAATTTTTAATTCTTTTTTCTTTGTTTGTGCATTGGATTTTATTAAAGTATCCCAGGAAATAGCTCTAGGAAGAATTGAGTTGTGGAAGCCAATGATAAGTGAACAAATCTATGGTTAGCATTGAAATCGGGGTAGGTAATTTTGAAAATAACATTGCTTTACTTTGTTTTATAGCATATTACACAGTATTTAGTTATTGGCTTTTACCTTCTTATATTTGATATCCATTTATCCAGAGATACATGAATAGTTGAAAGGAAGGGTATTAAAAACCTTGTAATATATGCACCCCTGTGTTATTAGCAACATTATTTACAACTAGAGGCCCAGTGCACAAAATTCGTGCATGGGTAGGGTTCCTAGGCCTGGCCGAAGGTCAGGGCCAATCAGGTTCCCCACCTCCCCACCTCCTCCTTCCCTCATTCCCTCAGCTCCCCGCTGCCGCTGGTTGCCTACCATGTTCCGTGCCGCCCACTGGTGGTCAGCGCATGTCATAGCGAGCAATGGAACTCTCATTATCCCGGTCAAACTCCCAAGGGGACACTTTGCATGTTAGCCTTTTATATATATAGATAGCCAAGTTATGGAAGCAGCCCAGGTGTCTTATCAGTACATGAGTAAAAAACTGTGGTACGTTTATGCAATGGAATGCTACATGGCTGTAAAAGAAAAGGAATTCTTACCCTTTGCAACATTATGGATGGATTTGGGGAGCATTATGCTAAGTGAAATAAACCAGTCAGAGAAAGACAAGTATCACATGATCTCACTTAAATGTAGAATCTAATGAACAAAATAGATCCAGAGACATTGAAGCATGCAACAGACTGATGTATTTCAGAGAGATGAGGGAGGTGGGATGTGAAGAGATGAACCAAGGAACTTATATGCATACTAGAGGCCCGGTACATGAAATTTGTCCACAGGTGGGGTCCTAGGCCTGGCTAGCGATCAGGGCTGATTGGGGCCGGGCCAATTGGGGTCGGGCCAATCGGGGCTTAAAGGTCCTGGCGGGGTTGGGAGAGGAGGCAAAGGTCACTGGGCTGGGAGCAGAAGGAATGGACGCCAGACGCTGACACCGCCCTCAGCACCCTGCCACTGCACAGTTCCCCGCCTCCTCCCCCTCCTCCTTCCCTCACTGCTGCACCGCTACTGGGCCTGCTGGCCGTGGTGAGGGACGGGGCCTGCCAGCTGGGGGAGGGATGGGAGAAGGGACCACGGGAGGTTTGCCAGCTGTGGGAAAGGGGCCACTGGCCCCAAGGAGGGAGCCAGCCCTTGGCCCCCCTGGGAAAGGGGTCACATCCGCCACTACCCACCCCCGGTTCCCCATCCCAACCCAGGGCCTGAAGGACCCAGCAGGGTCAGGAGAAGAGGCAATGGGCCGGGCACGGAAGGAACAGATGCCAGTGCCCCCGTTGGTGCCCCTCCACTGCGCGGTTCACACCTTCCCCCCTCCTCCTTCCCTCGCTGCTATGCTGCTACCATGGCGGGCAGGTGGTATGCCGATTGGGGTCTGCTGGCCGGGGGGAGGGACAGGGCGCAGGAGGTTGGCCGCCAGTCACATGGCCCTCCTGGGAAAGGGGCTGCGTCTGCCGCCACCCACCAGCGAGAGTTTGGCTTTGGGAACACACTGACCACCAGGGGGCAGCTCCTGCTTTGAGTGTCTGCCCCCTGGTGGTCAGTGCACATCATAATGACCAGTCATTCCACTCATTTCGGTCTTTTCGCTCATTTCGGTCCTTCCAGTCATTCGGTCGTTCCAGTCATTCAGTCGAAATGGTCGCTTAGGCTTTTATATAAATAGATATGCAAAACCCATGGACAGATAGTAGTGAGGTGAAGGCCTGGGGAGAGGGTGGGAATGGGGTGGAGGGGGGGCATCTGCAATACTTTAAACAGTACATATTTTAAAAACAAAAAGGATGTTAAGATGGTTTTATTTTATTTTTTTAATTTTTTAAAATATATTTATTTATTGATTTCAGAGAGGAAGGGTGAAGGAGAGAGAGATAGAAACATCAGTGATGAGAGAGAATCATTGATTGGCTGCCTCCTGCACACCCCTTACTGGGGATTGAGCCCTAAACCCGGCATGTGCCCTTGGCTGGAATGGAACTGGGGACTCTTCAGTCCATAGACTGACGCTCTATCTACTGAGCCAAATCGGTTAGGGCTAAGATGGTTTTAAATAAGAATTTTTTAAGCAGGTATAATGGTTCCATTTACATATCACAATGAAAATGCAAGCTTTTAAGAGCATTTGCATTTGGAATCAAGTCTCTTTTAACTGAATGTTAAATGGTATATTTAGCTTTACTATTGTATTGGAGTACGAAGACATTTCTTGGCATTGTATTGTTCCCACCCTTAGATCATCACTATTTTTGGATACGGTCTCCAAGCTGGTTGTCTTACAGATTTTATTAACAAGATTGAAGTACCTATAATAACAGTCTGATAGCAACATTCAGAGGCACTTTGTCAGACTGCTGTGTCTGACCTTATTTCTTGTGAGGTAGTGTCTCCATTTTTCTGGGTCAGTTCTTTTGTGAAGAACTGGAACTCTAGCTAGGGAACAAGATTTAAAAACAAAAGTCACAATTAAATTAAAAAACTCCTGAAATGTACTTTTTGTATATATAATTATAGATTATATTAAGCTGTGTTTATTATCATAACTCAAAGAACATAAAATTGATATAACTTGATTTATTAAAGTGAAAGCCAAATTAGGTGTGTTTTCCTAAATCTAAAAAGAGTAAAGCTTTCTTTTTTAAAACTAGTTTGAACACAAATTTATATTCAGAAGGTATAGCAAGACCATGTTGTGTTTCTCCTTTATTGATCAAAAGTTTTGGTGCCAATAAATCCGATTTAACACATTACGTGCCCAGCCTGTTTTGTCTTCCGGACGGAAAGTATAGTGTCAGTCACGGGTAACTGACTGGGCGCTTAACGTGTTAATGGTACTGAAAGAGTGGTACATGCGAAACAGTAATGGAATATGACTATTACCTCTTTTTTAGTCAGCTTTTAATGTATTCTATGACAATAGTCTTATATCAGTACAGTCTCTGAAGGTTATTTAAGGATGCCATGAATCATTTAACTTCATTTGTATTTTGTCAGTAAACAAGATACTCTCTGGTTTTAATACATTTGATTCATTTAGTTGTCTTGAGAAACAACTTTGTGATTTTATTTTGGTGCTTGGCTTCAGAAAACTGTCTTATCCTTATAAATTAACTTTGCTGAACAAGTTATGTTACTTAAATATCCAAAATTTAACTAAGAAATGTACTTTACTTGCAAAGATTGAAAATAATCTCTTAAGGCAAAGTATAAGTGATCAAATGAAGAGACTGTCAAAAGGCATTTCTTTATTTTTATAGCAGGATAATAGTGTAGTTAATGCTTGTCGGTTTCTGCCTCATAATTGTCAGTGAATGGCAACTCAATGGGCAAGTTTTCCGGGGCAGTCAGGGAACTCACCACAGGATGGTAGCATTTTTACTCCATGAAATTCATCCTTTGGGATAAATTTCTAGCGGCAGTATTTTGCCTTTCTCTTATGCAAGAAAGTATAGATAGATACTGTCTTATTTTTTAAAGCTGTATTAATGTGGTTCGTTACTTTAAAAATTTTATATGCCCGTTATGGCTAACAGTTTTTCATCTATAGATAGAAAATGCAGAGAATCCTAAATCTTGTCCTAGCTGGTTTGGCTCAGTGGATAGAGCTGCGGACTGAAGGGTCCCAGGTTTGATTCTGGCCAAGGGCACATGCCTGGGTTGTGGGCTCGATCCCCAATAGGGGGCGTGCAGGAGGCAGCTGATCAATGATTCTCATCATTGATGTTTCTATCTCTCTCCCTTGCCCTTCCTCTCTGAAATCAATAAAGAAATATATTTTTTAAAAGAATCCTAAATCTTTTTTTATACATTTTTTTAAAGTTTTATTTTAAAAAAAATGTATTTTATTGATTTTTTTACAGAGAGGAAGGGAGAAGAATAGAGGGTTAGAAACATGGATGAGAGAGAAACATCGATCAGCTGCCTCCTGCACATCCCTCACTGGGGATGTGCCCGCAACCAAGGTACATGCCCTTGACTGGAATCGAACCCGGGACCCTTCAGTCCACAGGCCAATGCTCTATCCACCGAGCCAAACCAATTAGGGCAAATCCCAAATCTTGTGAAATGTAATTAAAATTAAAAGACATTTTGTCTTTTAAAAATTTTTTAATGTATCCAAAAATCTGTGCCTGAAATTTATTAAATTAAAACAATCCTCTTTTTAGCAAAGTTAAAGTTTATCTTAAACTGGATTAGACATTATCAGATTATGTTATATGCTAGGCACGTGTTATGTACTTGGAATAGAAAGATGCATATATATATATATATCAATTCCTTCTAAAAGAGAAAACATTTAGTTTTAGATAAAAATTATTCCTATATTTATATATGTATGTTTATTTCAATTTTATAAACAAAAATTATATCTAATACAAAACAACTGACACATTGACTCTTCATCAATAAAACTTTAGAGGTAAAACCAACACTTCACACATACTGACAAATATATTATTTCAATATCTATTTGCAATAAATTTAGGACAGTATCTTTTTTCCTGTAAGTATTTTGTGTGTGTATACACACACACACACACACACACACACACACACACACACACACATATGTATATATATTATTGATTTCAGAGAGGAAGGAGGAGGGATATAGATAGAAACATCAATGTTGAGAATCATTGTTTGGCCACTTCTCGCTTGCCCCCCACCGGGAATCGAGCCCACAACTTGGGCATGTATACTGACTGGGAATCGAACCATGATCTCCTGGTTCAACCACTGACCCACACCTGCTGGGCTGGTCTTATTTTTATTATGAAAATTTTCAAATAGACACAAAAGTAAGAGCTAACAACATAATGCTAACTCTCCAATCCACTCAAATCTATTTCCTTATTGGTATTTCCTTAGATATCTAAGATAGCATTTTTATTACTTTTTTTAAATATCAGAAGACCTTACAACAACTTTGTTTAAAGAACGTTGACAGCAAAATGAAAATGTGAAACTTGGAGTCTTTCCCTCAATCTTCCCTTAACCTACTTTGTGATTTACCTTTTGTATCCTGTTTTCTTCCTTATTTTAACTTGGAGGTATATCTCTAACACAAAAATCATTCTCCTAAAGCACTAAAAGGCTTTAGGTACTTGGAAAATTATATATATACATACATACACACACACACACACACACACACACACACACACACACACACACATATATATATAATAGCAATGAAGTAATTTTCTATTTGTTAGAAATTGAGTTATAACAGATTAAACTATAGTTGTATAGGCTTATTTTAATTTATGAAGCATAGTAGTGGAATGAAGGTGAAACATTTTTGTAGAGTTGTGTCTTGGCTCTAGATATTATTGTATTCTTATAAAATTTGTCCTTTTCCAAGTTGCAGGCTCTTTGGTATTTTTATAGAATGTGCTCAGTCTCCAGTTCTCTAGTCTTTTCTTCCTAACTTCCACCAGTCTAATCTGGGCTTTCAATATTTCATCTCAGGTTTTATAGAAATGACTTCATAATAGTACTAGTTTCTAACGAATAAATTGCTCTCATGCTTAATTGTTTTTAAACATAACTTTCACTGTGTCATTACACTTTTCAGAAACCTTCAGATTTCTACCTAGTACCCTACCCTGTAATTTATAGATCTCTTTTCCTAATTTTCACCTATTCATGTTGCTCATTTTTCTCTTATGGATCTTTCACTAAAAATATGTTGCTTTAGTTGCATCAGAATATATTATGCTCATACTTGTATCTTTGCTTTCCTATATATTGCTATTGCCTTTTTTAAATTCAACAAAAATTTTAATATGTATTTTATTGTTTTGAGAGAGAGGGAAAGGGAGGGAGAGAGAGAGAGAGAAAGGAACATCTATCAGTTCCCTCCCTTACACACCCTGACTGATGACCAAACCCACAATCTGGGTATGTTCCCTGACCTGGAATTGAAACCTTGACCTTTAGGTTTATGAGACAACACTCCAACCAACTGAGCCACACCCACCCACCAGGGCTGCTGCTGTCTTTTAAAATATTTTTTCTTAATTCAGTAAATAATTGTGCTGTGAGAAATTTAGCAGTTATGTACTATCTGTACAGTATATACATGAGAAATTGTAAAAGTATATTGATCTACATAGAATATGTACTTTAAGACATATTGGAGTGATATGAGAACATCTGTGATATATGGCTCCTAAAAATTAGGAAATACTATAGTTCTCTGAGATTTAAATTAATAAAGGTTATTATAAGAATTATGCTTAGAATAAATGAAATATTTTTGGAATAAATGAAATATTTTTGTATGAATAAACTGATTAGTTATAGTATAAATTAACTGATGCAATTAAAATGTAATTGGAGGTAAGTGGCCTTGTTCTCCACCTTTTTCTTTCTGTTGATACTGCCCTGCTCTTGACAACCTCTGGCCCACTCTCGCCTTGAAACTGAGTACCATGCCTTCAATTAAGTTGTAGCGTTCTGATGGAGAGATATTTGAATTTGATATTGAAATTGCCAAACAATCTGTGACTATCAACACCATGTTAGAAGATTTGGGAATGGATGATGAAGGTGATGATGAACCAGTTCCTCTACCAAATGTTAATGCAGCAATATTTAAAAAGGTCATTCAGTGGTGCACCCACCACAAGGATGATCCTCCTCCTCCTGAGGACGATGAGAACAAAGAAAAGCAAACAGATAATATCCCGGTTTGGGACCAAGAATTCCTCAAAGTTGACCAAGGAACACTTTTTGAACTTATTCTGGCTGCCAACTATTTACTAGATGTACCGGTTAATAATGCGGATTTTGTAATCAAAGGAAACACAATAATTTCAAGAGAAACATCAAAGTGCTTTATTCAAAGTAATGTCCAGGGTAATGGGGGAATAAGAACACATATGTAATACCCTAATCAATAAAGAAATTTAAAAAAAAAAAACTAAAAAAAACAAAGTAATGTCCATCACTAGCTACACATTTCCCCATCTTTCAGGTAATTTGTGGATACCATCCCAATAGAATTTTACTTGTTCTGAGGCAAACCATTCAGAGACCCAATTTTCCACTTTTCCGTACGTTTTGAAGTGCTGCTCAGAAAGTACATGTGCCATCAATCAGAACAAGTGGTAATCTGAAGGAGCAAGGTCTGGTGAATACAGCGGGTGGGTTAATACTTCCCAGGCAAGATCTTTTAACGTGTCTTTAACTGGTTTTGAAGTGTGTGATGGTGCATCATCATTAAGCAAAATTACTTTCTCCTGTCTTCTGGAACATTCTGGTCATTTCAAGATTAAAGCATGGTTCAAATTGATTATTTGTTGTCGGTAGCGATCAGTATTAATGGATTCACCTGGTTTTAGAAGCTCATAATACACCACACCTTCCTGATCCCACCAAACGCAGAGCATTGTCTTCTTTCCAAAGCGATTTGGCCTTGCAGTCAATGTTGATGGTTGACCTGTATCAACCCGTGATTTTGTGCATTTGGGATTCTCAAAATAAATCCACTTTTCATTGCCAGTCACAATTCAATGCAAAAAAGACTTTCTTTTGTGCTGTTGAAGCAACATTTTACTGATGACTTTTTGGTTTTCCATTTGTCTTTTGTTCAGTTGATGTGGCATCCATTTTCCTTCCTTTAAAATCTTTCCCATTGCTTGTAAGCTATCAGAAATTGTTTGCTGAGCAACGTTTAATCTTTCTGCAAGTTGTTTTTCAGTTTAACATGCATCTTCATCGAATAATGTTGGTAATTGTTGGTCTTCAAACTTTTTCGGTTGACCTGGACGTTCTTTGTCTTTCACATCGAAATCATCACTTTTAAAGCATTTAAATAGCATTCACAATTATCTTGAGGTGGAGCATGTTCACCATAAGCTTCCCGAAGTATTCAGCAGCACTTTCCTTCAAAATAAAGTAATGAATTATAATTCCCGCAAATGCTCTTTTTTTGTTACGATATTCGACATTTTTAAGTGTAAAAATATCTATGATGTTAACACCTTCAGCAAATTTGACATATGAAGTTTTGAAGCTTGTCAATACAACAAAATAGCATACATGTCAAATCGCACATATATCAACATATGTGTAACTCCATCTATTGAAAAAAATGCACATTATCAACCAGTGCACCTAGTAGTCATCAAAGGTTTGCTTGATGTTACATGCAAGACTGTTTTCAAGACTGAAACCCCTGAAGAGATTCGTAAGACCTTCAATATCAAAAACGACTACCGAAGTAGAGGAAGCTCAGGTATTCAAAGAGAACCAGTGGTGTGAAGAGAAGTGAAAAGTTGTGCCTGATACTGTAACACTGTAAGGATTGTTCCAAATACTAGTCGCACTGCTCTGTTTATAATCTATATACATAAAAGGTTAATATGCTAAGTGTTCAACCAGTCCCTATGATGTGCACTGACCACCAGGGGGCAGGCGCTCAACGCAGGAGCTACTGTGATGCGCACTGGCTACTTACAGAGAAACAGCACTGCAGACTTTGCGCCCACAAAGCAACACTCGGCTTCCCCCAAGTGGGACACAGGCCTTGCCACCACCCTGGAGCAACACCCCACTAAATCACAGCCAATGCTGCCAAGACCCCATGGCACATTCAAGAAGACTGGGTACTTTGAGAGGCTTTCTCTTTGTTTCTTACAGATGATTTTGCTGACAGTCTTGAAATGCGAACACATGGATAAAGGCATTAATGTACAGCTTGTAATTCATAGGAATTGACATTATTTGGTTACCTGCAGATCATTTTATTTTTATATTTTTAATGAAAAGAAGATTGTAAATTATCAATATTTGATACAAAAATTATGGATGGCAATAACGGCAGATACTTATTTATAGGGCCTTTGAAACAGAGTTGAATTCTGTTATGACATAACCGTTTTAAAATGAAAACTTGCCCATATGTAATAGGAAATCCATACAGATATAATAATTCAAATATATTCTTTATTTCTAAACATTGTCCATATTGCATAGCTTCTAGAATGGTTCTTGACATTATATAGACTGTCTATAATAATGTTTATTAAATATGTAAATTATTTATTAAATACTAGAGGCCCAGTGCATGAAATTTGTGCACAGGTATAGTCCCTAACCTGGCCGGTGATCAAAGCCCGAGCATCTGGCATGGAAGGGCAGGTCCCAGTTGACCTTTGGGCCCTGTGCAGTGCCTGGGAACCGGGCAGCGGCTCCACCCCCTGCTGCTGCCACTGGTCGATCAGGTCCCATTTGCACCTGCCTGGGCCTGGTGCCGCCTGCTCACCTGCTTCACCATCCCACCGCGGTCCCACTCGCATTGGGGCCCATCAGGGCTGGCAGTGCCTTCACTGCTGCCAGCGCCATGTTGCTAACGCTGCCATCTTCCGTGCCGCCCCCTGGTGGTCAGTGCATGTCATAGTGAGTGGTTGGACTCCCAGTTGAACTCCTGGTCAAGAGACAATTTGCATATTAGGCTTTTATTATATAGGATGTAAACGTTGATAATGTCTATGTAAATTATTGATAACCTAGAGTCCCGGTGCACGAATTCGTGCACAGATGGGATCCGGCTGGGGGCACGCAGGGGGCGGGGCAAGCCAGTGGGAGGGGCCATGGACGGTTGGCCGGCCAGCCCCACCCCCTGGTCGAACTCCCAGTCAAAGGCACAATTTGCATATTACCCTTTTATTATGTGTAGGGTATTTGAAAATAACATGTTTCTGGTTAAAATATGTTTCCTCCAAAAGATATTTTAAAGCCCTGACCCTTGGTACCTGTAATGTGACCTAATAAGAAAAAAGTTTTTGTTGATGTAATCATGTTAGGATGGTCCCTAATCCAATAAGACTAGTCTACACTAATAAAAGAGTAACATGCAAATTGACCGCATCTTCGTGATGCCCACCAGCCAGTCAGGAGTGGGTATGCAAATTAACCCAACAAAGATGGCGGGTTAGTTTGCATGCGCAGGTGCTGAGCAGCTGGGGGCGGTGCAGGACGCTTGCATCGTCGCCATGGCGACGACACAGGCGTTCTGCACTGCCCCAGCCGCTCCAGGCCTCTGGGCAGTGTGGAAAGGCGGAAAGGCGGCCCCGGCCTGAGCGAAGGTGGTGCCGGCAGCCAGGGGAAGAAAGGCCCATTCTTGCATGAATCTTCGTGCTTCGGGCCTCTAGTGTTCTTATAAAAAGAAAGAAAGTGGACATAGATACACAGAGATGACAGAGGCAGAGATTGGAGTAATGCAGCTGTAAGTCAAGGAATGCAAAGATTGCTAGCAAACCATCAGAAGCTAGAAAGAGGCAATGAAGAACTCCTTTATAGGTTTCAGAGGTAGTGTAACCTTGTAGATACCTTGATTTACACTTTTTGCATTTAGAACCATGAGACAATTTCGATTATTTTAAGAGACCCTTAGTATTTTCTTATAGCAGCCCCAGGAAATGTATTAAAAAAATTTAAATATTTTGTGTTTTTATAATTTATATTTTACATTCTAACTTAATGCCTCATTTTTAACTTGTCCTTGTCCCTTGTTTTCTCACCTTTTTCTATTTTTTAAATTTTCTTTGCCTTTTTTATCTACAATTTCAAGCTCTTCTCTAGCTGAGGCTGTAGCTGGAGTCCTATTATCCAGGTTTTACCTATCAGGACTATAAACTAAATCCTTTATTCTTCACACTGTTAACTCTGTAATACATGGGCATTATCAAACACTGATTTATTCACAAAAAATATTGCAGAGCCTGCCTTCATGGCCCCTAATGGTCCTTGAAAGAAAGTCTCCTATCATTTTAGAGCAGTATAATGGACTTTAAAAAGTCATCTTGTTTAACCTTTTTATTTTGTACATAGGAGTAAACTATTATCTCTTCCTTTTAGAATGTTCTCAATCTCTGAAATGGTATGGTTGAGACTTCATGTTAATCTAATCTTTCCACTTGGCTTTTAAAAATCAAATTGTAAATGGAAAAACAGGTGTCTATGAAAATTATGCACTTAACATTAAAAGCTGGAATTTTTCATGGTATGTGAAAGTGTATTTTGTTCACAGATAGTATATAGTTTTTTCAAAATTAACTTTTTTAAAGGATAACTTTGTGCCATATTTATACCTGAAATATTAGCTCTAACCAACCAGACTCTTATTATTCCTATTAAATTTGGGAAATACTTAAACACAGTGATAGTTAAATTTTTATATCAGATTTTGTAGGTGAAAAGGTTAGATAAACATTTAGGCATGAGTTATATAGTGCTGTTGGCCTTGATTTCAATTTTAATGACTCAATTATATATTAAATAGCGTGTCTTTAAGCAGAAGCACATAAAAGAAGATTATATATATTGATAGGTTGATGAAAATATTGTGACCCAATGATCACAGGAATCTATTCCTGTATTTCCACTCGGAGGGGAGGACTCAGTATTTGGTTATTCAGCATTTATGGTGACTTTATAGAACATACTGGTAACTATTGCAAAAAACAGCAATCAATTCTATCAATTGTTCTTGACTATAACATTAAAAAAATTGTCCTCTGACACTTTGGAACTAAATTGTAGGTTTTTTGCATGTAAAGAAGCTTGCTTGTGAAAATTAACTCAACATTTAAATTCGCATTTTATCAAAGATACCTCTTTCCTGATCAATAGACTGACTGGCGAGCCTATATGGAATCTGGGCAAGAAGATGGAACTCATGATCCTAAAGCACTTAATTTCTTATTCACAATTGCAGTTTATAATACTTAAGGCTTTTATAATACTCAGAATTCTTCTAAATATTACATCAACTTTAGAAGATTTCTTACTACCTCAGGAAGAATCCCTAACTGCTTATTCTCCTTTTTAACTTGATGACTTCAAGATGGCTTTAGTACAACCCTTACATAGTAGCCTCATTTAAAATTGCATGCTGGCTATAAATACATTTTCAATAGTGCCTTTTAAAAATTTCATAAGAGGTTTTGTAAGGTGTTTTTCTAAGGACCATCAATTTTAGAACTTCTTTACAGATATTTAATAGTTTTTGTTATGCAAGCCCCTTGTTAGGTACTATGGAAAATACAGGTAAACAGGAAAAGATCTTTGTCTTCTTAAAGCTCAATGTTTTGTAAAGACATATTCATGCATAAATAAAGCTATTATATGTGTTACAGTAAAAGTCGAACAATCATCAATGGGTCTATGAGATAGGAAAAGATTAATTTTGATGGGTGATATCTGAAAAGTCATTGAAAAGCTATATTTGAAGTAGGCCTTTGAAAGGATTGATTGAATTTTAATAAATGGATATGGGGAACTATCTTGAGCTAAATCAGAGAGAATAAATGAGAAAAAACAAAGGATGTTTAAGGATGTCTGATGTGCATAATTAGAGGAATGAGATAGTAGAAAATTAGTTAGAAAGGGGAGTTAATCTGCAATGGGAAGAAGATTTGGACACCGTTCTATATGTAATACTAAAGTGATTTGAGCAAGGGGAATAGTCAAATTTGTTTTAGGGTCAGTTTGGAAGAGTCAGATTAAATGCCAGAAAGTCAATTAAGAAATAGAAAAGAACTGAAATAGTACAGTGAGAAAGGTCAGGGGAAAAAAAGGCATGTAGATGTGGCAGTTTTCTCTCTATATATAATATTTTAAAGCCATGAGACTCTTGGTCATTAAAGTGATAGACTTAATCTTGAGCCACATCCATGTTTAAGGGTTGAAAAGTGGGGCCAGCTGGGAAGATTGAAATTATATCAAAGAGATAGGAGGCAATGTATCAAAATCTAGTATTTTCAGAGTGAAGGGAGCAGTAAGTTTCTAAAAACAGTAATGTGAAATGCTTCTGAATTTTAGTAGGATTGAAGACTTATAAAGAGACTAGAATTTAGCAGTAAGTAGGCCATTACTGTGAGAGAATAAATTCAGGAGAATGCAGAAATAATAAGGTTGATTATGTCAGACTTAAAATAATTTAGGCCCTATCTTAATGACGGTGCATTGATTATGGAAAGTATTTTTCACTAAGGAGGAAACCAAATGTCATCTATGTTGTAGCACGTGAGAGCATGGTAGCATGCCCATAGTGGTAACTAAAAGAAACAGAACAGGTCTTCTCTTCAGAATATGGCTAGGAAAGTAGTGATTGTTGTTTATCCACCCCTGTGGAGCAAAAGATGTTTGGTTCTACAAATGCTTATTACCCAGATATTTGTTGGTTGATTTGATGGCTAGATGAATGAATATGATAGGGTGGCCAGGTTTCATTTTAGTTAAATGTTTGTTGGCAAGGAGACTATTTTAACAAAAGGTCAGGGAAGTTATTTATTCTATGGGATTGGTTCTAAAATAACAATAGTAGAAGTGATTGTTCCTGTTTAGGAGGATTGTGTAGTGTGTGATCATGCTAGAGGAAATACTTGACTAGAATGGCAATGGATTATGGCTCTGAGAAAGAGATTAAGAATGGTAGGTGGCCTTATGTCCTCATGTTAATAATGAGGGACTATGAAGTGGATTTGGCATTAGAATGTTTGTAAAACATTAGTATGATGTGATTACTTTGTCCTGTCTTAATTACTCCCACAGACCTTAAATAGATCCTAGTAGTAATTTAGTCTGTGGGAATGAACGCTAGGATGACTTTTAAACAATTCTTTGAATAGGAGTGGGGAACTTTTTTTCTGCCAAGGGCCATTTGGATATTTATATAACCATTCACAGGCCATACAAAATTATCAACTTAAAAGTTAGCCTGTTTGGTCAAACATTTAATTAACTCACTCCAATTGCCTTGGCAGGGCACCAAAGATTTTGTGGGCCTTATAAAGTGGCCCGCAGGCTGGACATTCCCCGCCCCTGCTTTAAATCAAACCTGTGGAAGTGAAGTTAAAATATTGAATGGAAATATAAATATTTTATGTCTACATATATTTGCCCCTTCTATTCAACCTCCTATCCGCCCCCCCCCTCAACAAAAAAAAGAAAACTGTTAAGTTAAAAGATTAAATCTTAAAGGGTCTTTATTATAGGAAAAGGGTAGTAAAAATACTGCAAAACTTATAATTATGATCAGATATTTTTACTAAAGAACTAATATTTGGAAATAATCTCACAGATGATAGTATTCTTTACTTTGTCAATATCGTTTTGTGTACTAAGTAACATAAACTTCTATAGCTAGACCTCATTTATTCATTTTTGGATTCTTATTGCAAAATGAATTCCAGCTCTGACTATCAATATTTTTCTACAAATAAGCATCTTGAGAATTGTATGCATTAGAGATGGACAAGTCTTACTAGGTCATTTTGTTTGTATATTGCCAGTATAGAGCCTTTCCCTATAGGAAAACCTCAGGAGCTTTTTCTCAACCAGTTTTCAATGTTTTCAGAAATTTACATAAGTTTTTGGAGTTTCCCAGTAGTATAATTCCTGCCTGTAGACCTTTTTAAAGGGTGTTTTCCCACTGTTGGCCTAAACTTCCTTTTACTGCTTACTAGACCATTCATGTAATTTACATATTTTCAAAGTATTGTCTTGTTTATTATCTCTTTATTTGAAAACTGCATTGTATATGTTTGATTTTTGTGCACCTGTCGTGAATCTTTTAGCTATTTTTCTGTGACTTTCATATTCCTTTTTATTATAAATTTTTTTTATTCTGTAAGTAGCAGTCATCTTAGAGTTTTTGCTGTGTAATCATGTTTTTGAATAATGAATGATATTTCTAAAATGTGATATGATTTTATATCCATGTAATATTTTATTATAGTAAGTGCTATTTAAAAATTATTTTTAAAGATTCAGTCAGTAGCCCACAAACTTTAATATCAGCTGCAGTAATATTAACTGTAGAATTGGGAATTCATAGTCTTTTAAGGAATTATCAATATATAAACTTAAACTACAAATGTGTAAATACCATCCATCAAATAGCACTATCACTATTCATGAAAAGCAGGTCACTGCTCATTATCTTAATTTATAAGCCAGATCATTGCTGCCCTTGTTAAAAAAAGGAAGAAATATTCCCAAAGGTTTTTACTATTCAGTTATTTTTTGCTGTTTTAATTAACATTTTTTGCTATGAATTTACATTCATGTTTTGTTTAATTTAAATTATAAATATTATCATGTGCTTAGCAAAATGAATTACTAGACGTAAATTGCTAGTTCTATAAGAGAGAACATTTTTAGTTTTCACTATTGAAATTCTTACATGAATAAACCAAATGAAAACTTTTTTACATGACTACTAAAAGAGTGAACCGAGGAGAAGTACAATGATTTAAACTTCAAAATAATTCAGAATTTTTTATGGCTAAGCTGAAATTTACTAGTGTTGTGTAGGAAGTTACTCTGATAAAATGGTCCCTTCCATATACACTAACTGGCACAGTCTCCCAGGGGCTGTGCAACAAAAAGATCCATAGGAAGCTTATTAAAATACTGGAATAACAGAGTTACTAAATCATTTTAAAAATATATAGCAACAAAGAAGGGGGGTTAAGAAAATGAGAAGACAGGCCACAGACTGGGAGAAAATATTTACAGAAGACATCTGAATAAAAACTGTTGTTCAAAATATACAAAGAACTCTTAAAACTCAACAATAGCAAAACAACAACTGATTAAAGAACGGGCAAAAGACCTTGAACAGACATCTCACTAAAAATGATATACAGATGGAAAAATGTGCATAATGAAAAGATGTTCAACATCAGATGTCATTAGAGAATTGCAAATTTAAACAAGGAGATGCCACTATACACCTACTAGAATTGCAACCAAGCCATAATCCCTTTGGGAACTAGCACCCCGCCCCGCCGCCTCCCTCTCTTCCCCCTTCCCAGTTTCTTACTTATAAAAAAACAAGACCGGAGTTTCTTTTCCTTATTCACCTAAGTCAATTTTCTCAGACATAAATCAGGGTCTCGGTCACTAGTTCCCCTTCTGGAATCATAGATAACATACTGTGTATACCTCGAGTTATTTTTACAGGAATATGAACCTCCTACCCCCTTCCCTACACATACTCATTTAAGATGGAAAACTGCTGACCTACAGTCACATAAACCCCAAACTAGAGGGCGCCAGAGCATTGGTGACCAGAAATTTTGAAATATATCTTTGTAACTCCAGCTTCAACCAATCAGAAGATAACCAAAAACTGATCAAGCATTCAACAGCCCTACCCCAATTTTACCCTTTAAAACCAAGTGCCGGTAAACAGTTGGGGAATTGGGGAATTTGGGCCTTTAAACAATAGCTTTCCAATTCTCCTTGCATAGCGTTAGCAATAAAGCCACCCTAATTTCTCTGCTGCAAATTCTTCGTATTCAGTGTTTGGCTCTGCTATTGCCGGGTAGAGGAATCCTTTTTCTGTTCAGTTACAGAGCGAAAAAAAAAGTCCAAAACATTAACAACACCAAATGCTGACGAGGATATGGAGCAACAGGAGCTCTCATTCATTTCTAGTGGAAACACAACGTACAGCCACTTTGGAAGATAGTTTGGCAGTTTTTTACAAAACTGAACATACTCTTATCATACAATCCAGCAATTATACTCCTTGGTATTTACCCAAATGAGTTGAAAACTTTTTTTAAATACAAAAACCTGCACATGGATATACACTGAGTGGCCAGATTATTAATAATAATCAGAACACATAATAATCTGGCCACTCAGTGCATGTCCTATATAATAAAAGGCTAATATGCAAATTGTCCCCTTGACCAGGAGTTTGACCAGCAGGCAGGCCGGCCAACCACCCATGTCCCCTCCCCCTGGTCAGGCTGCCCGGACCCCACCCATGCATGAATTCATGCACCGGGCCTCTAATATACACACACACTGAGTGGCCAGATTATTATGCATTCAGAGATCATAATCTGGCCACTCAGTGTATATACCAACTTTATTTGCAGTTACCAAAACTTGGAAGCAACCAAGAGTTTTTCAATAGGAGAATGAATAAATAAACTATGGTACATCCAAACATTGGATTATTATTAAGCACCGAAAGAAATGAACTATAGAGCCATGAAAACAGATGGAACCTTATATGCATATTTTACTAAATGAAAGAAGCCAATCTGAAGAGGCCATATACTGTACAATTACAACTACATGACATTCTGGAATATACAACTAACCTATATAGTAAAAGCCTAATATGCCAAGTGTCCGGTTGGCCGTTTAACCAATCAAAGCGTAATATGCTAATGATATGCTAAGGCCACTCAACTGCTCACTATGACATGCACTGACCACCAGCAGGCAGTCGACCAGTTGCTATGACGTGCACTGACCACCAGGGGGCAGACGCTCCAACTGGTAGGTTAGCTTGCTGCTGCGGTCCGGCCAATCGGGACTGGGCAAGATAGGGCCAGACATGCCCTGGAGCCCTCCCACGGTCCTTCCCTGGCCACCGGCCCCAATCAACCCTGATGGGGACTGGGCAAGATGGCCCTGATCGCACAAATTCGTGCACCGGTCCTCTAGTGGAAAACATAAAAAGATCAGAGTGAGGGCCGAAACCGGTTTGGCTCAGTGGATAGAGCGTCGGCCTGCGGACTCAAGGGTCCCGGGTTCGATTCCGGTCAAGGGCATGTACCTTGGTTGCGGGCACATCCCCAGTAGGGGGTGTGTGGGAGGCAGCTGATCGATGTTTCTCTCTCATCGATGTTTCTAACTCTCTATCCCTCTTCCTTCCTCTCTGTAAAAAATCAATAAAATATATTAAAAAAAAAAAAGATCAGAGTGAGGGGAAGGTATGGGTGAATAGGCAGAGCACAAAGAATTTTTAGGGCAGTGAAACTGTTCTAAATGATACTATAATGATGTCATACATTTGTCCAGACCCACAGGATGTATAACACTAAGAGTGAACCCTAATATAAACCTTGGATTTTGAGTGATAATGATGTGTCAGTGTAAGTTCATTGATTATATCAAATGTATCACTTTGTTTCAGGATGTTGATAGTGGGTTAGGTTGTGCATTTGTGGAAGTAGGGGATGTATGAGAACTCTGTTTTCCATTCAATTCAAGCTGCTCTAAGAAATAAAGTCTATTTCAAAATTTAAAAAGAAAGAAGGGGAGCCCCAGCCGGTTTGGCTCAGTGGATAGAGCATCGGCCTATGGACTAAAGGGTCCCGGGTGCAATTCCAGTCAAGGGCACATGCCCAGGTTGCGGGCTCAATCCCCAGTAGGGGGCATGCAGGAGGCAGCCAATCAGTGATTCTCATCATTGATGTTTCTATCTCCCTCTCCCTCTTCCTCTCTGAAGTCAATAAAAACATATTTTTTAAAAAAAGAAGTGGAAAAATATGAAGTTGTTTAACACAGGATATGGCATAGTGGGGTGAATACTAAATTCTGAGTGTTATGAAGTTCTTTCGTCCTGTCTATGCCACACAACCTTCCCTACTGATAACATAACTATAAAGATCAGAGTTGAATGTGAGCCTGGGAACTCATCCCAGGGAAGAGGCCTGGAATGATGAATACATGCTTAGTAACGCAGGAGTAAGTAAGCCTCACAAGTATAACTCACCAAAGACTTGCTGAGCAGCCAATCTTTCATCTTTGACATTTTGGGCAGAGGACACCTGAGGCCAATAATGGGTATTATCAATGAATGATCATTTTATCAATATGTAGATGGCATGATCTGAGCTTAATGAATAGATTGCATTTACTTGGTATTCCCACGTATTCTCTATTTATTCTTTCTGTGTTTAATATACTATGCAGGATGCTTGCTATCTATACTAACTATATCATGAGTTTCATTCATCCCATTTTTTTTCTTGTTATCTAGAGTAGAATTCGATAGTATCCAAAAAATATAACAAGCACATATTTACAGCTTTTATGTCATAAACCTTCTTTCCATAAATAAAATTTTTGTGTAACAATGACTTTAGCCTAATACTCTTTTGATAAATATTGAAAACTGTTCTTAAATATGATTTAGAATTTCATAACATACATCTTTTCAAGTGAAAGCCATGACAGATTTGAAAGTATACCCACAACTTCTCATATTACAGTGCTCTATGTAAATAAATACCCTCTGCATGAATGCTTTTTTTGTGAGATATTACTACTATATAATGTCGCTCATCTCATTACTGGGCAGCTAAAATTGTTACAAAGCTTTTTCTAACATTGAACCAAAATCTGGCTATACATCACTTTTATATATTGGCCTCAGTTTATTTTCTGGTCACTGTTCTTTACATCTTTTAGGTCAGGGACTCTGAAAATCTGATAGAAACTATCAATAGCCCCTTTTCTAGGAAAAAAAATGCTCACATTCATAAATTTTTATAAATAATTTCAAGGACTTTATGGACTCCTTGAAGGCTTTGTTTGTTTGTTATTTGTTTTAAACCCAGGTTGAGATCCTCTGCTCTAGAACAGGATACATCAAGTTTTTTCTGTGTATTAAAGTATAATTAAAACCTTAGGCTAAACATTTCCAGTTCCTTTAACCAGTCCTAACATGACTTGACCTTCACTGTTAAGATTACCTACTTTTACTTATATTCTAATGTCTATGACTTTCTGAGTGGGTGCCTTCAGTTTTCATTTGAAGGGATCCTAATATATTGGGGCTGTTGCCTCATACTGAGTTTCTGTTTAGCTTTATTTTTACATCATCTAAAATCTCTGGGACAATATTTAAGACATTGTAGATTTTCCACTGAATAGTTGTAGAATGAATAAAACTTCCTAATCCTTTTTGCATCAAAAGCTGTCAAGCAAGTTTTACCACATATTATAGTAATGTGTTGCCTGTGAGGGATGGGGTAGGAGTGTGTGTTGCACCATATTTAAGTAGTTTCTGACTTTTTGGAACCTGAACTGGATATTGAACATTTTTACTCTTGTTAAATTTCATTGTACAAGAGCATTTAGTTCTTTTGTTATCTAGAGAGATGCCAGGGAAAACAAAGTTAGTTTACTTTCACTTTCCTGTATATAATACTATGTATGCACAGTGGGTAGGTGCTTCATAAATGTTTGCTAACTAAATGAATAATTAATGCCATGAACTTATAGTTTATAAAGTATGTACTTTGAAAGCTTGATTCACTACTAGTGAATGTTTTATGTGTTATATTTCAATGAGTAACTTGAATATATTTTTCTAAAGATAAGCACCTTAAATTATAGCTTTATATATACTTTCTAGATGTCAGGATAGGATACCTAAGCTTATCCTACCATTCCCACACACAAAAAACAACAACAATGAATTGCTACAATTGAAAAATCTGTGATATAATTTCGGGCCTTCACCTCTTTGGGCCACAATCTTGAACCAACTCATTCTGAGTTCATAGTTCATGTGATCTGGGAAATTTTTGCTGCTTTATAGGCAATTTTAATCAGCTTTGAAATCTTTTGTTGAATGATTAACCACACTTCTGGCTCTTCATGTCTTCTCTTGAAGAACTTCCTTTTTGTTTCTCCTCCTATAAGTAGAAAGTAGGGAACAACAATGATTGTAGTCCTCATCTTTTTTTCTTTTTTCTTTGTGTAATCCTAACTTGAGGATTTTTTTTCATTGCTTTTCAAAAAGAATGGAAAGGGAAGGAGGGAGGGAGGGCGGGAAGGAAGAAGGGGAGAGAGGAAGAGAGACAGAGGCAGAGACACGAGAAACACACTTCAACTGGTTGCCTCCCGAAGTGGGGCAGGGAGTGAACCTGAAATGCAGGTGCATGCCCTTGACCAGTAATTAAACCTGTGACTCTTCAGTGTGTGGGCCAATGCTCTAACCACTGAGACACTGGCCAGCGTTGGGATTCTTATCTTTTTTAAGCTTTAAGAGAAAACAGTATTTTATATTGTTTTATATTTGGGCTGTGATCTCTCTTTCCACATAATCTAGGGAAGCACCATTGCCACTTTCTGAGATTGCTGCATTACCTTCTTCATATTTTTAGGAAGTGAAAGCATCTTTAAATAGGTCTCTCTCTACATTATACCAAAGAGCTTATCCTCTGCTAGCTCTAGATTATTTGAATTTGAAAATCCAGTGTGTGAAATTGATCTTTACTACATGGTTCAAATATACCCATATTGTGAATGAGCAGCTTTCCAGTGTAAGCTGTTGGTAAGCTATTTCAAAGTTCTGTGCTTCCTGAGAAAGTAGGAGGTTGAAGTAGCAAAGTGACAAGGAGACTCATCTGTTTAGAGAATGTCTAAGACCTGGGGCACTCTGTCTGAGATATAGTCACTCTAGGTCATGTGTTCTCAACTAAGATTCATGGTTCCCAAAGCTGACTGAACCTCAGATTTAACTGACATATCAGTTAAAACTAAGTATTCCTAGGCCTGTCCTATGTGCTTTTTATGTGATGGTCAGTCACATGTAGCCACCAGAGGAGACACAAGAGAGGCACATGAAAACAAAGTTTATTATACTCATAGGTCCTTTAGAAATAAAGTCATTGCATGCCACAAGGAAGCAGGTTCAGCCAAGAGGCAGCACAAGGACCTGTGGGCTTTGTTGGGAGTCTGGTTGGAATACACTAGAAAAGGAAGATGGGGATTTTATTGGTGCATTTGAATGCTACTAAGTTAAGGTCAGGGGAGAGCAGGAAGGAGAACTGTGGCAGGGGCCCACCTTCTTCACCTGGTCATATGGGCAGGCTGCTTACAGCCAATTTGTGGGCATTTTAAGAGAGCAGGGAAAATACTTTTTTAAACTAATATTTTTTGATTCCCGTGTGGCTAGTGGTGGAGTTTCGACCCATAGACCAGGAGGTTGCTGTTCCATTCCTAGTCAGGGCAATGTCTGGGCTGCTAGCTTGATCCTCAGTGGGGGGCATGCAGGAGGCAGATTCTCTCTCATCATTGACGTTTCTATCCCTGTCTCCCTCTCCCTTCCTCTCTCTCAAATCATTTGAAAAAATAATAATTATGCATGTCATGTTTTGGGAGCTACAGCTTTCATCAGATTGAGAGTTCCTCGACCCCAAAAAAGTTAAGAATAAGAACACTGTCACTGGTTCTTAAATTTTACAGTGCTTCAGAAATACATAAGGACTTGTTAAAATACAAATTACTAGGTCCCACCCCCAGAATCTGCTTCAGGTAGTCTGGGGTGAAGCCTAAGAAATTGCATTTTTATTTAGTCCTTGGTGTTGCTGATGCTTCTGGACAGGGGGCTATCCTTTGAGGACCACTCTTCTAGAACTTGGCTAACACAACTGTGTGCCTTCAGCATCAAGTTCTTTATATATATATATTTTTGTGTGTGTGTGACTTTTTTACAGAGGAAGGGAGAGAAAGAGAGAGTTAGAAACATCGATGAGCGAGAAACATCACAGCTGCCTCCTGCACACCCCCTACTGGGGATGTGCCCACAACCAAGGTACATGCCCTTGACTGGAATCGAACCTGGGACCCTTCATTCCACAGGCCGATGCTCTATCCACCTCTGTCCACTGAGCTAAATCGGTTATGGAGAGCATCAAGTTCTTGAAGCAAAGTATACCTTTCAGGATTCTTCATCAATTATTATAGCAATAAACATAATGAAGCATAACAAAGCTCAGTCTAGTTTATCACTGTAAGAGAATGATAAAAAATCTTCCTTCTTCCTGGCAAAGGAAGTGGCCATGGAAAGTATACAAGCATTGTTAAATGACACATTTATAAACCTGTTTCATAAACAGTTGCTTCTATATGTAGCATTTCTTCCTATCAGAGTAGAAAAATGAATAGTTCCACTTTTTTTTTAATGTTTTTATTGATTTGAGAGAGAGAGATGAAAAGAGCGGGATGGAGAAATAGAAGCATCGATGAGAGAGATTGGCTGCCTCCTACATGTCGCCTACTGGGGATTGAGCCCACAACCGAGGCATTTGAAACAGGGACCTCTCAGTTCATGATTGATGCTTAACCATTGAGCCACACTAGCCAGGCTATGACCACTTTAGTGGCTTGATTTTTTTTTTACCTAAATATAATGTAACTTTTTAAAAGGTGTATGTTTATTATTTTTTATTTTAGAGAGAGGGCGGAAGGTAGAGGAAAGAGGGAGAGAAACATCGATTTGTTGTTCCACTTATTTATACATTCATTAGAGGCCCCATGCACGAAAATTCATGCACTGGGGGGGGGGGGGGGGGGGGTCCCTCAGCCCGTCCTGCCTCCTCTCACAGTCTGGGAGCCCTCAGGGGATGTCCTACTCATGAGGCTCACAGCTGCCAGGGCTTTGTCTGGATGGATGTCCGGAAGACATCCGTCTTAATTAGCATATTACCCTTTTATTAGTATAGATTGTTTGCTTCCTGTAGGTGCCTTGACCAAGATCATAACCACAACCTTTGCATATTAGGATGATGCTCTAACCAATTGAACTACATGGCCAGGGCCTAAAATGTAACTTTTTAAAAATTAATATTCTGAACACGCTTTTAAAAAAATATTTTTATTCTTTTAGAGCGAGAGGAAAGGAGAGTGGGAGAGAAAGAGAAACATCAGTGTGAGAGAGAAACATCAGTTGGCTGCCTCCTCCATGCCCCCTACTGGGGATTGAGCAGAAAGCTCATCATGTGCCCTGACCAGGGAATCGAACTGGCAACCTTTCAGTGCATGAGATGAAGCCCAACCAATTGAGTCACATTGGCCAGCGCTAAAATGTAACTTTTTAAGTGCTCATATTTTCCAAGGCCAAGTAAAATATAGCTCAAAGTTAAAACAGTATAGTTTGACTTAAATGTAACAGGAAGCAGGAAAGATGATCTTCAGGGTTCCTGAAATTAGGAAAATTTGTTCTGTTTTAAAAAGCTCCTAAAGCAGGTGGTCAAATGCAGAGAAGCTTTTAGATCCCCAAAGACAAAACAACTGTTTCAAGAGCTATAAAAACACTACTAAATCCACAGGAGTCCTAAAGTATATTTGCCCAGACTACTTACAGGCTGTCTGAAACTTTGGAGGAAACGAAGACCCTGGGGGAATCTTTATTAGCCTTGAAGAGTCTAATTGTCAAACCTTCCTCTCTCTAAAGAGATAAACTTAAGTAAGGCTTCTGGGCATCATTAATGGGCCTCAACTTTTTCTTTTCTCAGTTAACCTTGGGACTTTTCGTTGCCTCATGCCTTTAAAGGGAGTTGTCCTCAGTGAAACAGCAACTGACCTGAACTAAGCATAGAGGGGAGGGACTTTGTTTAAAGGAAGTGTATTAAAATTAAATTAGTGGTTATTGACCTGAAAATAGATTATGGGTATTCATTTTCTCTGTACATTTTTGAAATATAACTTTCAATTGCCCTAAAACATATTAGAAGGGAAGGAATGTTTATTTTAAATGAATAATAATTTCTAACTGAAATAAAACACTGCAGTGTGATGTAAAGTTTTCTTTTCCATTGTACTCCTTTTACTTGGTGCAGCAGTACTTTGATATTTCATAACTGTCAAAATGTTTGCATAAATTGTCAATACATAAAGAGAACTATGGTTGAAACTTGGATAACGTTGGCATTACCTTACTATATTTTGAATTTAAATACTACTTAGCACATGTGATCACTGTCACCTAATATGTATTAATTCTTACGATAATCAAAATAGCTACTGTATCATACTTAATGGAAATTGTAAATTCCCCTTTTCATTTCTTTTAGAAAAGCAAGCAAGAATTTATTGATTGCAACAAAAACATACTTAGGGCAGTAAAATAAGGAAAGGCATAGAAGAAGCAACAGGAGAGCTTAGGCTGGGCTGCTTTGGCTCACTGGAAAGTCAGAGAAAAGGGGGGAAAGGCGACCTTGGAGACAGGTTCAGGGGGTTAGCCTGGGACGAGCTGCTGCTACCAATTGCTCCTCTGGTCACAAGTCTCATGGGGTCCCTTAGAGGTTAGGGGATACAAGCCTGGGGGGTGGGGGAAGAAGAGGGAAAAGGAAATGCAAGGATGTGCTCCATGGAGGGAGAACTGTGAATCCCCCTTTTTAAATTGAAACATTCCAGCTTCCAGATTGTTGCTGACATCATCAGAGTTTTTTACAAACAAGGAGGTAATGGGGAAATAATTGTAGAGCCTTGTTGACTTGTAGAGCTGTGCTGCACAAGAAACAGATGTTTGCCAGACGGAAATTAACAAAACCAGTAAAGAAATAGAGATTTGATTCAACTTTACAAAAGTGTAACCAGTGAAATTATTAAGGAAAATTGGAAAATAGATTTTAAAATTAGTTTTAGAACAAAAAAGGCCAAGAAAACAGTCATATGCAAACATAAGGGCATATACTCCGTTCTCTAAGGATGGTATGGTTGACAGGTCCTCAGTCTGTAAGACATTTTATCTTAGCTTAACTTTTTATTTTGCGATTTTTTTTATTATTATTATTTCAACACATGCCTTTACTTATGATTGGGTTGATGTAATCTATCTATATAAAAGCCTAATATGCAAATTGTCCATGCAGGAGTTCGACCGGGAGACTGATCACTCGCTATCACATGTGCTGACCACCAGGGGGCGGCATGGAATGAAGAAAGGCCCTGGTCGGCAGCAGTTGGCAGCTGGGGAAGGGAGGCCTTGGCCGGCAGCCAGAAGGCCCCGATAGGCCCTGATCGCTGGCCACGTCTAGGGACCCTACCCATGTACGCATTTTAGGCACCAGGCCTCTAGTTATGGAATAATTTTTATTCCCACAAAATTACATTGGTTTTTCATCAGAAGATATAAAGGATCTGTGGATTACAGTAATCCCATGCTACAGAAGTCTCCCATGTAGTTTTATTTCTGCCGAGCTATATAGGCCTTGGTTAATTTACTCTGAGGTGGGAGATAATATGTTTTATTTTTAATTCTTTCACCTTATGTGAATAATACATGAACATTCAGCATTACTCTTTTTATGCTTTCATATATGCAAAAATAGTAGCAGTGTTGATGAAAAGTTTGGTTTAAACTTGCTTATCTTCACTTTGCTATTAAACATGAAGTGGCTTAAAGAAAGCCGTATTAGAGTCTTAGAATTGGAAAGAATCTTTAATATTTTATAAATTACCCCTTGCTAACATGAGAAATGGGATCCTTCAATGACAGACTTGTCAGGTTAGTTTTCATTGAGATTCTTCTTAATAGTTTCTAGTTATTGGAAGCTGAAAGCTCAGTACTTTGTGAATAACTCTGCTTGTTTTGGTAGTGTTTATTAGAAATGTTGTTCCTTCTTTGTGTGGAGCTAGAATTGGCATTCCTAGAAATTTTACTTATAAGGCTCTACCTTTCCAATTTTCCAAACCTTTTAAATAATAGTACATAATTATTGTTTGTCTTCCTCCTCATCTCCAGGCAAGACATCTCCATTTCTTCTAATGATCCTAATAATCCATGATTTTTACATTTCTTTGACACACCTTAGTTTATAATTGTTTCTCTTATATTCTGATGTCCCAAATTGAACAAGACATTCAGAGATGGTATAAACAATGCAAAATATGAAGGGACTGTATTACTCCCTTGGTCTTAGCACTTTGTGTCAAAAATTTACCCCCACTTTTTAATATATAACTTGTATTGACTTTGTGTCTTGAAATTCTTTCACATGAATTTCTAGGAAGCCAGATCTTCTTCATATTCTACTATGTAGTTGATTTTTTTAAACCTAAAAATTGGACCTAACTTTTTCACTGTTAAGGTTGGGGATTAATCCTTATTCCAGCTTTTCTTGATCATTTAAAAATGTAGTTCTTCATTATATTTTATGATATATTTCAGAATTATTCTGTCATTTGTTGTCATATAAAGATAGCCTTCAAGTCATAGTATGTAAGAACAAAGATGAAAAGATAGCATGTTATAAGTTAAAAACAGTACTATTATTCAGTACTCTTTACCAGGTACAAATGCATCAAGAACTGTCATCCAACCCATAGTTCATTGACTTACATATCACAGGTTGTCTTGATAAAAGTAACCTTTTCCCCCCAACATTTCACATTGTTTATTAATGTAGTATACATTAGACCCGAACTCTGCAGTTTCTAATGTTTCATCTTTCAGATTCTTTTGCACTTTTAGGTTATGTCTACAGAGGTACCCTTAAGTAGCTGAACCACATTTTCTAGAGTTGTTTAAAATATACTACAGAGTGAAATGGTTTAGATATAATTTAGGCACATATTGATTATGAAAATAGATATCTCTCAGTACAATACTTCTCTGGTGAAAACAATAAAGCAAAGAAAATAATTTATTTCTGAAGTTGCTTTCCTTTACCTGTAAAGGCCTGATCTCCTCCCACTATGCATATACCCTTCACTGTAAGGAAAGCTTTGCATGTGTGTATATAGAATAAGCTATGTAAATATTCAAGACATGTCATCCTCCCAAAGAATACAAAGTGGGTTTTAATAATTCATTGCCTCAACTGATGAGTCTGGAGAATTCAGAATCCATTTAGGGCAGATGTAAGGACACCGTTTACTGGTAAGGAAGTACAGGCCCCTTCTCTGCTGCTGCAGAGAGATAATGACTCAAGAAAATTAGGCTAAAATTGTTAAAACAAAACCAAACCAGAAAATATAAGTTAAAGAACCACAGGTGCTGACTGACTGGTATTACATTTTGGACCAGCCAAATATTTTTATTTTTAAGTTTTTTGGTGGCTATAATTGAATAGTCAGTTTAAAATCTCTCATTCTCCACTGTAGAGTTTTAGCTGCAATCTATTGTGTAGCTATCTAAAAGATGACTTTGCAATACCCATTCATATTTTGCAGGGTTGATTACAGTGGATTGAGACTTAGTATCTTGTTCTAAGCTGGCCCTGATTAAACTATTTGGCCACTGAATTAAATATTAGTAACACATCTTGGTTTTTTGGTTTAGAAGTATCTTCCTATGCTTGTTTTGACTGTACAGGAGGAAACCAGGCTGGTAGTGTAAATAAAAAATTGCTTGGTCTGCATTGAGTGGAACTTGCTTAGAATGAAATTCTGAAGAGTGATCCTTTAAAAGTTGTTGCTATAGGTTGTTACTACAGAGTTCCACTGTAATTTCAGCTGACAATGATGTACAATGATGTCTTTCTTTCAACTCTTGTCTCAACCAGTAAGAATGGAGGATTTCTTTAATTCAGCTACTATTTTGTTCTAAAAAAAAAAATAACCATTATTAAAATGAACCTGAAAAGAGAGCCTTTGGGCTCTCACCATATTCACATGGTGTGACACGTAAAGGGAGGCAGCCTGAAAGCTTTTTATAACCTGAACAACCTCTTGAAATTTTAAGTTTAACAATTTAAATATCCATATGCATCTAGAGACTCAGTAAATACAATTTAATATGTTGTGCTTCTCATAAATGAAAATCCTCAAGTGCATTTCAAACCAAGATGGTAATTCCACATCATGCCTATTTAAAGCAAACATGATAGATATCATAAAGCCAGGCGAACACCCCACTCCACTCTAAAGGCAGCAATCTAATCTAGCTTCCCTACAGCTGGTAAATGAGTGCTTCTCTGTTAAAACCAGAATGTGGGAAAAAGCCACTTTTTTCTTTATGCACCACTGAGAACAAGCATAATCCTCTAAATGGTTTTGTCTTTTTAATTTCCTTACAGTGTTATTTCTTCTACACAACTGAGTGGAGAAATAAAAGTGATAAGGAAAACATTTTCATCTTGAGTATCTTCCTCCAGCCCTAAAGTCTCATCTGACACTTTGTGACATGGAGTGGTGTCAGCATCTCTTCAAATATAGCTCCCTTAACTTTGGAACCTCTCAGGTTGGCTTCCTGAAGGTCACACCCAGACAGGTCGCAGTTCTCTCAATTAGTTCCTGCCAGAGTTGCTCCTCTGAGGTTACAATTCTTCAACTTTGCATTTTTTAAGGTAGCAACTCTCAGGTTAATGCCTGTCATTTGACTTCTTCCCATATCCACACCTTTTAGATTAGCACCTTCTAATTTGGCTTTAAGACCAGAAGGATCTTCAAAATTACACAGTTTCAGGGATGCGCCTTCTGCATTAGAACAGAGAGCATCTTGACTCCCTGGAGATTTGCACAGTCAAGCACTGATCCAGAGAGATCAGCTCGTTCAAGATTTGCACAGCGTAGATTAGCATGTTTAAGATTGCAGCGGCTTAAATTGGCCATCTTGAAGTTAATGTATCGAAGGTCCAAACCAGAAAGATCAGCACCACTAAAGTTTAAACCCTGGCACCGCAATTCTGATTTGGTTGGAGTGGCTAGCAGAAATCAGACAAATTCCTTTCGTGATATTGGTGAATGATCCTCTGGTGGTTGAGAATTCTTTATTGCCACTTCTAGGTGTTCAATCAGTGAGTCAATACCAAAGAATCTGGCTTCTTCCAACACCCCCAGTAAATTAATGCTATCATTTACAATGAGTTGTCCATGACACAAGTAGTTCAAAATTGGTTCAAAGTACTCAGGACTTGGGTCAATTAAGAAAGCTCCTCTAGGATCTTGCTTATTACTCCAGACACCTTTGTCCTTAAACATGTGGGCAGCATACTGTCGGGTTCTTTGTTCACTAAAGTGTTCCATATAGTTGTAAAGTACCACCCTCCAACATTTAATGTAAGCCAGTCTGTGTGAGATCCTGACAACCCTTCAGGTAGTATAGAATCTGTCTGAGGATCAATGAATGGCTCTCCTTCACACACAAACAAAACATCATCATCCCTCATCAAAGCAATATCATCAATCAGTCCACCTTTCCCATTATACACACTAGTGGCTTTTATGCCAAGTTTACTGCTGGCCACAGAGAGTAAATCAGATAAAGTTCTATATACAGTGACCACAGGAATCAGCACCTGCGGCTGTTACCCCTCCCTTCGCTCAACCCGTGGAGGAAACGGCTGCCATCGGAGCTGGCTGATTGGGTTAGAACCACTCTAAAAGTAACCTTTTATCTTTATTTAGTTAGTTTTAAATTTAAATTTTATTTTTAATTACAGTTTACATTCAGTACTATTTCATTAGTTTCAGGTGTCAGGCATAGTGGTTAGACAATCATATACTTTACAAAGTGTTGCCCACAGTATTTCCAGTACCAACCTGGCACCATACATAGTAATTACAATATTACTGCCTATATTCTCTATGCTGTACTTTATATCCCGGTGACTATTTTGTAACTATCAACCTATACTTCTTAATCTCTTTACCTTTTTCACCCAGTCCTCCACTCCCCACACCTCTGGCAAACATCAGTCTATTCTCTTTATGAATCTGTTTCTGTTTTGTTGTTTATTTTATTCTTTAGACTCAACATATGAGTGAAATAAAATGGTATTTGTCTTTCTCTGATTGACTTATTTCACTTAGCATAATATGCTCCAGGTCCATCCATGCTGTTGCAGATAGGAAGATTTCATTCTTCTTTATGGCTGAGTAATACTCCATTGTATACATGTACCACCTCTTTTTTATCCACTGTTAATGTGCACTTGGATTGCTTCTATATCTTGGCTAATGTAAATAATGCTACAATGAACATAAGGGTACATGTATTCTTTAAAACAAATGTTTTACATTTCTCCAGATATATACTCAGAAATGGAATTGTTGGGTCATAAGGCAGTTACATTTTTAATTTTTGGAGGAACCTCCATACTGTTATATATATATGTATGTATATATATATGTATGTATGTATATATGTATGTATATATATATATGTATATATTATTGATTTTTTTTTTTTTTTTACAGAGAGGAAGGGAGAGGGACAGAGAGTTAGAAACATCGATGAGAGAGAAACATCGATCAGCTGCCTCCTGCACACCTCCCACTGGGGATGTGCCCGCAACCAAGGCACATGCCCTTGACTGGAATCGAACCCGGGACCCTTCAGCTCACAGGCTGATGCTCCATCCACTGAGCCAAACCGGTCAGGGCCATACTGTTTTTCATAGTTGCTGCACCAATCTGCAATCCCAGCAACAGAGCACTGCAGTTCCTTTTTCTCCATATCCTGGCCAACACTTGTTGTTTGTTGATGATAGCCATTCTTACAAATATGAGGTGATATCTCATTGTGGTTTTAATTAGCATTTCTCTGATGATTAGTTATGTTAGGCATAATTTCATGTGTACATTGCTCATCTTTATGTTCTCTTTGGAGAATAGTCTATTCAGGTTCTCTGCCCATATTTTAGTTGGATTTTATTTTTATGGTGTTGTGTTGAATGAGTTATTCAGAGATTTGAATATTAACCCCTTTTTGGATTTATTATTGGCAAATATGTTCTCCCAATGAGTGTGTTGTCTTTTTTATTTGCTTTGCTGTGTAAAAACTTTTTAGTTTTGATGTAGTTCAATCTGTTTATTTTTTCTTTTGTTTCTCTTGTCCAAGGAGATATATCAAAAGAATATTGCCAAGAGAAAGGTCTGAGATTTTACTGCCTATGTTTTCTTTTAGGGTTTTTATGGTTTCTAGACTTACATTTAAGTCTTTAATCCATCTTGAGTTTATTCTTGAATGTGGTGTAGGAAGATGTTTTAATTTATTTTTTTCATGTATCTGTCCAATTTTCCCAACATCATCTATTGAATAGACTCTGTTTACTCCATTGTGTGTTTTTTGCCTCATTTGTCAAATATTAGTTTGGCTTGGGTTTATTTCTGGGCTCTCTATTCTGTTCCATTGACCTATATGTCTGTTTTTTGCCAGTACTATGCTGTTTTAATTACTATGGCCTTGCATTATAGTTTGATAATAGGTAGCATTATATATCTTTTTTCTTCTTTCTCAGGAATGCTATGGCTATTTGGGGTCTTTTATGCTACCATATGAGTTTTTTATTATTTGTCCTACTTCTGTGAAAGGTGGCATTGGTATTTTGATAGGGATTGCATTGAATCTATAGATTGTTTGAGTTATTATGGACATATTAATGTTTTTAATTCTTCCTATCAATGAGCACAGTATATGTTTTCATTTATTTGTATCTTCTTCACTTTCTTTCTTCAGTGTCTTATAATTTTCCAAGTACAGGTCTCTTTTTCTCCTTGGTTAAACTTAGTCTTAGGTATTTTTATTTTTACTTTTTATGCAATTACAAGTGGGATTATTTTCTTAGTTTCCCTTTCTGCTAGTTCATTATTGGTGTACAAAAATGCAACCAATTTCTGGATATTAATTTTGTGTCCTGCTACTTTACTAAATTCATTTATCAGTTTTAGTAGTTTTTGTTTTTTTGGTGGGATGTCTAGTGTTCTCCATTGTATTATGGTATCTACAAATAATGACAATTTTACTTCTTCTTGTCCAATTTGGATGCATTTTATTTTTTCTTGTCTGATTGCTGTGGCTAAAACTTCCAATATTACATTGAATAAAAGTGGTTAAAATGAACCTCTTTGTCTTGTTCCTGATCTTAAGGGAAAAGCTTTCATTTTTTTCCCATTGAATATGTTTAAGGGTTTGTCATATATAGCCTTTATTATGTTGAGATATGTTTCCTCTATCCCCTCTTTGCTGAGTGTTTTTTATCATAAATGGCTGCTGAATATTGTCAAGTGCTTTTTATGCATCCATTGATAGGAATATATGATTTTTATCCTTCATTTTGTTTAGGTAGTGGATCACGTTAATTGTTTTGCGATGTTGAACCAAACTTGCAACCCAGGAATTAATCCCACTTGATCAGGGTAAATGATATATATTTTTAAAATATATTTTTATTGATTTCAGAGAGGAAGGGAGAAGGAGAGAGAGATAGAAACATCAATAATAGGAGAGAATCATGGATCAGCTGCCTCCTCCACCCTCTTATTGGGGATCAAGCCCACAAACTATATGTATTATCATGTGGCTTGACTGGGAATCGAACCATGATCCCATGATTCATAGGTCTACCATTGAGCCACACCGACTGGGCAATGATCTTTTTAATGTATTGCTGAATTTGATTTGCTAATGTTTTAATGAAGATATTTGCATTCATGTTCATCAGGGATACACACACACACACACACACACACACTAGAGGCCCGGTGCATAAAAATTCATGCACTGGAGGGGGGGGTCCCTCAGCCCGGCCTGCCCCCTCTCACAGTCCGTGAGCCCTCAGGGGCGGGAGGCAACCCGGTGATCAAGGGAAGGCAATGCCCCCATCACACTTCTGCTGCTGCCACTGCCGGCAATGCAAGCCTCGGCCGGCTCTGGTTACCTGAGCCTCGGGTGGCCCTGGGAGGCTGGGCAGCCGCCATCTGAGGCTTGCCCGCGCCTCGGGCCAGCCTTGGGTGGCGGGGGTCTGAGGGCAGGTTCGGCTGCACTGTGTGTCCGCCAACCCCCCCACCCTCCGGCAGGGCTAAATGGACTGGGAGACTCTGGCGGGGCTGAGGGGAATGGGCGTCGCCATCTGTGTGATGGTCCATTTGCATATTCCCTCTTTATTAGATAGGATGTCTTTGTCTTGTTTTGGAATCAGGGTAATGCTGGTCCCATAAAATGAGCTTTGGAGCCTTCCCTACTCTTGAATTTTTTTTAATAGTTTCAGAAGGAGAGGTGTTAATTCTTTTCTAAATGTTTAGTAAAATTCACCTGTGAATCCATTTGATCCAGGACTTTTGTTTGTTGGGAGTTTTTTTTTTTTTTTTTATTACTGTTCAGTTTTGTTGTGTATAATTGGTCTGTACAGATATTCTGTTTCTTCTTGATTCATTCTTGGAAAATTATGTTTTTAGGATTTTATTCATTTCTTCTAGATTGTCCAATTTGTTGCCTTATTTCCTTTTCTTATAATCATTTGTATTTTTGTGGTGTCAGTTGTTACTTCTCTTTAATTTCTGATTTATTTGAGTCCTCTTCCTTTTTTTTCTTGATGAAACTTGTTAAAGGTTTATCAATTTTCTTTATTTTTTTCAAAGAACCAGCTCCTCATTTTATTGATCTTTGCATTGTTTTCTTTTTGGCTTTTTTTTTTTTTTTTTTTTACTATTTCTTTTCTGATTTTTTTTTTCTCTCCTACTCATGTTGGGCTTTCTTTGTTGTTGTTTTTTTAATAGTTCCTTTATGTGTAAGGTTAGATTGTTTGAGACTTTTCTTGTTTATTGAGGTAGGCCTGTAATGCTATGAATTTTCCTCTTAGATTTTAATTTTCCTCTTTAGATTTCTCATTCCATTGTTTCAAGGCATCTTTTTATTTATTTCTTAGTCTTATTATTAACTCATTCATTGTTTAGTAACATGTTATTTAGGCTTCATGTGTTTGTCTGTTTTTCAGGGTATTTTTTTTCTTACAATTGATTTCTCATTTCATACATTTATGATCAGAAAACTTACTTGATATGATTTCAGTCTTTTTTAACTTATTGAGACTTGTTTTGTGTCCTAACATGGTCTATCCTAGAAAATATTCCATGTGCACTTGAAAAGAATGTATATTCTGTTGCTTTGGGGTAAATGCTCTGAATATACCATTTCACCTAGTGTGTCATTTAAGGCCACCGTTTCCTTGTTAATTTTCTGTCTGCAAGATCTGTCCATTGATGTCAAAAAGGTATTAAAATCCCCTGCTATGACTGCATTGTTTTCTATCTCCCTTTATCTCCATGAAGATTTTCTTTATATATTTATACACTCCTGTGTTGGGTGAAGAAATATTTACAAGTGTTATATATTCTTGTGGGATTGACATTTTTTATAATTATGTAATTTCTTTATTTGTCTCTTATTATATAGCCTTTGTTTTAAAGTCTCTTTTGTCTGATAGAAGTATTGCTAGCGCATTTTTGTTGTTGTTTTTCAGAGCAAAAGGAAGGAAGGGAGGGAGAGAAAGAATCATTTATTGATTTTTAGAAAGAGAGGAAGGGAGAGAAATATCGGTGTGAGAGCGCAACATTGATCGGTTGCCTCCTGCATGCCTCTCAATGGGGAACTGGGCATGTGACCTGACTAGGAATCAAACCAGCAACCCCTCAGTGCACAGAACAATGCCCAACCAACTGAGCCACACCAGCCAGGGCTACTCTATGTTTTTTTGTTGGGATGATTTAATCCATTTACATTTAAAGTGATTATTGATAGATAGATATGTTTTCATTCCTATTTTATTATACAAATTTAGTTCCTTTTTTTGTTGTTAAGAAGTCCCTTTAACAATTCTTGGTTTGGTTGTCATGAATTTTTTGACTTTTTCTTGTCTGGGCAGTTCTATATGTCTTCTTTTATTCTAACCTAGAGGCCTAGTGCATGAAATTCGTGCATGGAGGGGGAGGGTCCCCTCAGCCCAGCCTGCACCCTCTCCAATCAGGAACCCTTGGGGGATGTCTGGCACAACCCTTTCACAATCGTGGACTGCTAGCTCCTAACCGCTCACCTGTCTGCCTGTCTGATCGCCCTTAACTGCCCCACTCCTGCTGGCCTGGTTGCCCCTAACTGCCCCCCCTCCAACCCCCGCCAGCCTGATCACCCCTAACCGCCTCTACCTGCTGGCCTGATCACCCCTAACTACCCCCCCCCCCTTGCCGGCCTGGTCGCCGTTCACTGCCCCCTCTGCCGGCCTGGTCGCCCTACGCAGCTTGCTGTTTGGTCATTTGGTCACCCCGCACTAGCCTCCCTGCCAGCCTCGTCGCCCCATGCAGCCTGCTGTTCAGTCATTTGGTTGTCCCTCACTAACCCCCCTGCCAGCCTGGTTGCCCCATGCAGCCTGTTTGGTCATCCATCTGGTTGTTTCAGTCGTGATGGCCCTGGCTTTTTATATATATATAGATGATTGCCTTGCTGAGTCAAGTGATATAATTTTTAGGTCCTTGCTTTTTATCACTTAAATATTTCATATCAGCCCTAGCTGGCTTGGCTCAGTGGATAGAGCATCGGCCTGGGGACTGAAGGGTCCCGGGTTTGATTCCAGTCAAGGGCACATGCCCTGGTTGCAAGCTTGATCCCCAGTAGGGGGCGTGAAGGAGGCAGCTGATCAGTGATTCTCTCTCATCATTAATGTTTCTATTTCTCTCTCCCTCACCCTTCAATAAAGAAAAATTATATTAAAAATTTTTTTTCGTACAAATCCCTTCTAGCCTGGAAAGTTTCTGTTGAGAAATTAGCTAACAGTCTTATGGGAGCTCCCTTGTAGCTAACTGTCTTTCTCTTGCAGCTTTTAAGACTATCTCTTTATCATTAACCTTTGCCATTTTAATTCTGATGTGTCTTGGTGTGGGCTTCTTTGGGTTTATCTTGTTTTGGGCCTTTATGTGCTTCCTGGATTTGTGTGTCTTTTTTCTTCACCTGGTTACTGAACTTTTCAGTCATTACTTCTTCAAATGGGTTCTCAATTTATTATTGTCTCTTTTCTTTTTCTGGTATCCTTATGATGTGCCTGTTATTATGCTTGATGTTGCCCAGAAGTCCCTTAAATTATCCTCTTTTTTTAAATCTTTTTTTTTTTTTTTCTGCTTTGATTGGGTGTTTGCTGCTACCTTGTCTCTGAAATTGCTAATTCGATCTTTTGATTCATCTAATCTCTTGTTTCCTTTTAGTGTTTTCTTTATTTCAGATATTGTGTTCTTCATTTCGGACTGGATTTTTTTTATGGTTTCTATTTCCTCTTTTATGCTTACTATTTCTTTGTTTAACTTAAATTTAATATATATATATATATATATATTATTATTATTATTATTATTAATGTCAGAGGAAGGGAGAGGGAGAGATAGAAACATCAATGATGAGAGATCATTGATCGGCTGACTCCCGCACGCCGCCCACTGGGGATCAAGCCCGCAACCCAGGCATGTGCTCTTGACCGGAATAGAACCCCAGACCCTTCAGTCCACAGGCCAATACTCTTTCCACTGAGCCAAACCGGCTAGGGCTAACAAATTTTTTGAGCGTTCTGATAGCCAGTGTTTTGAACTCTGTATCTGATAGATACTTGCCTCCAATTTTATTAAGTTCTTTTTCTGGAGATTTCTCTAGTTCTTTCATTTGGGCCATGTTCCTTTGTCTCCCTATTTTGGCTGCCTTTATCTGTTTGTTTCTGGGTATTAGTGGATAGGTCTGCAATGTCTCCCAGTCTTGGTATGGTGGCCTTATGTAGTAGGTGTTTTGTGGGACTCAGTGGTGCAGACTCCCTGATCACTTGAGCTATGTGGTCCATAAATGTCCCTTATGTGGATTATGTGAGCCCCTCCTATTGTAGTTGAGTCTTGATTGCTGTTGACACCTCCATGGTTGGGATTGTTCTTCAGGCTGTCTGGCTGTAAGGATTGACCCTGACCACAGTGCACGAGCTGCTGTATAGGGGCCTACCCCATGAAGCAGAATTCACACCAGCAGGGTCTGGTGTCTGTGGAGTTTTCCCTTTAGGTTTGTCACTTGTGGAGCTAATTGGATCATGCTCTGATGTACTCTGAATCCTGCCACCTGGTATTTGGTTCTGGGGACTCTTGGGAAGGACTTCAGTGCAGGTCAGTGTCAGACACTGCGTTATTCGGCCCTTGGCTACCTGTTAGGTAGGCGCTACAAAGCAATCCACGGTTGGTGGCTGCTTCTACTGTACCTGGGTGCACTATGGGAGGGGCCAAGCAATTTACTGAGGCTAGTTTCCACTAGTACCAACCTGGCACAGTTCAGCAAAGGGTCCAAGGCACCCCAGAATACCCCTCTGCTTGTCAGCTACCTGTTAGACTCAGTAACTGAAAGAGCCTCTGATGGTACATGAGTTGTATGAGGTAGGGGCCACTGGTGTTCACCAGATTGATACAGATTCAAACTCAGCACCAATGCTGGGTCTGAAGCTACTCAGCACAAGTTTCAGGGTACACCAAGGCCAGATGACACCTTTCTGGGGCCTGTGGACCTTTGCGTTAGGGTGGAGTCTCAGAGTCATTAGGGTAAAAGAGCAATAGAGTTCATCAGGCTAAAATAGATTAAGATTTGTAGTGTGGAGGAAGGGCTCTGAACAGGAATGGTGGTGCTCATTGGATCTTGCCAGTACATATGGCCTTCATTCCAGAGCCACACAACTCAGTTTCTTCCTGTGTCTGACACCCCCCTGAGTCTGCCCAAACATCATTAAAAGCCTTCCAAGAAAAACTGTAACGCAGTACCAGACTCGCCTCAGCTATCTGATTTCTCCCCAGGTTTCAAGCTTGGCAGGGTGAGACCACAGGCAACAGGGAAGGTGGGCTAGTGTATCTCCCCAGGCTTATGCCATATGAAGGGGAGTGCTAGACCCAGGAAAGATGGCATCTGTGGTATAAGGATGGGGACTCAGCACAGGAACATTGGTGGCTGTCTCTCCATCCATCTTGCTGAAGCTGTACAACCCAGTCTTTTTCTGTATGACCCCAGTCTGCTCTGAGCTGCCATCCCTCAGGGTAAGTGGCTGTGAATGAGATTTTGTGTCCTGGCCCTTTAAGAGGTCACCTGGGTTTCTAGGAGTCTCAAGACCCTTACTGGAAGACAGAATTACTGCTGGCTTTCACAGCCAGATTTTATGTGGGCTCCTTTTCCTGGCACTGGTTCTCTAGGCTGGGGAGCCCATGTGTAGTTGAGACTCCTCACTTCCCAGGGAGGACCTTTTTTTTTTAAATCTTCAGGGTAGAGTATTTTAAAAGTATATATATTTTTATTGATTTCAGAGAGGCAGGGGGAGAGAGAGAGAGAGAGAGAGAGAGAGAGAGAGAGAGAGAAAGAGAGAGAAAGAAATATCCATGATGAGAGAGAATCATGGATTGGCTGCCTCCTGCAAGTCCCTCACTGGGGATCGAGCCCGCAACCCAGGCATGTGCCCTTGACCAGAATCAAACCCGGGACCTTTCAGTTCGCAGGCTGACGCTCTATCCACTGAACCAAACCAGCTAGGGCCCCAGGGAGGACTTTTGCAGCTGAGATATTGCTTCTGATTCTCATCTGCTGCACATGGGTGTGGGGTCAGCCCTTTTCACATCTCCATCCTTCCTACCAATCTCTAGGTGGCTTCTTTTGTATATCCTTAGTTATAAGACTTCTGCTCAGGTAATCTTTAGTTGGTTTTTCAGGCTGATTGTTCTATAATTTAGTTGTAATTTGGATTTGATCCTGGATGAAAGTGAGTGTAATTTTCACCTACTCTGCCACCATCTTGGATCCACCAAGTAACCTTTTTAAAATTAAAATATATTTAATTTCTATTTAAATTACTCTCAACGAATATACAGAGTGGAGCAAAAGTAGTTGCAGTTGTTTGTACACAAAACATAGCATTTATTCTTATATTATTATTTTTAAAATATATATCTTTATTGATTTCAGAGAGGAAGGGAGAGGGAGAGGGAGAGAGAGATAGAAACATCAATGATGAGAGAGAATCATTGATTGGCTGCCTCCTACACGCCCCTTACTGGGGATCGAGCCCAGGGCATGTGCCCTTGACCAGAATCGAATCTGGGACCCTTCAGTCTGCAGGCCGATGCTCTATCCACTGAGCCAAACCAGCTAGGGCTTATTTATTATTTATTAATTACTGCCTTCTTTTCCATAGGAACAACTAAAAATCTACTTTGTCCTACCCTGTATTTTGCTCTTAGTAATCACTGTTCTATCATCCATTTCAGATTTTGTTTTGAACTCAAGTTTATTAGGTGTAGTTTGTAACTTGCCCCTTTTCTGCTTTATAAATATTAATAAGATGCCTGTCTCTAATATGTTCTTAATGACATGGTATTTTTTAAAGACTACCAGTAATGGCTCTGAATTTATATCAATTTAATACTCTAACCTGTAACTTATTTAAGCCATCTAAACTTGATTTTTAGTTGTTTAATAAAAGTATGAAGATTTTCTTACTATTTTTTGTAATATTAGGAAAGTGAAAATGGGCTTAAATATCCAACACTAGAAAATACGTAATTAAACTTAATGCACATTTACTTGATAAAGTATGTATTAAGTAGCTGTTTAAAATGATGGCAATGTAATAACATGAAAAAAGAGCACTAAGTAAAAAGAGTAACATAAGTTGAATGTATCTTGAAACTTGGTAACAAGTATACTTTTGAAAAAAAGCTGAAAGTGCAATGAATGACATGGTTAACTGCTTGACTTCTTGGTTAAAACTATGGGATCCTTTTTACTCATTTATTTTGTTTTTCAAATCATCTTTAACACAGTTTTGTTATTTATAAGGGGAACTGATTCTGGGTTTTTTTTTCTTTCCTTTTTTTTTTTTTAAAACAAAAAAGGCTTCTCTACCTGTCCTTCATGGTTTAGTATGTTTTTAATCTTTAGTTTACACTTCACATATTAAAAATATTTTTTCTTGCCCTAACTGGTTTGGCTCAGTGGATAGAGCGTTGGCCTGCGGACTCAAGGGTTCCGGTCAAAGGCATGTACCTTGGTTGTGGGCACATACCCTGTGGGGAGTGTGCAGGAGGCAGATGATCGATGTTTCTCTCTCATCGATGTTTCTAACTCTCTATCCCTCTCCCTTCCCCTCTGTAAAAAATCAATAAAATATATTTTAAAAAATATTTTTTCTTGAGAAAAAAACAGTAACAAAATAGGAATTAAATAAACTTTCCTTTTAACTATTAGTGTTTTATCATCTTTCCATGTGTCCTTTTTCTGAACATAGCTTCTAAAACTTTTTTATTTGAAACATAAAAAACAAAACAAAAATCTTTACTCAAGTTGCTTTCTTTTCCTAATCCTGCTTATTTTTTTCTTTCTGAAAGGTGACATAACTGTCAGCAAAGCATTTTAAAAATATATAAATTTATTATGTTCTACCTCTTTTCCTTGTTAATCTATGATTTTGCAGTTTCTTCTAGACTGGTTTCATTTTCCTCCATTTTAAGTTCAAAGTTTAAAGTTTTATTCAGCAGATGGCAAAATACTCTGCTCTTTGTCACTTCATGCCAACAAGCATGAAAACAATACAGTTCTTTTACACTATCTTACAATGTAAAAATCATTCAACTATGAATTAGGAAATCCAGGTTCTAGGACCAAAGTTTCTATAAAGAAAAATTTTTGACAAGAAGTCACTGTCTCTGAGTGTTCATACCTTCATCTGTAAAAATTAGACTACTAATCGGAGAAGTTCCATTTCCATTTTTAACAGCCTGATTTTCTTTTCATAATTTTTATTTATTTATTTTTTAAGAGAGAGAGGAAGGGAGAGGGACAGAGAGAAACATTGATGTGAGGGTGGAGCATCTATTGGATGCTTCCTGTATGCTGACCGCCAGGGCATTGAGACCACAACCCAGGTATATACCCTGACTAGAAATGGAACTGGCAACTTTTTGGTGAGTGGGACAACGCTCAACCAACTGAGCCACACCAGCCAGGGCCGGCCTGTTTTTCTTTTCTTTTTTCAATTTTTTTCCTCATTTTTTTTCTTCCTCTGATTTGAAAACACCTTTTACCTTCCACTAAATTTCCATGCTCATGAGATGCTATATTTTAAGACTTTCTAAATTGTACATTGATGACTGTTAATTTATACTCCAAGTTCACACAAGGTTTGTAGTAATTGGAACATTGAAATATATTATAGTATTTGTTAGGGCTAGTTTCTTATCATTTATTTATTTTTCCTTCCTTCCTAGAACACTCCTGATTATATTTGCTTTTTCATAAAGTTGATTTGTCTGGTTCCAAAATGTTTTTGAAATTCTTTATCAAAGTTATATTAAAGTTATGGAATAATTTGTAGGAAAATTACATATTTATTATTGACAAAGGTTTAAAGGGAAAATATCAAGTATTCAGAATATTACATATGAGTAAGGGAAACAAAGTAAATCACGAAGCATGATTACTATATTAATGAATTTTGAGGTATCTACTTCTGAAGTAGTGATACTTTTAGTGGTTTTGAAAGAATTAAATAACTCACATAAGTTGTTTAAGCATTTAATTCTAGTTATGTTTGGCTTTATGTGCTAACAGGATATAAATATGACTATATCCTAGTAACAGTTAGGAGACCATTAAATTTCAGATCTCAAAACACAGTTTTTAATTATTAATTTAAAAGGAAATATGGTTATCTCAGCCGCACACATCTGCAAAGTTGTAGAAAGAGAAAAGTGAGTAAAACCTCATAATATTGGGAGGAAAGAGGGACTAATCAGGGAGATTCTGAAAGTGAAGTCAAAGAGATGATAAACTCTGGGAACTATTCTAGAGTTAGAATATGTGCTATATTAGTATTCAGAAAGTCTAGAATGAAAAAATAAAGGACACTGAGGTCAGCCATCGTGCTTATTGGAAAATATAGTGACTATTTCCATAGAATGTATGACGTTTTCATATTCTCGGCATTGATTTTTTTTTTTAGCTAAACTTACGTCATTAAAATCAATGACATGATATCTGCAAAGTTAAAAAAAAAAAAGGACACATTGTTTTGCACTCCCCTCCTCTGATGCCTGAGGCAGTTATCAAGGAAATAGTGAAGAAATTAAAGGAGCCCTAGTTCTTCATGTATTACTTGAGTATTTAACCGGATTGTAATTTTTTATTTCTTTGATTTTTCTATTAATGTCTGTTTCCTTCTAAAAGTCTGTAAAGTGTGCTAGGGTAGGAACTTAGTTGTGTTTTTCTCACCATTGTGTCCCCAGGGCCAAGCACAGTGCCTTGCACATACAAAACATTCAATACATACTGGTTGAATGTGATTGTGCTCTGTGCTTTAGGGATGTGTAAAGAGTTCTTAAAATCAGTAAGGTTAAATTCCTATCGTGTGGAAATCATTATAGAACTCATAGTCTATGGAAGATATGAAACTGTGCTATACAACCTTGGTAGTACCTGGAAGATCTTCATGTATTCATTAATGTGAAGAAGTTAATCCTTTGGATATTACCATGATTCAGGAGTTACACATTTGATTATATATTTTCATAGATTTCTAGTACAATATGGCATATTGAAAAATATTTTCCTGAATCTAGTTTAGCTTTCCTATAAGACCATATCAAATTGAAATCCTCTTAGCTACCATTGTTCATCTTCTTTTCCTACCCTTACATATAAAAAATATATATTTACAATGGTAGGCCATTGAAGTTAGAGATTTTTTATTTTATTTTATTTTTTTGCAATTTTTTTCCTTTATTGATTAAGGTATTACATATGTGTCCTTATCCCCTCATTGCCCCCCCCCACCTGCCCACTCATGCCTTCACCCCCTGGTGTCTGTGTCCATTGGTTAGTCTTATATACATGCATACAAGTCCTTTGGATGATCTCTCCCCCTTACCCCCCACCCCACCCTCCCCTACCTTCCCTCTGAGGTTTGACAGTCTGATCAATGCTTCTCTGTCTCTGGATCTGTTTTTGTTCATCAGTTAGGTTTTTTATTTTTTGTAAAGTCTATATATTTACAGAAATCCACTTGTTTGTTTAGGCTTCTGTATCTCTAAGATGAGGGGTTTATTTCTTTTATGGCCCATGACAAATGGAACCAAAATATTCATTTATTTTAACTCTCAATTGCACAAAAAAGTTCTTATATTATTGGAAGGAACAGATTTTCTTAAGATACTCATACAATGTTGCCTTCCTTTTAGCCTCTGTTTACTTTCTCACCTCTGTTGATTTATTCAGCTTGTAACCTAGAAACCAGCTAAAAAGGAAGGAAGTCAGAGATGTGTATTTCTGGGCAGTAACTAGAGTAGTTTCCTCTTCCTCTAGCCTCGATTAGCTGTCAGAAGAGACCTTCTGCTCCCCCTCCCCCCAACTAAAGAATTAAAAAGAAAAGGAAAGAAAAATTAACAGTAACTCTTCAACATTCTTCATTAATCCATTAAGGAAGGTACAGATCAACCATAAGGACAACCAATTTAAAGAACTGAAATGCTGTTGTCTTCAAATTGGTGCTTTTTATTGTCTGAAAGATGGTATCTATCACCCCAAATGAGTTGTAAGGACAGGAGAGAATGAAGAGACTCGATGTAAAAGTTTAATACTTGCTACCAAGTAGGTTCTCTACTAGTATATTGTTAGTTCACTCCTTTTGTTTGTGTTAGAAATTTACCAGAGGACAAACTCAAATTCATATATTTATAAAATATGTCAAGTTCAACTTCAATATTAAAAAAATATTTGTGGCTCTGGCCACTGTGACTCAGTTGGTTGAGCATGGTCCTGTGCACTGAAAGGTCATTGGTTCAGTTCCTGGTCAGGGCACAAGCCTGGGTTGTGGGTTCAATCAATCGATGTTTCTCTCTCTCTCTCTCTCAAAAAAAGTATCTTAAAAAAGGTATTTGTGAGTTTCAAATAGTTACACCTCTATTCACCTTCATTTGCATTAAGAATTGACTGTATAGTGTTTCTTTATAGTAAGGAAGCATCCCATTTTATTCCAGCCCTGATGTAGAATGAAATTAAAATAAATGATTTTTCAGTATTGGTGTTTATTTTGATTTTATAAAAATGATTGCATTCTATGTCATTAGAAATATATAAATATTATGGCAGTTGTTAGCTAATTGTAGTTCTGTGTGCTATTTGATTCTGTAGGGGCCTGATAGTACTTGAGGAACAAAAACAGCTATTTTCAAACTTATATCAAACCTAAATTTATGTGAGATTGTAACGTGAATCCTGTAAACCAACAAACTCACTCTCTAATATACAATAAATGGTAGAAATGTAGTATGAAATATATTTAAAATTTGGTAGCTTATAATATAATAACCTGCATAAAATATTTTGTTTCTTTGTTGTTTGGGGCTCATAATAAGGCTGCCATATTTATGCAGTTTTTTGGTTTTTGGTAACTTATATGATATTGAAAATTATTTTTTCCCCCATATAGTGTTTTATAGTCATGTCTTACGTGAGTTGTTTATTAATGACTTCTTTGGCTGTTGTGTATGATTTAATATTTATTGGACTCATTCTTTGAAAAATACTTCTTTCTAAAGTTTTGTATTTTAGCACCATCAATGTTCTAAAGCTATATATTACTAACATTCTTAGAATAGCCATTATGCATATTTTGCATTTATAACAAAAAAATGGATTGATCAAGATTTTTATAAGTGCAAGTCCATTATATACTAAATTCAAAATATCTTCAATAGTTAACTTGATGTTTTTCTTTAAAAAGAAACTGACAGGATTGGTGGCTTGAAGTTTTTCTCTTAACATGACTTGATGAATTGGTTGCATATGTGGTATAAAAAAATCAATGTGAATTTTTAGATTTCTTGAAATTGAGATACCTACATAGGCCAAATTTATAATAAAATACAATCCACATACATCATTAAGAAATCTAAAAATTTCTGGCACTTGCAGGTATCTGAATTTTTTTTTCATATTTAGCATGTGTATTACACATACAGCAAACAATCTCAAAATTCAGATTAATCACATTTCTGTTGCTCAGTAGCTATTATGTGTGGCTAGTGGCTACCACGCTAGACAATACGGTATAATTCCAGTTTAGAAAGAAATTAAGAGTACATATTAGAGCCCTAGCCAGTTTGGCTCAGTGGATTGAACGTCGGCCTGCGACTGAAGGATCCCGGGTTCCATTTTGATCAAGGACACATGCCCAGGTTGTGAGCTCAATCCCCAGTGTGTGTGCAGGGGGTGTGCAGGAGGCAGCTGATCAATGATTCTGTCTCATTGATGTTTCTATCTCTCTCTTCCTCTCTGAAATCAATAAAAATAAATTTTAAAAAAGTACATATTAGATAACATCAGAAAATATATTTTGTTTTCAAATTGTGAGGTTTATTTATAACTGTAAATTATATTAAATTATTTTTATAAAGAATGAAAATGTTCCAGGAATATTTTTTAAAATCTGCCAAAATTAATATTACCAGGTTTTTATTTTGAGTAAAGTGCCTCTGAGATTGTTGGTTATGTCATTTGATTTCACTTAGACTATTTTAAACTTTTTTTCTTGAGGTTGTTTATATTAGTATATTTTTAAGGAAAAATGATTATACTAATAATAAGTCTTTTACTTGAAAACACAACTTATTTTTGATGATTTAAAGTTATCCTTAATTGTTGTCTACTTGAGAGAGATTTATATAGTATTTGTTTTCTGCACTTTCTAACCTTGTTAAATCTGGAAAGCAAAAAACTTTGTATTTGCATTTGCTTTATGAAGGAGACAGTAAACTTGAGCTTTCAGTCTAGCCACTAGTCTGTCTTTGTCTGTTGTTAAAATTATGAGCCAGTCTCTATGGCCGCAGCCAAATGAGTAATCACCAGTAATGTGACTCGTGCTGGAAGTGACTCCATCAGCACCTGTGACGGGGATTAGTTACAGTTTACAGAGCACCGCCTCTTCCCTTCTCTGTGTGCCCTAAGCCAAGTAGTCGTTCTCATTTGGGTGTCTGCACTGTTGGAAGCTACTGCAGTTTGTTTCCACGCAGACAGTACAGTGGGAAAGGCTTTCTCTAGCTGGTGGATGGCTGTTCTCTCTATTTGGAGTATCTTACTGGTTATGTAAGCGACCTCAGGAGAAATTATCCTGACCCAGATCGGAGGATGCAGTAGTGCTTCAGCTGCAGGATTTCTTAGTCGTTAACACCACACTGCTGATGACAAAGAGCGAGTTGTAATCCTCATCACTGCCGGGGTTGAGCCGGAGCAGACAGAAAATCGTCATTTGCTCGTCGGAGATTTGTTAGGTTACAGCCTCTGCTTCGTTTTGTGGTCTTGGCTTTTCCTCCTGTACAATGACGACGTTGCAAGTGATTTCAGAAATGCTTGGTTTGAGAGCCATTTGCCTGTGAGTTTGTGTTGTGTGATTTTTTTGTTTCGTTTTTTTTGAAAGACTGAAATAGTATTTAGGCTAGATAAAAAATACTGCTCAAGAACAAAATGGAAATACCAGCTGTACTTCTTGACCTTTAAAGCCGGGTCGTGGATTTCTGAGATTTAAAGATACTTTAAAATTATCAAGAACAAAGTACGGTTTGTATTTTTCTGCTTCCTTTTTCTTTTGTCTTAATTTACATTTGGTTTTGCTTCTCGGTCTTAGGTATTAAGGTCACTGCCTTTTATAGATCTAGCCTTAGTGTTCTTACTTTTAAGAATTTTTAACTTTCATTTGTTTAGAAAGTAGTTTATTGTGTGGGTAAATTCACAACACTGTAAAAAGATTATTTTAAAAACGAGTTTGTTTACAGAAAAATGTTTCCGATTATGTTTTTCAGAATATAATGTTTTAAGTGAGTGAGGGGTGTTTTCTGAGGTTTTTTGTGTGCGATGTACTCCCATCCCCACCCCCAACTTGTTTGCTAACAGTATCGTGTTTTTCAATAGACCTGCTTGGGTGGGAATTTGGACTTTGTTCTTTCAAGTCACTCCAGCCCCCCCCCCCGCCCCCGCTTTTTTTTTTTTTTTTTTACTTATAAAATGTTGCTTAGATTGTTTTCTGCTTCAGTATATTCTTTAGCAAGATTTATATCAGATTTTTGTAGTTAATGAGCCCAAGTTTTTTACTTGGAAAAGAAATTAAATGTTAACCGGCGCTTGTTAAAAACTCGGACTGCAGACATAAACTCCATGAATTTCCAGTTAAATGTTAAATGGTGAGCTTTAACATGGCTTGTTTGACCAGCTGAGTTATGTTGGAGAAGTATAGCTGATTTATTTTAAAAATGTTTTTTCGAGGAGGGCTCATCTGTTTGCCTCTTCCTCATGTGAATGGAATGTGGTGCAGCATGGAGCCCCAAACAGGATACAGTTGTTCTAAGCATTCTTCCTATAGCGTGGTAGGCCCTACTAGAAATGCAGGCTCTAGAAATGCAGGCTCTCAACTAAGTTATTTATTTTGGCTGCAGACTATTCTTTAAAATATTGTTAACACCGACAGAGTATCTTAAAAAACTCTTAATTCAATAATAAAATTGAAAAAGTATAAATTTTATATTAATTTAATTTAGATTTTCAAAGGCTTTTATCAGATGGAATAATAGGTTGTTGTTGTTTTTTATTAGGGCTATATTCTACTGTGACTTCCATCTGATGGTAACTCATTGCTTCCCCTTAGGCTATGGAAGTTCCTCATAGAATGATATATCTTTAGAGTCTTGAATTACTTAGTTATGCATGAGTTCTAGTTTCTTTACATTCCAGTGCACCTATACCCATGAAATATTTAGTACAGATTCATAAAAGCTGTAGGATTCATTTTTTTTTATTTCTAAGTTAATGATGTTTTCTAAATGTTTGATTTGGCTATAAAAATCAATAACACATACATCGTTGATTTACCACTTTTAAAAAATCAGTATATGTTTTAACTACTTAGTTTTATATATTGTGTTTAGTTTTCCATAAAGTAGGGACAGTCACATATTTTCAAATATTCTCACTTAATATCTATTGAAATATTTATTTAAAAATATAAAAATATTTATCGGTACTTGGTGGGAACATATTTGTAGTTTAAATATAAGTGCACATTTAAATTTTGCAAGTTGTGGCCCTATTTGCTATTTAAGACGGATAGCATACTTTTGACCTCCATTTGTACATGATTGTAAATATTCATATATTAGAAATAGAACATTATAAAAGTAGGTTTTTCTTACATTTCTGGTAGCTAAATGTTACCATAAAATGAGAAATTATTTTTAATTTTGGTCTAGAAACTAAGCTTTTTACATAACTCAGTAATTTAAATTATAAGTTGGCCTGTTGAAATGTACCCTTAGAACTCTTGATGTACCTTGAAAAACAAGAATTCTGAGAGATTCCCTTCACAAGAATGTTTTTCATATTATAAAATTACTTAGTCGCATAGGAAATGCAAACCACCTGTATTATTTGCTTAAGAAAAAGGCACTCAGAAGAAGTTTGCTTTTTTTTTTTTCAAATCCTACTTAATTGAATTGTATCCTTAGTCATTTAGATAATACCTTTTGTAGACCTTTTTGTTAACCTTCATGTGGTGACCTGACTTGGTACTATTTGAAAAGAAATAGAACATTTGCTAAAGTTCAAAGATTAAAAGTTCTGTAGAAGGTTCCAGTGTTTTCTAGTTGACTAAAAACTAAACAAAGATAAAATATGAAATGTTACGTATTTCATGTCAATCAGTCATATACTGGTAGACATTTTAGAGTCTAAATAAAATAAATACTATTGGGTTACAAGCTTTAGTCATTTCTTGGGTAAAATTATGAATAGGATTTAATGAAATGATAATTTTAGGGATTTAGTCTTGGTAAATGAAGTGTTAGATGGCAACAGTAGTAGCAAGAGATAGCTAAATAATGGGGGAATGTCTGTTTTGAAATGTAATTCTAACCAAATAAAAATAGTTTTGATATATATGTTGTACATTTCCTTAAAAGGTCAGCCCTAGGACAGGGGAGGAAGAATCTTACTGAGATTCTATTTTTTAAACATAAATACTGAACATTTAAGTGGGAATGTAAGAATTTTTATCATGTTTTAATTTAGGAAAGAGGATATAACTTACAAATTCATGGTGTGGATAGTGTAGAAATAAGGCATGCTTTAAATGCTTATTCTCGTATTACCTATTTGTTAGGCTCCTCAGTGAATTGAATGGAAAGCTTTTACTTGTAAAAGGAATTTTATAAATATAGAAATTAACTCCTTAAGAGCCATTCTGAGCTAAGAATCTTGAAAAGTTTTTCCTCAGAGTGTTTATTGTGATTGCCAAGATGTTAGATTTCAGACATAATAAGAGATGGGGGGAAACACTATGGCTTTTGGATCTCCTTGGGATTTTTACTGTGTGCCAAAAGTTTTGGTTTACATAGAAACGGTCACACGGTTGCCTTGTAGCAAGAAAAATTTATTCTTGATAAAAGTAATTTAAAAACTGAGTTGGTTGTTAATACCATTTTACAAACTTAGATTCTATTATAGTAAAGCCATGGTTTGTAAGTTTTAGAACAGTATCATGGATATAAGACACTTGGTTTCTACTCTGCTTCCACTTCAAAAGTGTTATAGTCATTTTAAAAAATGCATGCATAATACCTTTATTTCCTTCCTCTTCGTTTCCTGCCTTTCTCACTCCCTCCCCCACCTCAAGGTATGAGTGAAATCCTTTATGTAAAAGATGAGTCTTTAATCAAATGAACATGAATTCTTCGCCCCCACCCCCACCCCCAACCCTTCCACCTTTTTAAGTAGTGGCGATCTAGAAAGACTTGACTGAAAGGTGGGTTTTGTGTAATACTTGTTACATCTCCTTTTCCTGTTCCCCTCCCCCATGTGGCTCTTACTGAAGCAGCTGGATTTTTATTTGTGCTTTGGGTAGGGACAGGGGCGGGGAGTGGGTAGTACACAGGGCGGAGTTAAAAGACCAGATGCATCCTGATCATTGAAAATCCTTGATGTAAGTGAGCTGGGAAAAAATTACGCGTGTAAATTGTAACTACTCTCTTTTATAAAGAATAATACTCAAAAATTTTTAAATGAGATGGGATAAATATTTTTACCCAGTTTACTTTTTCAGAAGTAATTTCTCCTTTTTTAATCTTAGCAGAAATTTTTATACACATTATGTTTAATTATACCCCATAAAAAATAAACTGGGGCTTAATATATTAAATTTTTTTGATCATCTTTTGTAAATCTACTTCATTCCTTTTTAATAAATACAAAATCTATTGTATGAATAAAAACATTACCCTAGATTATAATATAAAAACTAATGTTAATTGATATCCTAAAACCATTATAATGGCAGTAATACATTATAATGTATTATAATGTATCTATACACCCTTCATGTTTTTAGGGTAAAACCCAGAAAATAACCATTAGAAAATCTTTTTTTCTCTTACCAGATATTCAAACCTCTGGTTGAAAAGCATGTACCCTGTTCAATCACTGCAGTAGAATTCCTTGTAGATAAACAACTGGATTTTTTAACCGAAGATAGTGCCTTTCAGCCCTACCAGGTAAGAAATTTTAGGTTTCTTTTAAAAGTTAACTCTTCATTAAACTTCACTGATATTCAGAAATTCTTTTAAATACTCAATTTCAGCTAACATGTACGTGTGCAAGGAATCCAATTCATTTTGACTATAGGGTAAATTATTAATTTATTCAACCAACCAGTATATACTGAGAATTTATTATGAGTCAGGCAGCATTCTGTCACTGGGAATACACAAATGAGCAAAATAAAGTCCCTGCTATGTTAAATAATCATTGTTAGAAAATAACTCATTAGATATTAGAATAAATTATCTTTTTCTCCAGCTCTAAAAGAATTGAATGAATTAATGTAATTAAATGAAATTAGTGTTTACTATATGCATACATATCAGTTTAGCATAATAGTTCATTTTATTTTTAAGTGGGCATATTCATTTAGATTGTGATTAATTAAAATACGAATACATTTAATTGGGAAAACATTTTCTAGTAGGCTTTTGGATTTAAATCATGTGAAGAAACTCATCAAAAGTCGTGTAAGCTACATGTTAAATTTTCTATAACATGCTAACAGTTTTTTATGGTAGAAGTAATTTCACAGAAGTTTGTTTCTGTATATTTGGATTTTAGGTTAAATTTAATCTGTATATTTTATAGGTTTTTCTTAATATGTTTAAAACAATGTAGTAATTGCATTGAAATAAAGGATAAGTGAACTAGTTTGACTTTTTTTAAGTGGGGCTGAAAGTCAGTACTCCTAATTCATTTCAGAATACTGTTTGTTTGTTTTTTCAATAATAAAATGTTCGAGGCATTGTTTCTATGGGAAGTACATGAGCTTGAGTTAATGAGCAGCGATTTGTTGTGTGTGGAGTTATAATACTTAGGGAATTAGTTATTTGCAGCTTCTATTAGATCTACTAAAATGAGATAGTTACCTTAGTCAAATATCACTTCCTATTTTAAACTCTACATAGATGTGTTTTGGTCTTTTCACATTACTTCATTAATAAAAGGCCTCATTTTTGTCCTTGTTACCTTTTATACTTTGTGTGTAGCCAAAAATTCATAGCAAGTCCCAGTTTAATAGTGGAGGTGTTAGAGCTTTTCCCTTGGGTTTTATTTTGTTTTGTTTTTAATTGTGAATGCCATTTAGCTTACTATATGCCTTAACTATAATTTGTTTTATTTATTTTAGTGGGAATTAGACTAGGCGAGTCTAGGTAAAAATCTGTGGTTTCTGATTAGCAAGCACTCTGGAAGTTTCAGCTTGGATTTGATTTAGAGAAGTGAAATCATTATGTAGAAATTACTTTAAAAAGCTAAACCCTTTGCCAGATGGCCTAATACTCTACAGTATGTGCATTAAAAGTTATAATGATTGAAAGAATGTGCCAACATTTCATAGGTTTGTGGGTGTGGGTTTTTTTTTCTTCTCCTTTTTAAAACTGTTTTAGAGTCTGATAATTCTATCGTTTTATTAAAAATAAAGGCACAAGCCCTGGCCGGTGTTGCTCAGTGGTAAGAGTGTCGGCCTGAGCACTGAAAGGGTCTTGGGTTCTATTCCTGGTCAAGGGCACATACCTGGGTTGCAGATTCAATCCTCAGCACCAATCCATTTCAATCTCTCTCCCCCTCCCCCTCCCCCTTCCCCACTCCCTCTCTCTCTCCTCTTCCCATCCCTCTCTTTCACCTTTCCTCCCTTCCTCCTTCCCTCCCTCCCTCCCACTCTCTCTAAAAATCAATGGGGAAAATACGCTCAGGTGAAGATTAACAAATAATAATAATAAATAAAGGCATAAGAGTAGTATTATTTGTTTTGGTGAAGTATATGATTATCTTTATTAGTAAGCTACTTATATTGCTCTGCTAGTATAGATAAGTTGACCTCTGTCCTACAAGGATGCTATTTCTTCCAGAAGTAAAGTGATTCACTTGACACTTTAACCATTTGTGTTTCAGGAATTATGTAACTTTGCAGTTCTTAGAAATTGGAAGGAGTAAGAGCACTTGATTTAGGATCCAGCATATCTTTAGAATTTCTTATTAGTTTTAGAAGTAATAGATGGTTTACTATTGAGCTTTTTGTTTGTGTTTTAATTTTTATATTTAGTATTTTTAATTGGATTAAAAATGTATCTACATAGTAGACTTGCTGTAATGTTTTGAATGAAAATTTACTGCAGAGACCTATGATGGCTTAGTAGTTCTTAAAAATATTTAAATGAATTTGGAAAATATAGACATATTCTAGGTAAAGGAAACAATTTTAGAGTTAATATAATTAGAATAGCTTTATCCCAGAATGCATTTCTCCAACCAGTTGTCCAAACAGTACATTAAATTCCTTGGTATCTTAAACATGGCAGCTGTAACTGGCATAGATTTTGTAAATAGTGTCTTGATATATCTTAATCTTAGGGTAAACCTGTGTAAGTCAAAAGGGTTTGGGGAAAATTGAACAGGTTTTTAAACGGTCTCCTTGTTTTCTTCTTTAAATTTCATGAGGCAATTTTTTCCTTTTTTAAAAATATATTTTTATTGATTTCAGAAAGGAAGGGAGAGGGAGGAAGAGATAGAAACATCAATGATGAGAGAGAATCATTGATCGTCTGATGAGGCAATTTCTTCTGAATCTAGGTGTTAATTGTCCTTTATAGACTTAGTGTGATGAGGAAAAGTTTGGAAATGGCCTTTGTCTATACAGTGATGAGCACACATAAGTAGTGTATTAAAAATTCCCACAAATGATGCTTTGCTGTGAATCTAATTAAATGTTTTTGTAGTGGAAATTTCCATCTATCATCTTTCCACTTGAGTTCTTAGCATTTCATTTTATTTTTTAAATATATTTTTATTGATTTCAAAGAGTGAGCGAGATGAGAATCATTCATCAGCTGCCTCCTATATGCCCCACACTGTGGATCTAGCCCGAAACCCGGGCTGTGCCCTGACCAGGAATCAAAAACGTGACCTCTTGGTTCATAGGTCGGTGATCAACCATTGAGCCATACCGGCCGGGCGAGTTCTCTGCATTTTATTCTGTAGTAATATGCTCCCTTTAGTTTCTTTGATAGTTTCATAGTCCTATTTTTTTTTCTGGGTTAGTTCCTATTTTTTTAGTATATCACAATGATAACATATTGTAAGATAATGGGTAGGAAACAGAATACTTGGAATTAATACAGATATTTTCACTTTTAGGTCACCAGTTTGAGTCCTACACTTACCTCTCTGAATGATCTCAATGCATTGAATATCAGATGACATGTATTAAGTTAGTTGATATAGTCAGTTTTTTTAAGTGACCTGTAGTTGGGAGATTGCGATACAGCCATCATAGATTATAGTTTTTAATATTTTGGAAAGAAAGTTAAAGAAACATCTTATAGACAGTATAATGGATGCATATTAAATTAAACAACTGAAGCAGCATACCATGGTATTGTTAATTCTATTTTTTCATTCCTTTTGCACACAAATGAGTTTTTGCTTCTGCCTTTTAGATTTCCTGATCTTGCCTGGCTGAAGTTAACTTTGAAGTAAAGGGGTGGGGGGAAAAGAGAGGAAGTAGGAGGGAACTCTGCATATTCTCCTGTCTTTCAGCTGCCTGAGAAGGAAGAAAAAAAACTGAATAATTGATTCTTAAAGGTGCTTTTTATAGTTTTGGGTTTGTTTTTTTGTCATTTGAGTTATGATTTCTTTTTGGAGGGTGATTACAAACGTTTAAAAAATGTTTCCATTAAAATGTAAAGTTATGATCAAATTAATATCAAAACTAGTTATATAATGAAATATGGCATTGCACTTTTAGCATGATTTTGAAATCATCTTGCCTTGGATTTTGGCTTCTGGTCATTAACACCTACAGTTTTCAGATTGGTTGCTTCATAGAGGATATAAAAATTATTTTTTACCTGAAAATTGTGCATGACTGAGTTTAGTCTGCCTTATTAGTCCAGAATTTTCCAGGGATAACAATCCTCTTTGCTTTTAATGGTAATGGAGGAATAATACAAAAAGCACTAATTTAAAACTATTAGAGATTTGAAGCAGAATGTGCCTGTTCAAAATTATGCTATGTTTATCTTATTGTATTTTAAAAATTAATTGTTGTGAGACATTTTTCACTAGAATAGGGTAGAATGATTCTATCTGAAGTTGTGGGTTATAATAAACTGATCAAAGTTTAGAGATAAAATTATTAATACTATAGTGTCTGTCATTACAGAATATAGACATTGAACTACCTTATTAAACATTAGATATTATTGTGCTGTGAATTGCTGGTTAAAGGGGAAAAAAATGGGTGGAGTAAACCTGAGTATTTTCTTATTACCTGGACTAAATATTGCCTAAAAAGTTGAACAGAGAAGAGTCTTACATTATTTAGTTATTGGATGTGTCTGGACTTTAACAGATCTGTATATCTATCATTCCTTAGTCCTTCAATGAGAAAGTTCATTTCCCCTTTTGAGTCCATTTTGATCCACAATTTTTCCATCATTGGTTTATATAAATTTATTGCTGTGGTTTCAGAATATCCCTGAGATAGTTGTTGCTCAATATACCTAGTTTACTAAAAATAACTCAATTGATTGCCCAGGATAAGTTACCAGTAGTTTAAATAGTGGAGTGTAGCAGAGATGTCTTTTTTTTTTCTTCCAATTTCTTCTAATTTTTGTTATTATCCTATGGAATTTGGAATTGCTTCACAACCAAGATGAGATAATGTGATTGAGGGTGAAATTTAGCCCTTAGTCAGCTAAGGTAAACAATTATTTGGGCCCTGACTGGTTTGGCTCAGTGGACAGAGCGTCAGTCTGGGGCCTAAGGATCCCGGGTTTGATTCTGGTCAAGCACATGTACCTCAGTTGCAGGCTCCACACCTGCAGGAGGCAACCAATCGATGTGTTTCTCTCATCAGTATTTCTGTCTTTCCCTTTCTCTTACACTCTCAATGGACAGATATCCTCGAGTGAGGATTAAAAAACACACCAATTAGCTGGTTGTTTGGTTGTTACTAGTCAAATGTTATATTTTGAATTAAATTAAATATTTGCCATAAGTGAGCCACTGACAAAAGTTTAAAAATCTTGTTGGTAGTAATATGTCTTATAAGCACATCCCCCCCCCCCCACCCCCACCCCGCCTCCGACCCGGGTACTAAGATGATACTGCTAATAGTTTACAGAAGGAAATAGAATTTCGTGTTAGTATTGTTTGGGTGAGTAGAAAACAAACTTTTCCTTTACTCTCACTTCAGATATATTACTTTAAAGCATTTTAAAACTATAACATTCTTACAGAGGAAATGGGAATTTTACCTGGTCCAGGATTTATTAGTGTAGTTATGTAAATGGTTCTGTCCCAGAATTCCTCTGATTTGTTTCCTTTTCTTTCTGGTATTAAAAATTGTTATACCCCTATTAATTTTACTAAAAGAAAAAAATAAATTGATTTCCAGAAACAGCCCAGCAAACTGTTGCTATCTGTTAAAGATAAAAATTTTGCAATGATAATTAAACTTGATTTTAAGAGAGATGTTTTGTAAGAATTATTTGAAACACTGGATATGGAAGTAGAACGCACCCACACCCCCATACCACCATAAATGAGAGCATCTGCACTGTAGTTGTGATAGACATAGCCCAGATTAGAGAAGTGGGGGCTAGAGAGCTCTTGGTGTTTCACTGACTTTTGATACTAGGTTTTTCCCCCAAAAAGAAGTCTTTAAATGGAAATTTTATGCTTAGGCTTACCCCTAATTTTTTTTAATGTCTGGCCTTGGAAGTATTTCACTGACTTGATTCATTTAACAGTTATTTAAATTTTGTGGTTTTCCCATTCACAACATCCTGCTAGTTGCTTAATGTTTTTAAAAAGTTGATAAAAGTATAAGTCCTTTTTTCCCCCAAGGAGTTTGTTATATTCTATGATAAGAACTTACATAAAAACAATTTCCTTGAAATAGCTTGATTTAAGTAATCAAAAAAATACATAGTAAAGACAAGTCAGTAAAGATTGAAATGGTTAAAGAAGTCTCATGAAGGAGGTAAAACTTGGAAAGGGATTCATCTTAACAGAGATGGAAATGCAAGATAGGGAGCCTAATGCAGACATTTGGCAGAAAGGACAGCATGCTCAGTGATAGAGAAGGTAGATTTAGGGGAAAGTAGAATAACAGCCTAGCTAGAGAAGAGAGTTTTTTTAATAGTAGGCATCATACTAAATAAATCCGGGGCCAGAGGAAAATGATCGCTAAGTACAGTTACTTTTATCTTGTAGGCCATATGAATTATTAGAAGTTTTGAAGCAAGAGAGTAACAAAATTTTCTCCATAACAGTGACATCTGTTTTGTAATATATCAGAAGCAGTTACTTGATTGGGTCTTCACTAGAGTCTTTTGTCCTAGAGAATCATCAGTCTAGCATAATTTTGATGACCATGAATTTTCAAGTCAATTCATGTAGATATGGTTTCAAATTCAAGCTTTGTTGTTTGTTAGTTTGTGACATTGGGAAAGTCTAAAGCATTCGAAATAAATGGTTTCCTCTTTGGTTGTTATGAAGAATAAATAAAATGATATATTAAAGAGTTTATTACTACATAGAAACTGCTCAGTAGAAGGTAACTATTTAGACATGCCCTAAATTTTCATTTTTGTAGATGTTATCTTAAACCTTTTTGATAGATATTTAAACTCTTCCTACCATACACTACTACCATTGGTCATTACTCTGCCCCTCCTACTTTTAACAATGTCTTATTTGTCTTCTCTGGGGCTCTTACTATTTTCTGCAGCTGGTGCTAGATAAACTATCACTCTCAGTATAAGCTATGGTCAATGTAAAACACAGGACATGTCTTAGTAGTGTTTCTTCTCCTCTCCCTTTTTTTATATTTATAAGATTCCATGGTGGTTTCTTAAACAATTATTTTAAGAAAATTATATTTAAAAAGATGCGGAACCCTTGTGTGGTATTACCTTCCACAAAACATACTTTTCTCCCCCACAGGGAAATATAGGTATAAGCTCCATTTGCTGCCGATAGTTATTTGTATTTCAAAAAGTGTAAGTGATATTCAGGCAAGTTACAGAATTGTTTTTTTGGGGTGTGTGTGTGTGTGTGTTTAAGTTTGTTTGGCTTTGGGCTAATAAGGCTATGTAGATGAGTACTACAAGTTTGGTAGTCCTCTCTAAGCCTTGAATAAGAATTGAACTAAATGACCTTTGAGGTTCCTTTCAGAACACTTGGAGCCATAATTCTGTGAAATTTCTGACTTATTTTAGTCTCATGGATGAGAGACATTCATCCTAAATCTAGGTTTATTTTAAAAGAGGCGACTATTGAGTTTAGGCAGTGCCAATGCAAATCACAATTATGTAAAATTGTAATAGTAGTATTGTTTGGATTAATATTACTTAATGACAGCTTTGTATTCTGTATTTTTGTATATTTGTTTCTGAATTGTATTTTGACAGAAGTTGAACACATTCTCAATTAGTCCCTGAGTTTTTATATGCATTTTCCTTTATTTCACTTTACCTTCATATTAACATCTGATTGAAATTTACATACGTCTTCTTGCCATAAAGTCATTAAAAATGAGAATTGTAAGCTTGTAGCATGATAATACTCTGTACCATGAGTGTGAAAAATAAAGGATCATAGCCATAGCTGTGAATTGACTGCTGGTGGAATATTGGTAGGATCAGCATCTGTTGGGAGGCAGTGGCCTGGGGGTGGTCTAGGAGATGAGGCCAGAGCAGGAAGCTACTATTGTGTCGTACTTGGCCTTATTCCATTTCTAGTCAAAAGTGACAGCTTGCAATAGTGGAACCAAGCTGAAACCTAAAAAGTAGAATGAACTATAAGAAAAGGGGAACCAGTAGCTAAAACAGTCATTGTACTTCCTTATTTAAGTGGGCTTTTTTAAAATTTAAAGTTGGTACATCATGTTTTAATATTTAGTAATTTTGCCCTTACTCTGTTTAAATATTCCTTTATCTCCCATCTGCAGATTTTATATAGGCATAATTTCAAAGTTAGTTATAAATATGCTTACTAAAGTCCCATTAAATCCAGGTATGTTGATTTACCCCAAATACATATCTGCTGCCATTAAAAGGGGAGTTCTTCATTTGTAAAAATTGGTTGCAAAACTTGTGTGTTGAAGATGTACCCATGGAGTCCAGGAACATGTTATTTTGACTGAAATTTGGCACAAGTGTGAGCTGTTCTGCAATATTCAGATTAAAAACATTCATAAGTCCCAGTCTGCAATAGTTCTCTCCTGGTACCAAATCTGTTACGATCATATGCTGAAAAATCTGCCAGACTCTTTTTAATTTTTTGTGCCTGCTGTTATGAATTTAAAGTATGTAAAATCATGCTGTAGACATCAGATTTCAAATATTCTAAGCCATCACTAGTTACCATTTAGAAAGATTTTCTGGTTTCTGCCAGTCAAAATGTATTAATATTATTTATTTATTCCTTTTTCCCAATTCCAGATTCTTGCTAAAGCACAGCCATATTATTTATTTATTTCCCACCACCATCTATCTCCTGTGTACCCTCATAGCCATATTATTTAAAACCTGAAAACTAAAGCTTTATTTCCCAGTTTGTTAACATTTTACATTTGTAAAGTTGAACAGTTTCCAAACTATTTTCATGTTCATTATTTTGATTGATTTTCATGTTAGCTTTATGAGAACAGGTTATTATCTTAGTTTTCTGTAATGCCTTTGGGTTATATAAATTTATTTAATTTATACAAGTCTTTGGTAAGTAACTTACAAATAAATGGGTAGCAGAAATAGAAGCTCACTTAAATTAAAAAGGGTTGTGGGATATTATAAATATTTAACAGGCAATGTCGTGGACATCCATAGCAGGAAAGTACAGCTAAAGCTTATTCAAAATGGAATTAGGAACTAGAAAGTCAGGAACTCGAGTCACATATTCTATTCCTTCTTTTATCCCCTTCCTCAATCTCCTTTCTGCAGACAGGTTTCTTCTGCTTACTCATAAGTTTTGCTTCTCATAATACTAGTTTCCATGTGACTTTTGTGTGTCAGTGTTTATTCTCCCACCTACCCCCACCCTTACAAGATCTTTTAGATCTAATATTTGTGTTTCTTAGTAAAACTAGAGATAGAGTATAGGGGAATGGAAGGCTTTGAAAGAAGTAAGAAATATGAGGTAGGGAGAGATATACAATAGCAGTTTCTATAGGCAAAGAAAGTGAGATTTAGGGACATTGTGACTTGGCATCTAAGTTCACACAGCTAGTGGTAACCTAAACAGAACTTGTACCAAAAACTTTAGAATCAAAGATACTAGTTCTATACCACCCTGCCTTTGTCAGCCATCAAATGGGAAGTGTTTCTTATTTGCACATTATTCTTTTGTTTGGCACTTGATTTTTCTTAGAGTTGACATCTTTCCTAAATATAAAATTAATTTCTTTACTTAACCCTTTGCACTCGCTTGCTTTTTTCTCGATTCCTTTATTCTACTCGGGATTTAATTTTTTAAATACCCCAGATTTTACAAAGCACAGCAGTAGAATAAAAAACTGGAGTTTCTTTTCATACAAACTTATTTATTTGGATTTTTTTATATTTCAAATTATTGATACATTCAGAGTATAAAAAGAGCTGCTACTGATGCTAACCGTGTCGAGTCACACTCGACATCAGAGTGCAAAAGGTTAATTTTATGCATGCACAACTTCCCTAGACTTTCCAATCACTGGCATCAATCTGTACTCCAAATCTGTGTATTATTTTTAAACTTATTTGTTCCCTAGGCTAGTGGTCGGCAAACTGCCACTCGCGAGCCACATGCGGTTTGCCAACCACTGCGTAAGGCATTACCCTTACCCAGAAGTTTTGACTTCAGGTTAAAGACATTAGTACATTATTAAAATGTTTTTTAAGTGTTTTTCCCTAAGGCAGTGGTCGGCAAACTCATTAGTCAACAGAGCGGCAAACCATGGCTCGCGAGCTGCAGTTTGCCGACAACTGGGCTAACCCAACTAAATATGATTTAAAAGGCTCCTTCATCATCATTCCACCTTTGCAGGAAAGGAGGTATAGTTAGGGTTTCTGCAAGGGGACCATCCAACACACATTCTGCTTTTTAGTTTGATTCCATGTACTTAACCAGTCCTGTTGTCCTAGTGGCTTAGCTCATTTATAATTCATTCTGAGACAATTTAGGAGTCACTTATTCTAAAAATACAAACCCCTATTCATTTGTAAATTACACATCCCCCTTTATATTTATCCCACAACCAGGGTAGATATACCTCTCTGGTGTCTGCTACTTTAACTACATTTTGCCTCTATTTATATTTTTCTATGTGTGTTTCCTTCCCCCGTTAGATTGTAAGCTCTATGAAGGCAGGGTACATATCTTCCTGAAAATAAAACAGGCGGCCCTCAAATATCTGAATAAACAGCCTCAAGGCTTATTAGTTATTGACTAAGGCCTAATGCTCATGTTTTGCCTTTAGTCTAAAGCTGTGTTCAGCAAACTGCGGCTCGCGAGCCACATGCGGCTCTTTGGCCCCTTGAGTGTGGCTCTTCCACAAAATACCACGGCCTGGGCAAGTCTATTTTAAAGAAGTGGCGTTAGAAGAAGTTTAAGTGTAAAAAATTTGGCTCTCAAAAGAAATTTCAATTGTTGTACTGTTGATACTTGGCTCTGTTGACTAATGAGTTTGCTGACCACTGGGTTAGCCACCTGAGTGACCTCAACCTCTTTATCCTCATGTAGTAGTGAATAATGGACATTTGTTGGAAAGAAGCAAACAGTAAAACTTACCACTTTAACCACTTAAGTATTAATTCAGTGACTTTAAATCATTCACAATGTTGTACAACCATCACCACTGTCAGTTTTCAGAACTTTTCATCATTCCAAACAGAAACTCTGTATTCATCTATATATATATATATATAAAAGCCTAATATGCTAAGTGTCCAACCATTTGACCGGTAGTTATGACATGCACTGACCACCACAGGGCAGATGCTCAATGCACAGGCATGGAAACATGGAACAGACTGATGAATCTCAGAGGGAAGGGGGGCGGGGGGAGGGTGGGGAAAGATTAACCAAAGATCTTATGCATACTAGAGGCCCGGTACCCGGATTCATGCAGCGGTGGGGTCCCTCGACCAGGCCTGTGCCCTCTCGCAATCCAGGGCCCCTCGGGGGATATTAGGCTGCCAGTTTTGGCCCAATCCCCGCAGGCCAGGCCAAGGGACCCCATCAGAGTACGAATTCATGCACTAGGCCTCTAGTTAAACAATAATTCCCCATTTCTCAATACTCTCTTCTCCACAGCCCTAGGTAGCTACTGCTCTACTTTCCTGGTCTGTACTTTCTTTGCCTATTCTAGATACCATATATAAGTAGAATTATATAATACTTGTTTGTTTTATTGGTTTTTTTGGACTGGCTTATTTCACCTATTATGCCTCTTAAGTTTTCACTCGAGAATTTCTTTTTATGGCTTTATATTTTATTGTATGTATGAATCACATTTTGTTGATTGATCTATTGATGGAAATTTGGGTTGTTTCCACCTTTAGCTATTATGAATAAGGCTGCTCTGAACATTGGTATACAAATATAAGTTTGAGTCTTGCTTTCAGTTCTTTTTTTTTTTTAACCCTTTATTGTTTAAAGTATTACATAAGTCTCCTTTTTCTCCCATTGACCTCTCCCCGGCCACCCCCACCCCCCAGTACGGGCTCCCCGCCCCCCCATCTTTGTTCATTGGTTTTGCTCGTATGCATGCATACATGTACTTTGGTTGATCTCTTATCCCCTCACCCCCTGCCTTCCCTCATAAGTTGAATAGTCTGTTCGATGCTTCTATGACTCTGGTTCTATTTTGGTTCCTCAGTTTGTTATTCATTATATTACACAAATGAGTGAGATTTATTTTACTACTGTTTTATTTCTCCAGTTTCATCCATGCTGTTGCAAATGGTAAGAATTCCTCTTTTTTTTACAGCAGCGTAGTATTCCATTGTGTAGATGTACCACAGTTTTCTAATCCACTCATCTGCTGATGGGCACTTAGGCTGTTTCCAAATCTTAGCTATGGTAAATTGTGCTATGAACATAGGGGTGCATATATCCTTTCTGATTGGTATTTCTGTTTTCTTGGGATATACACTGAGTGGCCAGATTATTATGATCTCTGAACACATAATAATCTGGCCACTCTGTGCGTGTGTGTGTGTGTGTGAGAGAGAGATATATATATATATATATATATATATATATATATATATATATATATATATATTAGAGGCCCGGTGCATGAATTCATGCATGGGTGGGGTCCGGCCATCCTGGCCTGGGGGAGGGGACATGGGCGGTTGGCTGGCCTGCCTGCTGGTCGAACTCCTGGTCAAGGGGACAATTTGCATATTAGCCTCTTATTATATATAGGATATACACTGAGTCGCCAGATTATTATGCGTTCAGAGATCATAATAATCTGGCCATTCAGTGTATTTTTAGAAGTGGGATTACTGGGTCAAATGGAAATTCCATTTTTAATTTTTTGAGGAAACACTATACTGTTTTCCACAGTTGCTTTTCAATTCTTATGGACATACATCTGAGAATGCAATTGTTGAAGCATTTGGAAATTTGTGTTTTACTGTTGATGAAGATCCAGAAACTTCTTTTCTACAGTATCTGTACCATTTTATATTCTCACCAACAAGGTTTCCAATTTCTCAATATCTAAGAATACTTGTTTTTCATTTCCTTAATAATAGCCATCCTAGCCGAAACCGGTTTGGCTCAGTGGATAGAGCGTCGGCCTGCGGACTCAAGGGTCCCAGGTTCGATTCCGGTCAAGGGCATGTACCTTGGTTGCGGGCACATCCCCAGTAGTGGGTGTGCAAGAGGCAGCTGATGGATGTTTCTAACTCTTTATCCCTCTCTCTTCCTCTCTGTAAAAAATCAATAAAATATATTTTAAAAAAAATAGCCATCCTAATGGGTTCTTTGCTCATTTTTTAGTTGTTTATTTTTATTGTTGAATTTAGGAGTTTTATCAATCTCTTATCAGATAGATGTGTTGCAGATACTTTCTCCCATTCTTTGGGTTTTAATTTAAAAAACACTGAATTCTTTACAGTTTCTTAATAGTTTTTTTATATATAAAATCTTTAAATTTTTATGAAGTCCAGTTTACATATTTTTCTTTTGTTGCATATGCATATGGTATCATAGCTGAGAAATTAATACCAACTTCAGCGTCATGAAAAATTTCATCTAAGAGTTTCATAGTTTTAGTGCTTGTGTATATTTAAGCTTTTGGCCCAATTTTAATTATTTTTTAAAATAGTTATAAGGTAAGGGTCCAACTTAATTTTTTTTTATGTGGATATCCAAGTTTCCAACACCATATGTTGGAAATATTTGTCTTTTTCCTATTGAATATAATCTTTGTGCCCCTGTTGAAAATCAGTTGACCATTTATTCTAGAATTTATTTCTAAGCTCTCTATTCTATTTTGTTAGTTTATATGTCTGCCCTTATGCTGATACCACATTGTTCTAATGACTTAGGGTACCACTTTATTTCACTTTTCTACAACTGCATAATTTGTCTAAATGATTGTTAAATCTTAAGATAAATCATATGAAAGTATACAGTATTTGGAGTGTAACTCTTGTCATGTAAATATGAAAGTATACAGTATTTGGAATGTAACTCTTGTCACAGACCTGCCTTTAGAGAAGATACATTTTTAAGATTCAATGAAAAAAGATTCAGTGATTATTGAACTATAACATAAAGACATTCATTTATTGCTATGTGCCAGTCACTTTGCTAGATGCTAAGATTTAAAGACATAAAATATTTGAGTCTCTTTCAGACCAGGGGCGAGACAAAATATAGTTATAGCAACATGCCAAAAGTTATAAAATAGAGGTATATTCATAATGTCCTGTACTTTGGAATCAACTAATGCAGTAATACCACATATTTTTGTCTTTTTCCTTTTCTTGGCTTTATTTTTCTCAGAAGGCAAGGGTTTAGAAGATGGGAAAAAGATAAGGAAAGCTAATAGTGTTTCTCAATAGCGATTGTCTTTTGATTCTCCAGAGAAATAAAAACCATTAAGATGTGTGTGCCTGCCCTAGCTGGTTTATCTCAGTGGATAGAGCGTAGGCCTGGGGACTGAAGGGTCCCTGGTTCGATTCTGGCCAAGGGCACATGCCTGGGTTGCTGGCTAGATCCCCAATAGGGGCCGTGCAGAAGGCAACCAATCAATGATTCTCTCTCATCATTGATGTTTCTATCTCTCTCCCTCTCCCTTCTTCTCTGAAATCAATAAAATAAATAAATAAATAAATAATGGGAACACTTACACTGACTCCACTAGCGGTTCTCATGGAAATCAAATGAGTTAACAAAAGAACTGAGTGTGTCACATAAATGACTATGTAAAGTGTGAGCAATAATTATTTTTTTTAAAAGATGTGTGTGCCTGCAAGCATTTGTGTCCAGGAAAGGGAGTGGTGCGAGGCTGGGTAGTTTTAAATTACTAATGTAATTTTGGGGGCAGGCAAATGTAAAATCCACAGGGCAGAGAAGCAGTCTGGAAAGTCTGGCAAAAGTGTCTGGAGGTCGAATTCTTTTTCTTTGCAGGGCCTCATTCTTTTTCTTGAGTCCTTCAACTGATTGTATGAGGCCCAAGCACATTATAGAGAGTAATCTGCTTTACTAAAAGTCTACTGATTGAAATGTTAACTACATCTAAAAAATAACTTCACAGCAACATCTAGACTGGTGTTGGACCAGATAAATGGATACCATAGCCTAGCAAAACTGACACACAAAATTAACAGTCATAGGTACTATTGATATTTGATTCTTCGCTTTGTAGTGAATTGTAGGATGGTACACATCTGGCTTTAGCACATTTAAATGCCTGTAGCCTGCTTCCCAGTCATTATGCTAATGGTAAAACCCCCACATATTTTTAGTGCACCCTCCTCCCCCTTTATTTAGAGCTATTGGACTGTAGATTAAGACAATTGAAAAAGTGGAAGCCTTCAAAGCAGGCTTGTGAATTCAGCATAGAAGAGAGGCCTCCAGCAGACAGTGGCCTACCAGCTCTACTTCCTCTTTAATCTTGATATTGTGATTTTTCTCCTGGCTGTCCATTACTCCTTACCTAATCAAGTTAATTCCAGATCAAATTTTTGATATCACTCATACATTTTTTTGAGATATTTAGGCCTACTTATTTGATAAAAGTTAATTCTAAATGGGTAATATGTTTCCATCATATTTGCATTTAAATAGGGATACCCATATATCTCAAATTTACAAGTAGTGTAAGGTATTTTTGTTTTTAAATCCAGTGCTTTTCTAGATTTTTTTTTGCCTGGGAAATAACATGTCATTGGCTCCCAATTAATAAGCTTTCTCCCCTCTGCCATTGATGCAATACCATTTTTGGATATGGAAAATTCTGTATAACAACAGGGATGAATAAAATATCTGGATGCATAAGGTCTTCTCATGTATATATAATCTTTAGGCTTAATGATCTTTAAGACATTTTTCAGTATATAAACTATCAAAATGTAGTACATACTTCAAGTACCTCAGAAGGATGGTTTTTTTTGTGTGTGTGTGTGTTTTTTTTAAATATATTTTATTGATTTTTTACAGAGAGGAAGGGAGAGGGATAGAGTTAGAAACATAGATGAGAGAGAAACATCGATCAGCCGCCTCCTGCACACCTCCTACTGGGGATGTGCCCGCAACCAAGGTACATGCCCTTGACCGGAATCGAACCCGGGACCCTTTCGTCCACAGGCCGCGCTCTATCCACTGAGCCAAACCGGTCAGGGCAGAAGGATGGGTTTTTATTTTTTCTCCCACATCCACTCCTGGTTTCAAGGAATTAAGCTCCATCACATACTAACAATCCCTTCCAGTCCTTTATAAAGCCTATTGTTGAGAATTTTTCTTAATGTTTATTTCATATATGTTATGTCAGGCAAACTTGAATCAATTGGTAGCATCTGACTGGCATGTTGTTAGTGTTTTGAAGGACTGACTCATAAGACTTCTCTGGCCAAGAGTGTGTAGCTAATGATGTTCCCTACCAGTACTGTAAAGAAGAGGGTGAACTACTGATTTGTTTTATTGGTCTTGATCACTCCCAAAGTATCTCTTTGCCATTGTCTTATTACATAAATAGGTATAAGTAAACTTTTGTACTTAAGTTTTTATGAATTCAATTTGGATGATGGCACAACTTGGATAACTCTCTCTGCCTTTTGCCCCAGAACTCCAGGACTTTAGAGTGTCTGATTTAGTATTAATATAATTAAATCAAATAGTTTATACAAATTAATCACATTTAAAAATAGAGAAAGGGGTGCCCTGGCGGCTGAAAGCTGGTATAGAAGTGCGGGTCCCCGTTTGGGTTCCCGTTCCAATCTCACCAAGGCAGCGACTAAGATAGGAGGAAGGAGGTGGTGGGCGTCCTTAAGGCCCTTCGCCGCTTTACATTGCAGCCTTATCTCAGCTCAAAATGAACTATATGCCTGGTACTGCCAGCGTCATTGAGGACATCAACAAAAAGCACTTGGTCATGCTGCAAGATGGAAGGACACTTTTTGAGAAGCATTGACCAATTTGGACTTGGAAAAGGAGAGTGACACACCCTTGCAGCAAGTGTCCATTGAAGAAATCCTAGAAGAACAAAGGGTAGAACAGCAGACCAAGCTGGAAGCCGAGAAGCTGAAAGTTCAGGCTCTTAAAGATCAAGGTCTCTCCATTCCTCGAGCAGACACTCTTAATGAGTATTAACTCTTTTGCTCAGAGGCTATTGCTCTTGGGGAGCAGTGGCTCTCACTGAATGAAAGTGACATTCTGGTCACCTTACACATGTGATTAGAGTCTGCAGAATTTTGAAAAGTTTTTCTTTTGGGTTCTTTTACATATGTAACATGAAGAAATCATATGGCTTTTTTCCCCTTTTTATTAACAAAATCATTGTTTAAAGAAATACCTGGATGGACTCCTTTCACACATCACTGTGGAGCCAGCAACTTTTCTATGTTGCTCTTCTCATACCAAATGGGAGTTTATAGGGGATAGTCTTCATTTGCTTGTAAATAAAATATGAATCTCAAAAACAAAACAGAGAACCGTCATATCTATATACACACACACACACATAAAATGTGTTTTAGGAAATATTAGCTCTTTGCGGGTAGGCAAAAGTTTACATCTATTAAAGGTATCAGAATTTGGTAGTAGAACAACAGGTCAACTTGGACCCAGATGCTGAGTTCAACTCTGCTGCTTACTGTCTGAAATTTTGAACAAGGCATATAAGCACTTAATAGTTTTTTATTTTTTTCATCTATAAAATTAGGTATGCAATATCTGCCTCATGGTAATGTTGCCATTGCCTATGAGATAATATATAGGAAAGAACTTTATACCCTATAAAATTTTGTGATAAACAGAAGGATATGGGAGGAGTTCAGAAAATAAATAGATCTGGTCGGGTAAATCTTAGTTCATATACTTCCAAGAAACCCATTAGAAGTAATTGTTTTGTAAACCCTGAGCAATAAACTAGATGTCATTCACAGATTTTACCACCTCACCAGTGAGTCACATAACTGGTGAACTTCCTGCCTATTCCTATTCTTTTCTTTGTTGTTATTTTGTTCCAGCCAAGGTACCTCTCCTATAATATGTTATTTCAACCATTCTTATCAGCACCTTAATTCCTTTACTTCTTTGTCTTTGTCACATCTGCCTTTAAACGTACTGCAATTTATTTTTATTTTATTACGATTTTTTAATTGCTTTTCAGGCAGGGAGGGGGTTGGGAGTGAGGGAGCCATAGACCAAGCCATTGATTGGCTGCTTCCTGCACACCCCCTATGGGGAATCAAGCCTGCAGCCTCTGGGTACATGGGACACCCAACCAACTGAGCAACACTGGCCAGGGCTATTTTCTTTTACACCCTAAAAATGCACTCCTCTTTATTGGTAGCCACTAGTCACATGTGGCTATTTAAATTAAGTAAAAGTAAATTTGAAAATTCAGTTCCTCAGTCACCGCAGCCACATTTCATATACTGAAATAACTGTGGGACAGTGTAGATATATATGTAACATTTTTATCATTGCAGAAATTTCTTTTGGAAAGCCTTACCCCTTAAATGGTTAACACTGTAAGAGAAAATTACACCTATTTATTTTGGTATCATTATATTGTCTCCAGTCTCAATGGAAATATTAGTTGGCATCATTTTATTTTATTATTTGACTTGAGAAAGAGAGAGAGATTTGTTGTTCCACTTATTTATACATTCATTGATTTCTCCTTGTATGTTCCCTGACCTCCCTGCAACCTTGGTTTATTGGGACAATGCTATAATCAACTGAGCCACCTGGCCTGGGCCAGTTGGCATCATTTTCTATGCTCCTTTCTAGCTTCCATTTCTAAAGGAGTTAATTCCAAATTCTCTGCTCAGTTTCCTCCTTTTCTCTTAGTAGATGACCTTTGTCCTGCAGCACAGGAAATTGAGATTCAAGCAGGAACCCCCCCTAACTTCCTGTCCTTATACCTATTTTTGTATCTTTATTTACCTCCTCTTTTCCTTGTTTCATGTATACCCCTTTTTTCTATGACTAATTAAATTTTACAGCTATTGGACACCTTCGATGTCCCAGGCAAAAATCCAAGATACTTAAGGTACAACCATGAACAAGACAAAACAAAAAACCCCTGCTTTTATATAGCTTACCTTCTAGTGAGAAGAGACAGATAGCAATCAAACTATTGTAGTATATTAGAAAACCGTAAGTTCTACAGAGAAAAGTAAAATCTGGTTGAAAGTGTTAGCTGGGACAGAAGAGTGGAAAGACCCTAAAATGAAAACATTCAAAGAATGGCAAAGAGACAAGTATATGGAGATTACTAAAAACTGTAGTAAGGTAATAAAGGTGGTTAAGTAGGGCTTTGTAGACTGTTGTAAAAACTGTTTTTTGTTCAGATTAAGATTAGAGGGGAAGCCTATGGAGGGTTTTGAGCAGAAGTGTGATGTGATAACCTCTTCCCCAATAATTTAAGACATAAAAGGGTAAAAAATTTTAAAAATAAAAATAAATAAATAATACATAAAAGAGTAAAGTGAATTCCCATGTTACCTGTATCATCCAATTTTCACAATTAACAGTGGATGGCCAATATTTCTTTTGTCTTACTATTCTTGTGTATTACTTTAAAGCAAATCCCACTAATTATATTATTTCATCCCTAGATGTTTTTCTATAAGTTTGCATATGTGCATAAATTTTAAAAGTATTAGAATTGACTGTATGTAGTCAATTCTAATTATTCACAGTAGTCATGTTCTAAAAAGTTGAAAGTTCTCAGCAACTTCAGGAATGAAAGAATGAGAATGTCATATGTTTACTAATTTGCTTTATCCTGCATTAAGCAACTATCAGACTTAGAATAACAACACTAACATTACCACCAACAGTGTAGTTGCTGAAAACAGTCTAAATTTTTTGTGGCAGGGTTTTCTTTTATATTTGTTTGTTTTTATCTTTAGGATATATCCCTAGTGGATTATACTCATTCGATTTTTTTGTTTTAGTCTTGGTTTTTCTCTCTTTTTCTTGTATTTTTAAAGGCTTATCCTTGTCTTTGTGATCTGGAATCCATCTTCACAGATACCTTGCTCCACTTACCAAATCTTAAATGTATTGTTTGTTGTTTCCTTTTTGTTATGTAAATTAACTCAATTATTTGCATTCTAAAATTTAAAAAGTTATGTCATTACATCCATTTATTCCCTCTCTTCACTTTTTAATCTTCCATCACCATATTTATTAAAAGTATTATCTGAACTTTTATATCTCTATTTTCTTAGCTTCCAATAACATTTTCAATTATTGCAGCTTGGCTGCTTCCTCGCTTCCAATTTTGGAAATTCTTTATTCTTATTGCTTATATGACATTTCTATTCAGGTTTCCCTTCTATTTATCAACCCTCTTTTGCTAACTGTTGCCTCTCTCTAGTTTTAATGTTGTGTGGTTTTTCAGAGTCTTTTTATCTTCATTTTACAATTCACCCTAAGAAATTTTCTATTTCCAATGCTCTTGCTATCATTTAAAACCCTATCTTCTGAATCTAAAACTCTAGTCCAGACCTCCCTGCTGTACTATTATTCATTTAACAACTATCGGTGTGCCAGGCACTGTTCAAAACTCCCTGCCTTGTTGCAGCTTAAGATCTATAGGAGGCACAGTAGATAATAAATATAATAAGTAAATGATACAGTATAAGATAGTTTAATTACTACTAAAACAAAAGGGAATAGTAAAGCAAGGTAAGACCAATTAGAAATAGAGAGGGGAGAGGCAGGTTAGAGTATTAAATAGAGTGGTCACAGTAGATGGCCTTGAGAAGGCATATCCTACATAAAAGTTTACTTAATCTGTATTGTATTGATTTGTGTGTGAGTATATTCCAACAGGCTGTAAAATCTTCAAGGACAGAAACTCTTATATGTATTACCAGCCTCTTGGCACAGTAATTGACATCTGGGTTTCAAAATTTGTTGAATGAAATATCGTCCTAATATAGCCCTGGCCTGTTTGCTCAATTGGTTGAATTCCCCGCCTCCCCTCGCCCTACCTTCCCCCCATGTACCAAAGGGTTGCCAGTCCAATCCCCAGTTGGAGCATGTACGGGAGGCAGCCAATTGGTGTTTCTCTCTTTTCCTCTCCATTCCTTTCTCTAAAATCAATAAAAACATCTTTAAAAAGAAATGTAGTCCTACTATACTTTACCTATAAAAGTACCTCTTAGTCCCATACACAAAGACTACTTCAGACATCATTTCAACAAGCTATTGAATCTGATTTCTTCTACAACAAGTGAGAAGCCAAAAGGAGAATTTTTTAAAAGTGTGATGATGGTATATTGGGCACTTGACAGCACAAGAGGTTACAAAAGAAACTAAAATAGTTAAAACTAAACTTTATCTTTCTGGGACAGTTTGGTATAGAGGCAACAACACTTGACATTTATCAGTAATTATGATTGTATCATAATATAGTGATCAATGATAGACGTGTTTAGATGAAAAGCTTAAATTGTGTCGAGTATTTTATTTAATGAAGGTACTCTAGAAATGTTTTTATTCAGAGTTGCTAGGATTTTATAAATTTCACTTCCTATAAGTTACCTTTAAAAACTTTCTGTAGCCTGCCCAGCATGGCTCAGTGGTTGCGCTCAACATGTGAACCAGGAGGTCACAGTTTGATTCACGGTCAGGGTACATACCAACCAGAGTTGCAGGCTTGGTCCTCAGTGTGAGGCGAATAGGAGGCAGCCGATCAATGATTCTCTTTCATCATTGATGTTTCTATCTCTCTCTCCCTCTCCCCTTTTCCCCAAAATCAATAAAAATATATTCTTAAAAAACTTTTTGTAGACAGAATCTATAATAAGTATTTATCATATCTCTTTCAGTTTATGTTCTCTTCCGTTTTTTCTAATTAGATGTTCTAGATGGGCATTGACCTCTTTTCTCTTAGATTGTCCAAAAACAAAATAAAAAAATGACAGCAGCCAACACAACATTAGCCTTCCGAAGTGAATGAATCAAAATTATACCCTTTTTTTTTCCAGATTGGCAAAAAATATAATAATTTTTGGTGTGCCACAGAATTTTAGTAATTTGTGTGCCATGAGATGAAAAAGGTTGAAAATCGCTGTTCTAGACAAATTAAACTTATTAGGAATAGCAAAACAATGACTAAATAATTGTGAAGTGCATGGTTCCTACTATCTTCCTTAACAGTACTAGGTAATTAAGTTGTTCCTGTATTACAATACTTTGGAGTTGTAATTTTAACTCCCTCCTTTTTTATGAATAAAATGCATTTCTCGTGTATTTGTGTTTGCTCTGCATAGACCCCAATAAAGGGGACAGATAGTCTGAAATAGGGATATGATAAAAGATTAAATAAGTCACTTGGCAGATCCAAGTCTATCAAGTTATGGGACTTATTGATTATTTCAGTTTGCACTAGATTGTAGTAATGCTTTCTGAGAAGAGAGAACTATGGTAAATAGTTCAAGTTTATAGGTTATGATAATACACTGAAAATATTAGCCTCCAAAGTATTTGGTGTGTTCGTCATTTTAAAATTATATCCTTTGCATATTATATTTATGTTTTTAACAGTATTTTTTAAAATATATTTTTATTGATTTGAGAGAGGGAGAAGGGAGAGAGAGATAAAAACATCAATGATGATAGAGAATCATGGATCAGCTGTCCCCAACACACCCCCTACTGGGGATCAAGCCCGAAACGTGCACATATGCCCTTGATCAGAATTGAACCCGGGACCCTTCAGCTGCAGGCTGACCTATATCTACTGAACCAAACCAGCTAGGGCTGCATTTTATATTTTTAAGATAATTTTTAAAAATAGATGTTAACTCTTAAAATCAGAATAGTTTGTGACACAATTATATGTATACTCTAGTTTGTCTGTGTTCCTATCTAGGAATTATTTTTAGTAGAGTACTTTCCAAAAATGTGTAATCATATAATTTTATTTCTTAGGTTGAACTCCTCCCCCCAGCAGAGGGGAACTAAAGGTAGGGTGAGACTGTCATTGGTAGAGTGCTCCTCCAGTGCAAGGGAGTTGTTTCTTGTTTAATTTTTTTAAACTTTGGCTGTTCTGAAAGAATATTTTCAGTTGCTTCTTTAGAAAACATTAAACAGTTACCAGGTCTTCCTGAGTTTGTTCAGTGTTAAGTTTGAGGAAGCTGCAGTTAGTAAATTGTGGTTGGCAGATGTTATAAGCAGGTGACTCAGTAGGTTGAACTCATGATGACTCAACTCTGTAAAAATCATGCTGATAAATAACTTGAAAGAAAAATTGCCTTCCAGACTTTTGAACTGCCATAAAAATTCAAAACTATTATTAAAGTTATCACAAAGAATATTGATATGTGGCTTTAGAAGGAAACACATTTTCCTTCAAGTGGTTTTAAAAGTTTTACTTAATTGTTTTGATTTTTGCTCTGTGGTAATTGAAAGAAGACCTACCAATGACACTAAGCAAGTTGTATATTAAAAAGGAAGAAATAGCCCTGCCTGTTTGGTACAACGGTTACAGCACAGGCCGCAGACCAAAGGGTCAAGGGTTTGATTCCAGGCCAGGGGCAGGTACCCTGTTTGCAGGTTTGTCCCGGCCCTGGTCAGGACACGTGCAGGAGGCAGCCAGTGCATGTGCCTTTCTCACATCAGTGTTTCTCTCTCCCCCTCCTCTACCTCCCTTCACCTCTCTATTGGAAAAAAATGAACAGAAAAAAATATCCTCAGTTGAGGATTTTTTTTAAAAGCAGAAATATTCTAGGTCTACATAAAGTGTATTCAAGAGAATATTTTTTGAGAGGTTTCAGTAGGGAGGTTAGCAGAAAAACCCAAATGGCAATTATTTTTAATTAATATAATAAAAATAATCTAACTTTTTAATGTAACCTTGATTATAAATGAACAAATAAAGCAAAATTTGTAGTCTTCTTATGGTTTGATGTAATAGGGCATGTATATTAATATAGGATATTCTATTCTAAAATCCTTTTAGATAATTTGGTAAGTTAATTATTCATCTGATAAATTTATTACAATCTGTTGTTTTATAATATCCATTCCAAATCTTGGAATACCATATTCCCGTGAACTTGTTTTAATTCCATAAACATCATTTTCTATATTTTAAAATAACAAAATAATTTGGTTAATTGGGCTTTCTTTCACTTGTGTCATATTACTAGTATCATAAGTAAATTATTGAATACTCAGCAAAGAGTATTCAAAGTTTTGATACTGCAAGTACAAAAGATATGTGGAAGGGATTTTGACAGTAGGCAGATGCTTGCTGCTTTGCTTCCCTCCCAGCCATGTAATTGAGGGTAAATTACATAATCTTTGACTGTTTACTAATCTGTAAATTGGAAAGAATACTATCAAAGTAGGGTTTTTAGAATTAAATGAGGTTAACATTTGTGAAAGTGCTTTAGATATATTTTAAATTAAACAGAAAATAAACTTTGAATATTTGTCCATGATGAACAGATATTTAATGGAAATAACATAGGAATGTGGTTTCACCTTATATGATATTTCAGTTTGTACAAATATGGGAAATCGGGCATTCAGAGAAACCTAGAACTCTTTAAAATCTTGAGACTTTGAAAATTTAGAAACTTTACTGCTTTCATAATTTCTCATGCTGTATACTTATCTTAAATTAATATAACCATTTCTATTTGAGTTATTAATGATATAAATAATGGCAAGTAATACCAAGTGTAAGTTTCAAGGAGAGAGTCCTTAAATATTTGGATGTATATATAATGGCCAGTTCCTTACAGTGGCAATAATCTTCAAGGTAGAATGCTGAGGATGATGGAATACATGTCTGTAATATTATTGGATCAAGCTACCAGGATTTAGCTATAGTGATTATGAAATGTATTAACATTATTTTCCAATTTTTATTTTTTTATCTTCACCCGAGGATATTTTTTTTTGAGAGAAAGGGGAAGAGAGAAACATTTTTAAAAAATATATATTTTTATTGATTTCAGAAAGGAAGGGAGAAGGGAGTAAGAGATAGAAACATCAGTGGTAAGAGAGAATCATTGATTTGCAATCAAGTCCACAACCCGGGCATGTGCCCTGACAGGAATTGAACTGTGAACTCCTGGTTCATAGGTCAATGCTCAACCACTGAGCCGTACTGGCCGGGTGAGAAACATTTTTTAACATTCATGTGCTTCATAAGCTTGCTTTTCTAAAACTGGGAGCCATGAAATATGGTAAATAAAACAATTTAGAAAGATTGGTAGATTATTTTAATCAGGAAAACGTGAGAAAGGTGATACTATTCTAGAACAGCGATTTTCAACCAGTGCTGCAAGAATTTTTAAAACATGCCGTACCTGACTACTTTTTTTAAAAAAATATTTTATTGATTTTTTACAGAGGAAGGGAGAGTGATAGAGAGTTAGAAACATCGATGAGAGAGAAACATCAATCAGCTGCCTCCTGCACATACCTCACTGGGTATGTGCCTACAACCAAGGTACATGCCCTTGACCAGAATTGAACCTGGGACCCTTCAGTCCGCAGGCCGATGCTCTATCCACTGAGCCAAACTGGTTAGGGCCGTACCTGACTATTTTCAGGGGCACTGACCTCTTTTCTCTTAGATGGTTAAAAAAAAATTTTTTTTTTTACAGCAGCCAACACATCAACACAATAATAACTGTCTGGTATGAATTAATCAAAATTACACTTTTTTTTTTTTGCCAAATTGGCAAAAATATTTTTTGGTGTGCTGAAAATTTTAGTAATTAGTTTATGTGCACCATGAGATGAAAAAGGTTGAAAATCTCTGTTCTAGAAGGTTGCCTTCAATTTATAGTAATATATTGACAAATTGATTAAGAAGACTGTGACAAAATTACTTTAGAAGAAACAGAGTTAAGTCCATAATATAAATAAATAAGGAAAATATGTAAGTAAAAAGTCTTCTCCTTGCCCTAGCCGGTTTGGCTCAGTGGATAGAGTGTAGGCCTGTGTCCAACCAAAGAGTCCTGGTTTCCATTCTGGCCAAGGACACTGTGCCTTGGTTGCAGACTCCTCCACCGCTAGGAACCTAGTTAGTGGCCTGGTTGGGGTGCCTGCAGGAGGCAACCAGTTGATGTGTTTCTCTTTCTCTCTGCCTTTCCCTCTCTCTCCCACTCTCCCTGGAAATCCATGAAAAGAATATCCTCAGGTGAGAATTAACAGCAACAACAAATTCTATCTCCTGGTTCTACTTGTTTGTAATCCAAAGCATAGGCCCCACCTCAAGATTTACTGCTGCCTCTAGATTCACTGCTGACTTCAGGTTTGCACACTGATTTCTACAGTTAGTCAATGCCTTTGATTCTGTTTTGCAAGCACTTGCTAAGGCTACCCAGGCTATTCGTAACAGGTCATTGCTTCTAAAGCTTGCTTTTTAAAAAGTGAGGCTTAATTGCTATTGAAGTCAGTTTTGTTTTTATTTTTAAATCACACAAATTAAGGATTGCAGTGAATAAATGAATCCTATGTTCCAGCTTAATTCTGATTCATGTACCTTAACATCTTGCAGGTTTTTAATTTTTTTAGTGTGAATACATAAAATCTATAATACTCTTGACTCTAAAATATTGATGTTTGTTTTATATGCAGGGAATCTAGTAGTTCTAAATAATTATAATAATTTAAAATTATGCCTAAAACTTAAAATTTTAGCAATTATGTAAATCTGGAAAATTTTAGCTTTTATCATTGACTAGAGGCCCTGTGCGTGAATTCGTGCACTGGTGGGGTCCCTTGGCCTGGCCAGTGATTAGGCCGGGGCCACGGGAGGTTGGCTATGGGAGTGCACTGACCACCAGGAGGCAGCTCCTGTGTTGAGCATATGCCCCTGGTGGTCAGTGCATGTCATAGCAACTGGTCAACTGGTTGTTCGGTCGTTCAGTCACTTAGGCTTTTATATATAGAGATTGTGTTATGAAGAAAGAATGAGGGTATCCAAAACTGACTATATTAGTAGATTCAGAATTATGTTAGAAACATTTTAGAAATAACCATAGCCTTAATCTTATGTAGCAGAAAATATCAGGTAAAATGTTTGAAATACTGTATATTGGTCATTTCTCCCAGTAGTACATGAAGACAATTTTGTGGTAGGATGTGGTGTGACATTTCCTTTCTCTTTAACCCTAATCGTTTTCTTTTTCAAAGTGTAGTGTCATATTAGCTGTACTGTCTCCCTGGTTGGGTCTTCCCCTACACTGTTCTTGGGGGTTTTATTATTTTTTTTAATCTTCACTCAAGGCACAGCTAACGTTCTATATTAGTCAGTTGCATTCTGTGAAAGATAGTGAATAGATAGCATTTTTTAAAGCTATGATTTTTGTGTTTTATTTAAAATATATTTTTATTGATTTCAGAGAGTAAGGGAGAGGGAAATAGAAACATCAATGATGAGGGAGGATCATTGATCAGCTGCCTCCTTGCACACCCCCTACTGGAGATTGAGCCAAAAACCTGGGTATGTGCCCTGATTGGGAATTGAACTGTGAACTCCTGGTTCATAGGTCAACGCTCATCCATTGAGCCAAATCAGCCAGGCTATTTATAGCATTTTTAATTTCCAGATCCTTAGTTTCTCATCTCTGTGAGTCTGCCTGCCTTGTATCTGATTTTTAGCACTTTCACAGAATTGTTCAGGTCAATAAAAAAGGGGGAGGGGAGCATTCATTTGGCTCTCCGTTAGCATTAGCAACTCTTATCATCTTTTTTGAGCCTCTTTAAAAAGCTCACAAAGGGAATGATGATTAGTTAACAGAAATACCTGTAACTTTCAGAGCACTATACATAGAGGAGGACTTCAGTAACAGTATGACTATCATAACCAGGCAATGTATTGGGATAATTTTCATGGGTTTTAATTTAGTAATTCTTGTCATCCAGTACTATGCATAATTCAGAATTGGATGTTTTAAGGAAAACTGCTTGTAGTATTTTTTTTAATCTTATAAAAACATTAAGATGGAAAGAGGCAGATATTGCTTTATAGATGAGGACATTGATACACAGTAATTTGAACTTATATAAGGTCATTTCAGGAAATGGAGTTAATTATCAGTTTTTAATGGTATGCTTTTTGTGGTAGAAAATGAATGGGTCATTTTTGAGAAGATATTGGTATGGTGTCTTAATCTTGGAAATTCAGCCTATTATTTTAACCTGATGAATAAATAAAATATACATAAATGTTGAGCAAGTAAATTTTATATTCTTATATCTTAAATTGTAAAATTTCAATACAGGGGAACTGATGTTATACCTATCTACAGAATATGGCAGTGCTGTTTTAATAGCAGTTTGTACCCTATTTCCCCCCAAAATATAAAGGCTTGGGAGCAATAGGCCATAGTAAACTTTTTGTATAAAGTCAGCAGTGACATCCAGGTGATTGTGAGTACCCATCTTCTTGCCATTTAAATGTCTAGAATATCAGTGACAAGAGCAATTGTAATAAAGGTAGATAGATGATTAAACCTAGAGACTTGAGTCTAAGGATACCTAAAACCAGAATTGAAAAGTTTGAATGATCCGACTATCAGCTTAGGAAAGCGATTAGGTTTGTGTTTGACTCTAAGGAGTTAAGCTTGGATCTGTGTATGGAAGTTGAAGTAAGAAAGATTTTAAAAGATCTTGATAGCTGTCAGGGCTGTCTGGAAATAGTAATGGATTTCCTTGGGAAACAAAGTTTCCTGTGTTTTGTCTGTCATAGATCAGTCTATCACCTGGTGTGTATCAAGAGGATCCAAGCCTGAACTTTCTATGGTATTTTCTATTCTTAAAATGATGATGTTAACTAAGTGTGCAAAAGGGATTGCTAAAAAGTTTTTTTGTTTTGTTTTGTTTTTTACAAAAAGGAAGACTAGTCATGGGCAATTATTTTTTTTCAAAATGACACCTTTTATCTACCTTTTTGTGTGACTCTTTTCACTCTAGTATTTCCTTTTGCTTTAAAGTAGCACTTTTGTATCTTTTCCAAGGAACATAGCTGATAATTTGAAAAGCCTTTACTTCACCTGTAGTGTTCACTGGTATAAATGAAATCACAGTATTACTCCAAAAATTCAGAGTAGTCCCTAAAAGCAGTGATGCGATGAGAAGGAAAAGTTTTACTTAAAAAAACTTTAAAGCAAAAGAGTGAAGTATGACCTACCTGCTTGATTAAGGATTTATCTTTTGTACTCTTCAGCCACTTTCAGCTCTTCCAAATTGCCGAATTATTTTTATTTATCAGATATAATTATCTTCATTTAGCTCCTTCTGTTCACTGGTTTCCATAATCTGCCAGTCCATTTTTAAAAGGGCCGCCAATTGACAGTGCTGCTTTGTTGTTCTTCCCCGCTTTACCCTAGGGCTCCTGCTGCTGATCCCAAATGGGGGAGCAGCAGAGGTGCTTTGAAAGAGAGAGAGAACAGAATGTCAGAGAGTCCAGCAGGGTACCAACAGTTTGTGGGAAACAATGTGACTGTGTGATTCACATCTCTAATGAGAGAACTTTTATTTTTGTGTCTAGATCCACCCTGTTATAAGGATAATATCATCAATAACATAATTTTAATTGCCTGGATGCTTTGACTCTGGCTTGAAAACTTTTAGCAGTGAAGTTACTGGTCAGCTGTATTTGAGTAGAACAAAACTAATGACATTTAAATCAAGATAGTAGATAATGACTTGTCATTTAAAGCTAACATTTTAGGCATTATGGGAAGAATGGTAACTCAACTATGTATATTTATTTATATTGTCACTAAAATATTCAGCTTGATTCTTTTGCTGACAACCTTAAATGACCTGATGCTGTTTCATTTGTATATTGTTTCTAAAAGTGAGACCTTTTAAAAAGATGACTTGTATAAGGCCATACTTGAAGTTAAAAACAGATGAGTAGATTTCAGATTTTGCCTTTAGGACATGACCTGGTTGTCAAGGAGCAAATTTTACCATGGATTAATTTATTTTGGTGTTTTGTTACTACTTAAGAACTTGTGTTTTTTCATACATTTAGATCAAGGAATTTTTTCCCGTCTTTAGAATATATAGGAGGGAAATTTGGTAACATTAATGTTATAAGAGCATAACATGGGGCTTCCTTTTAATCTGTAATTCTAGGAGGACATAGACAGCCTAAACCCAGTTCTCAGGGACAACCCACAACTTCAGGAAGAAGTGAAAATTTGGGTAAAGGAACAAAAGGTTCAGGAGATTTTTATGCAAGGTAACTATTTTAAAGTTTTGTATTTCTTTGTGTGGAGGTTTTGTTTCGTTTTGATTTTATTATTTTTTAAAATATATTTTTATTGATTTCAGAAAGGAAGGGAAAGGGAGAGAGAGAGATAGAAACATCAATGATGAGAGAGAATCATGGATCTGCTGCCTCCTGCACACCCCCCACTGGGGATCAAGCCTGAGCAACTTGGGCATGTTCCCTGACCTGGAATCGAACTGGTGACCTGGCTCACAGGTCAACGCTCAACCACTGAGACACGCTGGCTAGGCTTGTTTTGTTTATATTTTTTTATTTTATTTATTTTTAAAAAAATATATTTTTATTAAAGATTTCAGAGAGGAAGGGAGAGGGAGAGAGATAAAAACATCAATGATGAGAGAGAATCATTGATTGGCTGCTTTCTGCACGCCCCCACTGGGGATCGAGCCCGCAATCCGGTCATATGCCCTTGACCAGAATCGAACCCGGGACCCTTCAGTCCGCAGGCCGACGCTCTGTCCACTGAGCCAAACCGGCTAGGGCTTGTTTTAAACTGGACATTTTCTCATGTTAGATTTTGGTTGTTTCAATTATGTGCAATATAAATAGAAAGCCCAGTCTAATATTTTGAGTTGTATACAGTCCAGGGAAAATAATAGCAAAATCATAATAATTTTAATAAAAAGTTGGTAATTTCACCAGTTAATCAATTTGAGATAACTGCCTGGCATGAAATTATCGCCACACAGATGTTTTGTTGATAGGAAAAATTTCCATATTTACAGAATGCTTTAGGTGTGTCCTTCCTGGAAAAGGAAGCATTGTTTGCCATAGAGGGTTGCCCAAAGCCACAATTGATTTCCTTTGAAGAATGCTGTTGGTATCTGATAAAAGTGGTCTATTTCAGTTTGCCTTCCTCAGTGATTACTACAACACTAGTCTTATTTTTTTCTTTCTTTTTTTCCCCTAGAAATAAGTTTGTCTACATGTGACTTTTAAATCAGTGAGGTTTTATAATTCTCAGTGATTGCTTTTTCTGTCAGTAAAATCATTATGTAAATGTAAAGCTTTTGTGTAATTGAATTAAAACAGGGACAATGTGACATGAAGTATTGATATTCTGTTTATAAAAGGAATTTTGTTGTCAAATTTCCATATTTATCTCAGCCCTCAACTTCCATGCCATTTAAGTATTAAGAGAGATAATCCCAAAGTTGTGGCTGTTTTGCTTTGTGAAGGTATGGCAACAGATCATCTACTTACTAAATTCTTAAGCTAAATACTTTCTAAACTTTATTATGGATAATTTAAAACATAAACAGTAATATAATATTTCAGTGAACTTATGTGCTTATATCCAAGCCCCAGGAATTATAAAACCATGGCAGATCCTGTCACATCCATACTCCTGTTTACTTTTATAAAATTTCAGACATCACCACATTCTGTTGTTAAAGCCATTACATCATTATTATGCTGGGGAAAAAAATGCTTTCTTAATATCAAGTACTGAATGAATACTTGGGTTAAAACTTCCATTCGTTTCATAAATGCCTTAAATTATTTTTAACAGGATTGATTCAAAATCAGGGAATTGAAAAAAATCCACAAATTGATTGGTTGTTATGTCCTGTCTTATCTTTTTTCTTCTAATTTATTTAATGGAGAAACCAGGCTAATCATGTTCTTAGAGGTGAAAATACTAAGGCAGTGCCCTGACCGGTACGGCTTAGTTGGTTGAGCCTTATCCCTTGCACCAAAGGGTTGCTGGTTTGATCCCTGGTCAGGGCACATAACACAGGTTAATGTTTCTCTCTTAAATTGATGGTTCTCTCTCTCCCCCTTCTTCTTGCTCTTAAATCAATTTTTAAAACCATATTTATAAAAAATAAAAAGTGAGACTAACTCCAAATTGTTTGGTTGTGGGAACAAGTAGTTAAGATAGATGGTGTGCTAATGGGAATTGAAAATTGGTCATTATTTAGAGTTATTCTAAAGTGCACTGGTACCTGTGAATTGGAGAAATTTTTATCTCCATTATATAGGTACAAGATGAGGCAAAAGTAGGTTTACAGTTGTCCATAAGGAAAATAATATAATTAATAACAATACAAGAATAAATTTTGTATTTTGTATGCTCACAATATAACCTACTTTTGCCCCCACCCTGTATATTCTGTGTATTGACTTGTTTTAATAGGCCTACTTATATATAGACATGGTATATCTACATGTAGATACCTTTTTAAGAAGTGAGTTTAATACAAAAGTGTGCATATTTTTTTATAAAGCATTTTAGTGCCATATTTATAAATTCACTTAACAATCTCTCCATGTTTTAAGATTTTTAGTAGGTTTTCCTAGCTATCACAGAGAAATCAAAATTTATAGTTTCTTATAGTAAAGTTTGGTAACTAGGAGACTGAGGCAACAAGTTCCACATTACCCATTCCATTTTAGCCATGTAGTTATGTACCCCAACCTTGTTACATTAGCTTTGTAACCTTACTACTTTCTAGACCACTATAACTTTACATTTTGTACAATCCTCTTATTATGATCCCAGAGACATTCTTTCTGACTTAAAGTTACTTTATTTCCATTGAGTTAGGAAGTATTTGTGTCTAGGAGAGTGTGTTTAATGATAACTTGATAATGATCTGTCTCTAATATATACTCACTTATATCCAAGTGAGTAGTACCCATTTGTGTCACAACTCATGTTTCTCCTAAAAGATAGTTTTTAAATGAAAATGTCTCCATTTAAGATATCTCCATTTCTTGGGTTATTTTTTATTTTTATTTGTTTTTGGGGTGTTTTTTTTTTAGGTCCTTATTCCTTAAATGGATACAGAGTGAGAGTATATAGACAAGACTCTGCCACCCAGTGGTTTACTGGCATAATTACTCATCATGATCTCTTCACTCGCACCATGATCGTTATGAATGATCAGGTAAATAGTACAACTAATATTTTTGGAAACAGATATATACAATTCAAATTTTCAATGTTCCCCCAAAAATGGATCAACAAGCTGACACTATATAATTTTCATCTGTTATTTTAATCATATAAACTTATTGAAGTTTAAATATATTGATGTTACATAGAGGTCTCTTTAGGTCACAGGGAGATAATGATGCCAAATTTATTTCAACACTGATAGAATCAGTCTGTTAAATAGAGACATCAGACTCTTTTAATTGATTAGTGTGGGGTATTTTTTAATGCTTAGGTCAGCAAAATATTTTGTAAAGTCAGCTTTCCCGTCTCTCCAGGAATAAAAATCTTTCCCAAATGTTTTCTTTCCAATTATGAAAACTTTTAATGTATGCTGTAATTCTTTTCACATTAAATTTCAAAATTGGTATGCTCCCTTAAGTTTTATGGTTGAGTATTAAGGATACAAATTTCAAATGGAGTTTTTAAATAACAGTCTGCTGAAGAATCCCAGAAGGGAAGGCTAGAGTGGGTAGGAAGAGATCAACCAAAGAACTTGTATGCAATATGAATAACCCGTGGACACAGACAATAAAGTGGTGAAGAAAGAGGAGTGGGGGCGGGGGGAGATTTAGAAGGGGTCAATGAGGGGGGAAAGGAACATGTAATACTTTCAACAATAAAGATTTTAAATAAGTAAATAGCAGTCTGAAAGTCTTAATTTCAAATCTTTTAAAGCTGTAGTTTATTTTCCTGAAAAAAAAAAAGATATTTACACCATCTTACCTGTATGAGTTGTAGAGGGTATCTGAATTAATGAGAGCCCCTTTATAAACAATTTGAATGCTTTGGTTAAAATTTTGTCAAAATACTATTATTTAAATGGTATTTTTTTCCTGAAAAGGTGATGAACTTTCACCTCTCAGTAAAGAACAAAATCACCCTTTTTTTTTTTTAAATTATTTCTTTAACCTGTCTTTTAAAATTTAATTTATTTACACTTTGGTTCTTTTCCTCTAAGCTCTACCTTCTTAGTTTTATTTTATACCTGTTTTTTGAAAATTATTTTTAAAATACATTTTATGACTTGTCATCATACTCATTTGTTTTTCAAGGTGTACTTACAATAGGTATATTTGCTTTTTAATTTTTGGCTAGCAGATACAATAGTAGGTCTCAGAAGAAGGTTGAAGTAATTTTATCTATGATGATTAAAATTAGCTTATTGTAAGTATAGCAGTATCTTATAAATTAAGAATTCCAAACTGATTTCTAGACATTTCTATTCATTGACGAATGTGCCTAATAACACATTGGCTAGCTGACTGGATTTAATTTTTGTTCTTTTTTTGTGTCATGAATTAGGTACTAGAACCACAGAATGTCGACCCTTCTATGGTTCAAATGACCTTTCTAGATGATGTTGTTCACTCCTTGTTAAAAGGTGAAAATATTGGCATTACATCACGACGAAGGTCTCGTGCTAGTCAAAATAGCAACGCTGTTCACGTATGTATGTTGTTAGTTCTGGATTATTGTAAAAAATTTTCCCTTAGATTACTTAGGATCAGGTAGTAAACAAATCATTGTTAATTGGTGTGTTTTTGTTTTGTTTTGTTTTAGGGTCATTATACACGTGCCCAGGCAAACAGTCCCAGACCAACAATGAACTCCCAAGCTGCTGTACCAAAACAAAATACACACCAGCAACAAAGAAATATTCGTTCAAATAAGAGGAAGGGCTCAGATAGCAGTATACCCGATGAAGAGAAGATGAAGGAGGAAAAATATGATTATATAGGGCGAGGAGGTAGGACCTTTTTTTTGTGGGTTTTTTTAGGGAATGAGAACAAATAAAACAAAAATACATTTAAAGTATACTTATTTAATATCAGTGTTAAAAAGAAAACCTCTTTTTTTTAATCTTGCAGAAAATCCTAAAGGTAAAAACAAACAGTTGGTGAACAAAAGAAGGAAACCTGAGGAGGATGAAAAGAAGCAAAATATGAAAAGACTACGAACCGACAATGTTTCAGACTTTTCTGAAAACAGTGACTCAGAAAATTCAAATAAGAGGATAGTAAATAATTCCTTAGAGCCGAAACCAGAGAATGAGTTAAAAAATAAAAACACTTCGAAGATAAATGGAGAAGAAGGAAAATTCCAAAATAACGAGAAGACAGGAGAGGAGACACTAATAGATAGCCAGCCTCCCTGGGATCAAATAAAAGGAGATACAAAACATGAAGAAGTGGAGAAGCAGACGTTTGTTGACTCTCAGCTTCAAGAAAAAATGATTATCCATTCATCAGAACAGACCACACTTTCTGATCATAATCCTAATGATCTACTTCTTCAGGAAAATACGGAAAAAACACATACAGTGGAATTGCCAAAGGAGCAGTTTGTATCCAGACCATCCACACCAAAATGTGTTATTGATATTACAAATGACACTAATTCTGAAAAGGTGGTTCAGGAAAATTCAAATACCTTTGGCCTTCAGACACTTCAGAAAATGGATTCTAATGTTAGTGATTCAAAACATTCGATTGTAAATGCAAAATATTTGGAAGCATCAAAACAAGATTCTGACCATAGCTGGGTCAGTGATATAGTTAAAGTAGATTTAACCCAATCAAATGTTAAGAATGCTCCTTCAGGAAATGATCATTTGAATACGGAAAAAGAAAAAAATCAGTATGCCTCTTACACGTCTTCTGTTAGTGCAGGTTCTGTAATAGAAGATAAGCTGCGTAAGCGAAGTCCGCCCCCAGAGATTATAAAATCTAAACTTAATGCTTCAGTAGATGGTCACAAGACAAAATCCAATCCCTCACCTGAAGTTGTTAAACCTAAAATTACCCATTCTCCTGATTCTGTTAAGTCTAAGGCTACTTATGTCAACAGCCATACCGCTGGTGAAAGAAGACTGGCAAATAAAATAGAACATGAGTTATCAAGATGCAGTTTTCATCCTGTTCCTACTCGAGGCAGTACATTGGAAACTACGAAGAGCCCTCTAATTATTGATAAAAATGAGCATTTCACAGTTTATAGAGATCCTGCACTTATTGGGTCAGAAACAGGAGCTAATCACATTTCACCTTTCTTAAACCAGCATCCTTTTTCTCTTCATTCTTCATCTCATAGAACCTGTTTAAATCCAGGTACCCATCACCCTGCCTTAACTCCTGCAACCCACTTATTGGCCGGATCATCCAGTCAAACTCCATTGCCTACCATTAACTCTCATCCTCTGACTAGTGGTCCACATCATTCTGTTCATCACCCTCATTTACTACCTGCTGTGTTACCTGGAGTGCCTACTGCCTCCTTACTTGGTGGCCACCCACGATTAGAGACTGCTCATGCCAGCAGCTTGAGCCACTTAGCACTAGCACACCAACAACAGCAACAATTGTTACAGCACCAGTCACCTCATCTTCTTGGACAAGCCCATCCTTCTGCTTCGTATAGTCAGCTTGGTCTTTATCCAATTATTTGGCAATATCCAAATGGAACACATGCATACTCAGGACTTGGTCTGCCTTCTTCCAAGTGGGTTCACCCAGAAAATGCAGTTAATGCTGAATCTTCATTAAGAAGGGTAAGTTATATTGTAGTTAGCCACATATCCATATACATATGTACAAGTGCTTTTTAAACATTTCATTCATTTTCTAGATTTCTTTATATAATGCATTAACATTTTCAAAGTTATTTTTCTAATTATAATGAAACTTCCCAATTAGAATAACTTCAGAGCCATGAAATCTTGAAGTCTATTTATTTTTTAAGAAGCCAATTTGAAGTAAAACTTCTTGGATTGTTTCTATTATACATATTATTAATATTATCTTCAATAATTTATGGTACATATCCATAATTGTTTGGCTAAGCTAAATTCCTATAAGTGGAGTTTCTGGATTAAAAATTATATATAGTTGTTAGGATTTTTATATATGTATTATCAAATCTTAAAAGACAGATTGTTATATTCCCCAGTTGTATGCATTATGTTGATGCTATATTACAAGCTATGACTCTAATTTCCTTGTTTTCTAAAGGCAGCCAAAGTTAAAGGGTCCTTATATTAGGCAGTAAAGTTGGGGCTTAGATTCTTTCTACCTAATAGAGTATTGCTGAAGATAAAGTTTAATGATTTTATTTCTTCATGGACTATGTGGTTTCTCTATCCAAATTCATTTTTATACTAAGAAATTGTTGAGGGCATTACCAGCCCCAATGTAAAAAATGGGGGAGTGGGAGTCCCTGTTACACTTCAGGAGACAACTTAGTCCTTGGGGCAGCCCAGGATGCTCTTCAACAATACTCCAGAATTTTCTTTAACTCTTTCTATCTAGCTACCTTCCTCCATACTTACTTTGTGGTAAAAGACAACGTTAAATTTACCAACCTAATCATTAACAACAGTGTACTGTAGTACTATTAAGTATATTCACATTATTGTACAACCAGACAGCTGTAATTTTTTCGTCTTGCAAAACAAATTCTATACCCATTAATTTTCCTCCCCTTCACTGTCCCTCCAGTCCTTCGCAAATACTTTTCTACTCTCTGTTTCTGTGATTCAAACTGCTTTAGATAGATGCTTCATTTGATTGGAATCATGCAGTATTTGACCTTTTGTGGCTTTTTTTTCACATAGCGTAATCTTAAAGTTAGTTCATCCATGTTGTTGGCATGTAACAGGATTTCCCTTTTATTTTTTTTTTTAATCCTCCCAAGGACATTGTTCCATTGATTTTTTTTTTTTTTTTGAGAGAGAGAGGGAGGCGGGGGAGAGAGAGAGAGAGAGAGAGAGAGAGAGAGAGAGAGAGAGAGAGAGAGAGAAGAGGTAGGGAAAGACACAGAGAGAGAAACATTGATATGAGAGAAACACATCAATTGATTGCTTCCTGCGTGTGCCCTGACCAGGGCCCTGGGATAGGGAAAAGCCTGCAACCAAGGTGTGTGCCCTTGACTGGAATCAAACCCGGGACCCTTTGGTCCACAGGCTGATGCTCTATCCACTGAGCCAAACTGGCTAGGGTTCTATTTTATTTTTATACCATATGTCCACTGATTTTTTTCTTTAATTTTTTAAAAATATTTTTATTGATTTCAGAGAAGGAGAGAGAGAGAGAGAGAGAGAGAGAGAGAGAGAGAGAGATAGAAACAGCAACGAGAATCATTGATCGGCTGCCTCTCCCCCCACTGGGGATCGAGCCCGCAACCCGGGCATGTGCCCTCGACTAGAATTTAACCTGGGACCCTTCAGTCCACAGGCTGACGCTCTATCCACTGAGCCAAACCAGCTAGGGCTCCACTGATTTTTGCGTTACTTCCACCCCTTGGTTATTATGAATAATTCTGCGCTGGACATGGGTATTTTTGACACCTTTCTCAAGTTGGCCAAGATCCACAATAGATATGTTAGGGTGGCAATTTGGAAGACAATAGTGCCCTTCTTTACTTTAGGGATAATGCTGCTTACATAGAGCCATGTCAACACCAGTAGGTGCAAATATAGTGTTCCTCTTGCCAAAAGTTTGTTATAGGAACTGTAAATTCTGGGTAGCAATGATGACATTAGCCTGTGGCCATGAGTCCTTTCTTTTTTTTCTTTTTCCTTTTTTTTTTTTTTTTTTTTTGCAAATCACAGGAGAGTTTATTGGGTCCTTGATGGAGACAGGTATCATGGGCTTAGCCAAACCTAGCTGCCAGGAGTCGGTTTTCATGGCATGCTCCTCACTGCAGCATGTTTCTTTAACAAGCCCCTCTCGATTCAAATCACCTCTTCACGTACCTTGCCCATCCCATTATAAGTAACATGCTCTCAATTACAACCTTTGCCACCAATCTGGAGGTGCTGGTGTTCAGTGTTCTCGTCCGTGGCAGAACACCAGTAAATGTTAGGTGCTTACAGATTCTCAACAATAAAGGCCCTGGTTAGAATCAGTGTTGTCTCCAATAGCTGTCTTCTCTCCTATCTCTGCACAGCTAAATGTCTCAGGAGACTTGTACTTGTGGTCTTTGCCCATGTGTCCTTTCTTAATTCCCAAGTTGTGCTAGTTGACCTTGGTGGTAAGGGGAATCAAGATTAGCAGTGCGAACTATAGTTCTAACAGTTTTAAAGGATATTTCTTGTGGTTTATTCCCATTACAAACATCAGCTCCTTTTGGCTCCGGTTTTATATGAGCTTCAGCCTTCTTTTATGAAGTTACCAGTGAACTGCACAATTTATTCAGCATCCCTATATTTGATACTGGCGGGATCCCAATTCTAAAAGAACTGTACTTACATTGATCATAAGTTTCCAATTCCTATTCCATTGAACTTGGAGTAGGTGGAATATTTCTAGAATGTGTACATTATTTAATCACTTTAATATACTGTTTGCCAGACCTGGCAGGGTGCAAGCATGAGGCAACCAGTCGATGTGTCTCTGTCACATTAATGTTTCTCTCCTCTCTCTCTCTCTCTCTCTCTCTCTCTCCCTCCTTCCCTCCCTCCCTCTTTACTCTCTAAAAAAAAAAATTAAAAAATATCAATGGATTTTTAAAAAATATTTATTGTTCAGATTATTACAGTGGTTCCTCTTTTTCCCCGATAGCTCCCCTCTACCCGGTTCCCACCCCACCCATGCCTTTACTCCCCCCCCTCCCACTGTCCTCATCCATAGGTGTATGATTTTTGTCCAGTCTCTTCCCGCACCCCCCATACCCTTTTCCCCCCCCGAGGATTGTCAGTCCACTCCCTTTCTATGCCCATGATTCTATTATATTCACCAGTTTATTCTGTTCATCAGATTTTTTATTCACTTGATTTTTAGATTCACTTGTTGATAGATATGTATTTGTTGTTCATCATTTTTATCTTTACCTTTTTCTTCTTCCTCTTCTTAAAGAATACCTTTCAGCATTTCATATAATACTGGTTTGGCGGTGATGAACTCCTTCAGCTTTTTCTTATCTGTGAAGCTCTTCATCTGACCTTCAATTCTGAATGATAGCTTTGCTGGGTAGAGTAATCTTGGTTGTAGGTTCTTGCTATTCATCACTTTGAATATTTCTTGCCACTCCCGTCTGGCCTGCATAGTTTCTGTTGAGAAATCAGCTGACAGTCGTATGGGTACTCTCTTGTAGGTAACTAACTGTTTTCCTCTTGCTGCTTTTAATATTCTCTCTTTGTCTTTTGCTCTTGGCATTTTAATTATGATGTGTCTTGGTGTGGTCCTCTTTGGATTCCTTTTGTTTGGGGTTCTGTGCACTTCCTGGACTTGTAAGTTTATTTCTTTCACCAGGTGGGGGAAGTTTTCTGTCATTATTTCTTCAAATAGGTTTTCAGTATCTTGCTCTCTCCTGGCACCCCCATAATTCTGATGTTGGTACACTTGAAGTTGTCCCAGAGGCTCCTTACACTATTTTCATATTTTTTGGATTCTTTTTTTTTTTTTTTTTTTTGCTTTTCCAGTTGGGTGTATTTTGCTTCTTTGTATTTCAAATCTTTAACTTGATTTTGCGATCCTCTAGTCTGCTGTTGGATCTCTGTATATTATTCTTTATTTCAGTCAGTGTATGCTTAATTTCTAGTTGGTCCTTTTTCATATCCTTGAGGGTCTCACTAAATTTATTGGCGGTTTCTAGAAAATTCTTGAAAAACTTTATAACCGTGGTTTTGAACTCTATATCCTCTATTTCTGTCATTTGTGACCTGTTTCTTTTTCTCTGCATTTTGGCTGCTTCCCTGAGTTGATAGAGTGGCTTTGTGTGCTAGGTGTCCTACAGGGCCCAGTGGCTCAGCCTCCCCAGTTACCTCAGGTGGACATTCTTGGTGCACCCCTTTGTGGGCTGTGTGCACAGTCTTGTTGTAGTTAAGCCTTGATTGTTGTTGGTATCCCTGGGAGGAATTGACCTCTAGACCAATTGGCTGTGAGGATCAGTTGTGTCTACGATGGGAGAACTTCTGTGCTGTAGACACCCTTATGAGGCAAGACTTGCTTCAGTGGTGCTTTGGTCCTCACTGAGTGTGTCCCTTATGGATCTCCAAGGAGGTACTAATTTAGTCTCTGCCTGAGGCCACCCAGCAGGAGCTACGGAGAGTTCTGCAGATTCCTCTTCTTTGTTGGGGTTTTGGAGGTGCCCAGATTAGGCCCAGCTGTGAAGCAATGCAAGTTGCTGTGGGTCCTTGGGCCTTTTTTTGAATGTTCTGTGTCTCTCTGACTCAGCTGCAGTTTGTTAGGTAAGTTTAGATTTCAAAGGACCAGGCCATTCATATGCAAAAGCCTCTGTGCACAGCTTGGGTGGGGCGGGGTCTCAGGGCGGACCCCTTCAGCCCAGTCCTAAGAGGCCCTCAGGTCTCTGTGTCCCTCGATAATTGCTGCAAGCACCTCTGAGAGAAAGCCACCCTTGAGTTCCACCCGATGCCAGACAGTCCAGTTTCTCCCCGTATCAGTCTGGGTCCCCAGAGTCTTGCCCGGAACTGGAGTTCAGAGCAGTCAGGAGCTTGTGTCTCCCTCCCGATTGAGAAAGACAGCCGCATACTCAGTTGTCAGCCCTTTCCGCGCGCATGCGCCGCCCTACCTCTGCACTTTACTTCCGCACCTCCTTTGAGTCTCAGTGTGCTTTTGTCTTTCCTTCTAGTGGTAGAATTTCCATTCAGCCAGCCTTCCTGTGGTTCTGGATGATGTCCATTTTGTCTTTTAGTTGTAGTTTTGAAGTGGTTGTGCGAGGCAGCAAGTTCAGGTGTTTACCTACACTGCCATCTTGGTTTCTCCTCAAATCAATGGATTTTTGAGTGAGGATTAACTATATATATTTGCCAGAATTGAAAGCAGCCCTGATGACCCAAGTGCCCAATACATCCACATTTTTACACTGACCCTTTACTCTCATGTGCCTTGAATGTAGCTGCAACTGATTGGACAAAGACGGTAGAAGAACTAAGAGATTATTCTCCCATAACTTCCAAACCCTTGAAAACAAATAGAAATGGCTTGGGTAGGAGCCTCTCTCAGTGTGTGTACTAGAAAATTAGTACCAATGTTTGTAAGGGCATAAAATGTTTTATTAACTGGTCATAAACTTGTTAAATTAAAAATGAGCATATCAGGCCTAACCGGTTTGGCTCAGTGGATAGAGCTTCGGCCTGCGGACTGAAAGGTCCCAGGTTCGATTCCGGTCAAGGGCATGTACCTTGGTTGCAGGCACATCCCTAGTAGGAGGTGTGCAGGAGGCAGCTGATTGGTGTTTCTCTCTCAACAATGTTTCTAACTCTATCCTTCTCCCTTCCTCTCTGTAAAAAATCAATAAAATATATTTAAAAAAAAAGAAAAGAAATCATGGACCCCTTTTAAAAAAATGAGCATATCAGATTTTCATTTATTATGTAAAATATTTTGAGCAAAAGTGAAGATATCTTAAACCTACTATTGTAAATTAAAGTGAAGAAACAATTAGGTAATACATTTTAATGTTACTTTAGAGTAAAAAATTAATCATTTCCATAATTGATTGCAACTTGAGATTTCTGAATCTTGGAGAAGTGAGGCCTTTAAACATCTGAATATTTATGTGCATGTATAATAAATATGTGTGTATTTTCTCTTATGAGGTTTATAATTTATAATTATACTAGAGGCCCAGTGCATGAATTCGTGCACGGGTGGGGTCCCTTGGGGTGTCCTGTGGAGATTAGGCCCTAGCTCGTGCCCCCAGCCCTGCAGCCCCGCTTGGCACCCTACCTTGTCCTGATGCTGCCCCCTCACCTGCTCCACCATCCCACCTGTGGGGTGATTGATCAGGGCTGGGCCCCCCGCCAGGCTCCCTCAGTGCCTGCGAGCCAGGCGGCGGGCCCAGCTGCCGCCACTGGTTGCTGTCTGCAGGGCTATAGGTTGGGGCTGGGGCCACCGCTGGTCGCCATCTGCAGGACGATCCAATCGGGCCTCTGTTTGCACCCACCTTGGCCTGGTGCCCGCTCACCTGCTCCACCATCCCGCCACGGGTTCCGCTCTTGTCGGGGCCCATTCGGGCCGGCAGTGCCTCCACTGCCGCCTGCTGCCAGCGCCGCGTCATCGAAGCCCACCATGTTCCACATGGTCCCCTGGTGGTCGGCGCACATCACAGCGAGCGGTTGAATGACTCCCCGAGAGGACAATTTGCATATTAGGCTTTTATTATATAGGATAATATTTTTTAATCAAAGTAATTTGACAGCAGTATATCTTTGGCATTATATTATATTGCTTTGCATTATCATTTAGAGATATAAAATTTATTCCCTCTATTAAAATCAAAGGATTGTATTTTCCCAGTATCTTTACTCAACAAATCATGTTCTGGAAGAAATGCCAGTGAGTTATAGTATAAAAACAATTTCTAAGTATATCTTTTGATAGTTGTAACTCTTAACATAGAGAGCAATGTTACCACATATTTAGTATGAGAAAGGCAGCATTATTGACATACAGAAAACAATTTTTTTATAACTCCACATGTCCAAGTTTAATGACCCAACAACTGACAGCTTATAGTGAAATGGATTATAATTGGGTCTTAAAAATATAATTTTCTGCCATTTATTCTAAATAAATTATTACATTGAAAAAGTTTAATGTTTTCATGACAAAATTGGCAAATGAACTTGATTATAAGTTCTGTTTGTGATGAAATGTATTTTAGGAATAACAAATTCTGGTGTTTTTTTATTAGCAATATATTCTTTTGATAGAATCTTAGGCAATCGTATAAGCTGTGTTCCCTATACGTTAAAGGCAATAATTTCAAAATCTGCATTCAATAAAATAAATTTCTAGAAATTACTAGTTTAATGCTGGTTACTTTTGATATATGGAAATACTCATGTAGTTATTTTGGTTACTTATTGTCTGAATATTTCTCATTAGGTGAATTTAGAAAAAGTCACATGCTTCATAAGTATGTCATTATTTTAGTCCTACTGTGACACTGTTTTTAGCTTTTTCTAGTAACTGAAGTCTGACTTTTTTTCTTAAATAGAATTCTCCCAGCTCTTGGTTACATCAACCCACCCCTGTGACCTCAGCGGATGGTATTGGATTACTTAGTCACATTCCTGTCAGACCTTCCAGTGCAGAGCCTCATCGGCCTCTTAAAATTACAACACATTCCAGTCCACCATTGACAAAAAGTTTAGTAGATCATCATAAAGAGTAAGTTCACCAATGCTTAAAACTTACAAATGCCTTGTCTTTTATTGTTTTCTTAATTCACTTTCTAATAAGCAAGTTATTTTTAAGTTAATCTCTTAAAACTGGGTTTTGAATAAGTACTATTCTTTCAGTTTTGATATACCCTCTAATTTACTTGATAATATTAGAATACATGGAAAATCGTGTTTCACTTGTTAATAGAACTACAGGCCCAATGCACGAAATTTGTGCAAGAGTAGGCTTCCTTCCCCCAGCTGCCGGCACCAGCTTCCCTCTGGCACCCAGGACCCGGGCTTTCCTTGCAGCCCCGGCTTCATCCGAAAGGTCGTCTGGAAGGATGTCTTGTCTAATTAGCATATTACGCTTTTATTATTATAGATGACATTGCATAGAAGCTATCTTTATATCATTCAAGAAAAAGTGGTTACAGAAACCTGTGTGTGTTTATTTATTTATTTATTTTTAATTATTTTTTTTTTGAGGGCGGGGGGAGAGTAGTCTGAATTGGGTTATGAGACCTCCTTGCGGAGTGCCTCACCTCAGCCATTGAACTCACTTGGCTGGCCATGAGTCTGTTCCAAGCTCCGCTTGAGGAGGCATCCGCCAGGCCCCTCCTGAGGGCAGCGTCCATGGCATCTCCTGCCCAGTCTGTCCTCGCGCGGAGACCCGTTCTCTGGGAACTCACCTCCCCGCAGCTCAGGGAGGGCCCTGTTGGGGCCGCTCTTGGCCCTAGTCTCAGACCTTCCCAGGGGACATGGGTAGAGTGACGAGGTGCACTCAGCGCGTAGCCCCACCAATGAGCTTCCCTCCACCCTCCTGTGTTTATTTTTAAAATAATTTTTTACGCCGAAGCCGGTTTGGCTTAGTGGATAGAGCGTCGGCCTGCGTACTGAAGGGTCCCAGGTTCGATTCCGGTCAAGGGCACATCCGCAACCTTGGTTGCGGGCACATCCCCAGTGGGGGGCGCGCAGGAGGCAGCTGATCAACGTTTCTCTCTCATCGATGTTTCTAACTCTCTATCCCTCTCCCTTTCGCTCTGTAAAAAAATTAATTAAAAAAATATATATATATATTAAAATAATTTTTTACTTTTTCATTATAGTTGATGTGTACACTATTAGTTTCAGATCGCACACCCCCAACCCAGTGATTATACAATTTATGAAGTGATCACCCTAATAAAACTATTACCTATCTGACACCGTATCATTGTGTATTTTCTTTACAGAGAATTGGAGAGGAAAGCTTTTATTGAACCATTACGTTCTATTTCATCTACATCAGCAAAAAATGACCTAGAACTAACTAGGTCACAGACTGGAAAAGATGGTCATTTGCATAGACATTTTGTGGATCCTGTGATGAATCCATTACAGAGACCACCCCAGGAGACTGGAGAGAGACTAAACAAATATAAGGAGGAACACCGCCGAATTCTTCAAGAAAGTATTGATGTTGCTCCATATACAACTAAAATCAAGGGGCTTGAGGGTGAGAGAGATAATTATTCCAGAGTAGCATCGTCATCTTCTAGCCCTAAAAGCCATGTCATCAAACAAGACAAAGATGTGGAATGCTCAGTATCAGATCTTTATAAAATGAAGCACTCAGTGCCTCAGAGTTTGCCCCAAAGTAACTATTTCACTACATTGTCTAATAGTGTGGTCAATGAACCACCAAGGTCATACCCATCCAAAGAAGTTTCAAATATTTACACTGAAAAACAGAATAATACCCTTGTAGCGGCCGCTAATCCTCAAACTCTAACTTCATTTATATCATCTCTTTCAAAGCCACCACCTTTGATTAAACACCAACCGGAAAGTGAAGGTTTAGTAGGCAAAATACCAGAACACCTTTCCCATCAAATTGCTTCTCACTCAGTAACAACCTTCAGAAATGATTGTAGAAGTCCTACCCATTTGACAGTTTCTTCTACAAGTACACTTCGGAGTATGCCTGCTTTACATAGAGCACCAGTATTTCATCCACCAATTCATCACAGCCTGGATAGAAAGGAAAGCAGCTACAGTAGCCTTTCCCCTCCAACTTTAACTCCAGTGATGCCTGTAAATGCTGGTGGGAAAGTTCAAGAATCACAAAAGCCTCCAACTCTAATTCCTGAGCCAAAAGAATCTCAGGCAAATTTTAAGAGTTCTTCTGAACAGAGTTTGACAGAAATGTGGAAATCTAATAATAACCTAAGCAAAGAGAAAGCTGAATGGCATGTAGAGAAAAGCAGCGGAAAGTCACAAGCTGCTATGGCATCTGTCATTGTACGTCCACCAACTAGTACAAAACTTGACAGTGTGCCGGCAATGCAGTTAACATCCAAAGATCGAGTTAGCGAAAGATCTTCAGCTGAGGCAAATCAAACAGATTGCCTCAAATCAGCAGAAGCTGGAGAAATTGGAAGACTAATTCTGCCAAGTGTGAATTCAGACAGTGCTCACATAAAATCTGCAAAAAACTTTCAGGCAGTCTCACAGGGCAGTGTTCCCAGTTCAGTTGTGTCTGCTGTAAATACAATGTGTAACACCAAAATGGATATATTCACATCTGCTGCCACTACCACCAGTGTTTCCAGCTGGAGTGGTTCCGGAATAATCTACTCTTTATCAAATACCATTTTGCCCTCTAAATCCTCAGACTGTACCTCTTCAAAAAGTGTCAGTCATTCAGTGGCTCACACACAAGAATGCAAGGTCAGCACCACAGCTCCAGTTACACCAGCCAGTAGTAAGACAGGAAGTGCTGTTCAGCCCAGTTCTGGGTTCTCAGGCACAACTGATTTTATTCATTTAAAAAAGCACAAGGCAGCATTGGCTGCAGCTCAATATAAAAGTAGTAATGCTAGTGAGACTGAGCCTAATGCTGTGAAAAATCAGACATCTTCAGCCTCTCTTGTCTTGGATAGCACTGTAGTCTGTAATACAATAAACAAAGCAAACTCTGTAGGAAATGGGCAAGCATCCCAGGCAAGTCAACCAAACTACCATACTAAACTTAAAAAAGCCTGGCTTACTAGACATTCAGAAGAAGATAAAAATACTAATAAAATGGAAAATTCAGGGAATTCTGTTTCAGAAATTATTAAGCCATGTTCTGTTAATTTAATAGCCTCTACATCTAATGATATACAAAATAGTGTAGATAGTAAGATCATAGTTGATAAATACATAAAAGATGATAAAGTCAATAGGAGAAAAGCCAAAAGAACTTACGAATCTGGTTCTGAAAGTGGAGATTCAGATGAAAGTGAAAGCAAGTCAGAACAAAGGACTAAAAGGCAACCTAAGCCAACTTACAAAAAGAAGCAAAACGATTTGCAGAAGAGAAAAGGTGAAATAGAGGAAGATTTAAAACCCAATGGGGTTCTCAGCAGGAGTGCCAAAGAAAAAAGTAAATTGAAATTGCAGAGCAATAGTAGTAGTGGTGAGTACATTTATTTTTCTTAAATCTCAGATAAAATATGCTGTGTTCTTGGAATAATTGTGTGGTTTTCTAAAGACTGGTGAGCTTAAAAGCATCTTTTGACTTTATTTGTATGCTCTAGCATTAAGTGTGTGCTCACTGAGCTCATTTCTATATTTCATAAGTATTCTATAAGAGGAAATGAGAGAAGAGGTATCTCTCCATTTTGAAGAGTCTTCTAGAAATATGTTTTACCTCGCACTTATACTGGCAAAAAAATTAATGTGTAATCTAGCAGTTACTCAGAATTTTGAACATTTCTAAAAACTGTCAAAATGTATTTATAGCTGCCACATCAAAAGTGGATTTCAAATATTAAGTATTTACCTATAACAAGATATACGTAGTTGAAAAAGAAATCCTATTTACATATGCTTTCTTTAAGTCACATTTTTAAAAAGATATTTTTATTGATTTCAGAGAGGAAGGGAGAGGGAGAGCAAGATAGAAACCTCAATGATGAGAGAAAATCATTGATCAGCTGCCTCCTGCAGACCCAACACTGGGGATCCAGCCTGCAACCCAGGCATGTGCCCTGACCAGGAATTGAAACATGACTTCTTGGTTCATAGGTCGATGCTCAACCATTGAACCACGCTGGCTGGGCTAAGTCACATATTTAGAAGAGAATTCAGAGTAGTGTGGATGTGGCCTCTTATCTCATGCTTCTCTCACTGATGACAAAATTAAAAGCGTACTGAAATTATCTTCTCTTTAATAATGCTACTCATTCAAGCAGTTCTTAACAATAGGTAAAAGTTGAAAGTGGGGTGTGAGGGTCATTATGGTTTTCTGTGTTCATTTCTGTATTCAAGAAGAACATGCATAATAAGGAAAAATTTCAAAACTGATGTTTATGTTTCATTTGTGGCTACAACGGCAAAATAAGTGATACTAGTAATATTCACTATAAAGTATTTCCATATGTTTTTTCTCTCGTAATAGTTTTTCTCAGTTTTCTTATTTATTTTTAGGTCAGTTGCACAATGCAGAAAGCACTTAATAGTCTCACTGTATTCATGTATTAATCCACATACAGTATATGAAATATCTGTGACAATGTGGACATTCAAGAAGTTCTTTCACAAGCATTTGGATGCTTGAAGGCTCTTATTTGGGCCTTTTCACTTGAATGAGGTTTTCCTACATGCCTGTGTGGAAATCAAAGGCAAAATGAAGGAGAGAAAAGCAGGAGAATGGAATCACAGAAAAGGATGGACCCTCAAAAAGAGAGAGAACAAAGGAAAATTAGCTCAACTAGAGACAGAGACTGAGAGACTGAAATGCAAATATAGTCAGAAAAAACAAAGATAGGGAAATTGATAACAAAGAATACTTGCCATTTGAGTATTGGATTGTATAGTTTTTGCTTTTTCTATATCCTGTGTTCTAGTTAATTCCCCCAATTAATTCTTAAGAGGCTAAATGTGGTCAATATTGTTTCTCTTCCTTCATATAACATTTACTTTGGTGTTAGGTAGTCAAATACTTAAGTTAAACATACAAAAAACAAAAGTAGGAACCTTCCAGGTTTTAACACTTAGAAAACTCTTAATGAAATTAAATTTATAAAATTAACTCTTAATGAAGTACATATTCTGGTTTCATTTTGAGATTGAATGTACTTGTTTCCTATATAAGAATTCTAAGACAAAGGCTGGAATCAGCATTCTCTCCACCCGGACTTGTTATGCTTAGTGAAATTAATCATAGAGGCTATGTTAAGTCCCATTTATTCCCAAGTCCAAAATAAAATTATATGACTGTTAAATGACATCTTTTAATTATGGGCAGAGTTGACTTGCTATTGTTCTGGGCGATCTAGAAAAGTTCTCTAAATTGGGAGTTTATAAATCTAATTTCTCAACCTGAGTAGATAATGTATCTTAAACACAACAATTTTATGACCTGAAATTGCCCATCAAATTTAAATATATCTAAGTCCTGTGATAAACAAAATCAATGGCTTAAGTATAATCAAATTATAATACAAAAAAACTTTTCTTATGATCTGGATCTTTGTGTCTTTGTAATTCATTTAAAAACAACAACACTCTTATTATTTACTTAGTTTCACAGAATAGAGATTTGATTGGAAATGTCTGGCTTTTTATTATAATACTATTTAAATTGTTCACAAAGGTATGATTATCCATACTCTGAACTGTTCCATTATTTGAAATGTAAAAGCATATTGGGCCCTGGCCGGTGTGGCTAAGAGGTTAGAGTGTCAGCCTGCATGCCAAAGGGTCGAGGGTTTTGATTTCCTGGTCAGGGCATGTGCGGGAGACAACCAATCAATGTGTCTCTCTGGCATAGATGTTTCTCTCTCTCTCTCTCTCTCTCTCTCTCTCTCTCTCTCTCTCTCTCTCTCTCCCTCTCCCTCCTTCTACCTTCTACTTTCTAAAAAAAAAAAAAAAATCAATGGAAAAAATATACTCTGGTGAGGATTAACAACAAAAAGAAAGCATATTGGTTAATAGTTATTTTCCAGTCAAAATAAAAGTAGATTGCACTTAATTTATTCTAATGTAATAAGTAAAAAAAAAACAAAAAAGTAAGTGATTGGAAGCAAGAGTACCAAATAAAAATTTGTCGACAGTGTACCATTTCTGTTGTTCATTCTGACTTCTGAAAGCTCTGAATATTTATACAGTCCATAGGACAAATCTGTCTTATACACAATGGAAGAAATAAAAAACCTTTTATACAAGCCTTCTGGAAAACATTTTATTCCATGAGTGGTATATGTGCACACACATGCATTTCTCTTTCTAGTGTTTTAAGTCAAGTTGCTCCTTGCTCTAAATTAGATACAGAAAAGAGGAGAACTTGTAAAGAATCTGGTATCAATCGTAGAAGTGCTTAATGACATGCTGATTTTAAATGTGCCGCCCTGGAGTTTAAACACAATACTTCCTATTTTAAGATGTGTGGTCTTGCTTTGTACTGCCTACATAGAGGTTAACAGGTAAGCAATAGTGGGAACTCAGGACCAGAGTTCTGTTAAGGTTTCTGCAAGAAGTATATAGTCTCAGAATAGTTGTACTGCCTTTGATTCACAAAATAGGCATGATTAGAAAGCATAAGAATAGGAAATCAAATATATTCCTTTACTATGATAGAAATAGTAAGCTATGTAAATCTCATGTCTGATGTATAGATACATTATACATATGGGCAGTAAAAACACGTAAGAGTCAACAAATATTGCATGTCCCAACATAGGTTGCCATTAAGTTAATAGATTTGTAAAAATTTAATAGGCAAGTAGGCAGGCTTTAATTAGTGTATAATGTTTTGAGTTCTTCCTACTCTACAGATGATTGATTACTTGAGCCAGTGTTTATTACAACAATTAGGTTCAAGTTAATAAAAATGACGGAACAACAATATATATTATAATATGAATTTTCTGCAGTTTTATTTTTCTTTGGGGTTGTGGTACCCTTTTTTTCTGTCATGAAAAAAAGATAGCTAAGTTAATGTTGGCTTTTTCCCTTTCAACTCTTTTTCTTTTTCTACAAGATTCACCAATACATTGATAACAAATGGAGGACCTTATAAAGGGGAGAGCTATTAGGAAGAATAACTTAATGCCTCTTCTCCTAAATATTGGTGTTATAAAATCACCAGTTTCTTGACTTAATGAACCATACTTTTGAGAATCAGATTACTGCAAAAATTAAGTATGTTGCCCTGGCTGGTTTGGTTCAGTGGTTAGAGCATTGACCTGTGGACTGAAGGGTCGTGGGTTTGATTCCTGGTCAAGGGCATGGACCTGGGGTGCAGGTTTCCCAGCCTCGGGGCGCATGTGGGAGACAACCAACTGATGTGTCTCTCTCATGTAGATGTCTCTCTCTCTCGCCCCTCCTCACTCCCTTCTACTCTCCCCAAAAATCAATGGAAAAAAATATCCTTGGATGAGGATTTTAAAAATAAACTACACAAAAACTTGAATATGCTGGAAACTAGCCTGTTGTTTCTAAAAGTATTAACCTTTAGTCTTTAAGTTCTTCATGTGGATCTTGAAGGAGCTTCCTTCTCCATGTGCCAAATATTTTGTGTAGAAGTGCTCTTTTTTTAGCTTTACGAATCAGCTAGAAGATTTACTCAGGATCTGCATTTAGAGTATACTGGCAGAAGAATTCATTTGTTTAGTAGAATACTAACCAAATAAATATAAAGTGTTGCTCTGGACTTTTTAGCTATTAAGAGTGTAACTGTAATCTCTTTGCTTTTCTACAATCTTAATATATTGTCACAATTGTATAATTGACTTGAATCTTACTTAAAGGAGTATACTTTTCTAAAGTATAATCTTGCTAATACTTTCCTACTGGTTTTACAGCTGGCATCCCTCGTTCAGTATTAAAAGACTGGCGTAAAGTCAAGAAGCTGAAGCAAACTGGGGAATCCTTTTTACAGGATGACTCCTGCTGTGAGATAGGGCCTAATTTGCAAAAGTGCCGAGAATGTAGACTTATTCGGAGTAAAAAAGAAGAAGAACCAACTCATTCACCAGTGTTTTGTAGATTTTACTACTTTAGACGGTAAGTGAAAAAATATGTAATTGTGGGGAAGTATGTTTATTGGATATTGGAAATTAGGCATTCGGAGGATCCCATTTGGAGACAGGAGCCGCCTTATTCCTGAAACATTATAGAAGAACTAGAGGCCCGGTGCACGAAATTCATACACTTGGGGGGGTCCCTCAGCCCAGCCTGTGCCGTCTCGCAGTCCGGGACCCCTCATTCCTTACTGCCCACCTGAAGCAGAGACAGGAGAGGCTCCCACGACCGCTGCTGCGCTCACCAGCCGTGAGCCCGGCTCAGGGCTTCTGGCTAAGTGGCACTCCCCCTGTTGGTCAGTGCACGTCATAGCAACCAGCCATTCAGTCAATTTGCATATTAGCCTTTTATTATATAGGAGGATATCAAACTTACTTAGTACTGAATTTAACAATGGCTAATTATAGGACTAAATTCATATTTACATTGCTATATGTATTCATGGCCTTTTGCTACTGACAGATTTATTCTTCCCTAATGAGAAATGTTTAGTATTTTTTTTCTGGAAAGTGATAGGAAACAGTTTGTGTGATATAAAGATTTTTTAAACATTTACTAGTATACACTCTGGCCAAAACAATGTCGCATTTATGTCTGTTCATTAGCTAACAATCAAAATAGTGTGTAAATCTAGGTAAATAATGTAGACATTAAAGTCAGTGTGTTATATTGGAATACCCATACCTTTATCTTGTTAAACATGTAGCTATAAAATTATAAGTTGTAATATGACAGAAAGGAATTATTAGTATCATTTCCCAAGTTTTGTAGTGTAAATATAAAAACAATTTACCAGGTGAACCTGTTAATAATGCGGATTTTTTCAATAGATGGAATTATACTTATGTTGATATATGCAATTTGATATGTATGCTATTGTGTTGTATTGACAGCAAGCTTCAAAACTTCATGTCAAATTTTCCGAAGGTGTTAACATCATAGATATTTTTGCGCTTAAAAATGTAAAAATGTCAAATTTTGTGCCAAAAAAAGAGCATTTGTGGAAAGTTTTAATTCATTATTTTGAAGAAAAGTGCTGCTGAAAGTTATCATATACTTCGGGAAGCTTATGGTGAACATGCTCCACCTCAAGATACTTGTGAATGCTGGTATAAACGCTTTAAAAGTGATGATTTCGATGTGAAAGACAAAAGAACATCCAGGTCAACTGAAAAAGTTTGAAGACCAACAATTACAAGCATTATTGGATGAAGATGCGTTTCAAACTCAAAAACAACGTGGCAGAAAGATTAAACGTTGCTCAGCAAACAATTTCTGATCGCTTACAAGCAATGGGAAAGATTTTAAAGGAAGGAAAATGGTTGCCATGTCAACTGAACAAAAGACAAATGGAAAGCCGAAAACGTTGCTCAGCAAACAATTTCTGATCGCTTACAAGCAATGGGAAAGATTTTAAAGGAAGGAGAATGGATGCCACATCAACTGGACAAAAGACAAATGGAAAACCGAAAAGTCATCAGTAAAATGTTGCTTCAACGGCACAAAAGAAACTCTTTTTTGCATTGAATTGTGACTGGAGATGAAACGTGGATTTATTTTGAGACCCCAAACGTACAAAATCACGGGTTGATCCAGGTCAACAACCACCAACATCGACTGCAAAGCCACATCGCTTTGGAAAGAAGACAATGCTCTGCGTTTGGTGGGATCAGGAAGGTGTGGTGTATTATGAGCTTCTAAAACCAGGTGAATCCATTAATACTGATCGCTACCAACAACAAATAATCAGTTTGAACCACACTTTGATCATGAAACGACCAGAATGTTCCAAAAGACACGGCAAAGTAATTTTGCTTCATGATGACGCACCATCACACACTTCAAAACCAGTTAAAGACACATTAAAAGATCTTGCCTGGGAAGTATTAACCCACCCTCTGTATTCACCAGACCTTGCTCCTTCAGATTACCACTTGTTCTGATTGATGGCACATGTACTTTCTGAGCAGCACTTCAAAACGTACAGAGAAGTGGAAAATTGGGTCTCTGAATGGTTTGCCTCAGAACAAGTAAAGTTCTATTGGGACGGTATCCACAAATTACCTGAAAGATGGGGAAATGTGTAGCTAGCGATGGACATTACTTTGAATAAAGCACTTTTGATGTTTCTCTTGAAATTACCGTGTATTCTTTGATCACAAAATCCGCATTATTAACCGGTACACCTGATATAGTTGCTATTAATCTGTAATATTACATTACTATATAGCTAAACTATATATAACGGTAATATTAACATTACCAGTAATACCTTAATACTGAATCTCACAGGTAAATTTGTAAGAGGTGAGTGAAGAATAGCTGGTTTACCCCAGCAAGTAGAGACTAATGTCTCAGATTCTGGAATCTTTCCTTATTTTCTGTATGATTTATAGTGGTAGGTAGGACTATAGCTAAGCCTGACTCATCTGCATAATATGAATGATAGTGGTACCCTACCTCAGAGGGGTTTCATGAAGATTATGTAAAATACACAAAGTCATTAGTGGAATGCCAAGCACATATGATATACTCTACTAATGTTAGCTGCAGTTATTTTCCTAATCATTAGCATCCTCTTCCTAAGAAATTAGGAGATACTTTGCTTTGGCAAATATTCTGTGCTGGTAGCTCAGTAGAGATCCCTAAAGTATGTATTTGTAGGAAGACAAGTTTTATTTCTTAGTTCTTTACTTCATGGTCTTTCTAGCCAATAAATCTCCCCAAAATAGTTATAGATGATAATACACACGAAAGTATAAAAAAGGAATCAAAGGAAAGTGGTTTGAAGAGATAAGAAAGTCTTAGAAAGTTTGAAGGAAAGTAGTATACAGGTAAATATAATAATATCAAGCTGAAATAAGATGATGGGTTAAAACAAAGGGAGATATTTGGCTTTTCAAAAGGAAAAAGGGTAAGGTAAGAAAGGAATGTGAAAAAGAAGTAAAGACGTTTGTATCCATTTGAAAAGTACAGAATGGCTTGTAATGAACTTTCAGTATCCCATGTTTGCGACTAATTACAAAGATAATTGAATAATCCCCACCAGCTATAAGAAAAGCCAATTTTGCCTCCCATTTACCCTAAACTTCTCTGTACTGAGTAGTTACAGTAGTTACATTAATTGGGTGTCAGAAGCTAAAAGTCAGTGAACACATTAATGGGTTCCTAATAAACTTATTAAGAGTTGCACTCTTGTTCCTCAAAATCTGGTTAATAAAGTGTCATTTTAATTAATGAAAAATATGTACATGGTGGGGTAAAAGTAGGTTTACAGGTAGTTGTATGGAAAATAATACAATAGTTAGTACAAGAATAGACTGTGAAGTGCACTCACAACTGAACCTATTTTTGCCCCACCCTGTGTAGGTACTTGGCTTTTTTTTTAATCCTCCAAGTGAAAGTCTTAAGTGATTTCTAGTATTGTCAGCTTTACATGTTCCTGATTTAGATTTTGTATAAAGTAACAGCAGTGCTCTAGGAAGCATTTAGCTAACATTTTAAATCTTTTTATCATCAAATACTTGGACATAGTTTTCCTTTTATTAGAGTTAAGTAGTTAAGTAGAGTAATAGGGGAAATCTTACTTGAAATAACCTAAAATTGGTACTCCTTATCATTGCCATTTGTATAACACTATGGGAATCATCTAAGTTGGTTAAATTTAATTAATAATTAAAGTGTGTATGTGAACTACTGTGTTTTCTTTTTAAATTGTAAATATAATATACTATCTAATAAAGACGGGATATGCTAATTGACCATCATGCCCTCACAAAGAGGGCGGTGCCCACAGCCAATAAAGAGGGAATATGCTAATGGACTGTCACCCTCACAAGGTGGCAGTGCCCACAGCCACAAGATGGGTGGCGCCCAGTCCCCTCAGCCCCGCCTCATCCAGCGTCAGTTCCCCAGTTCCCTCAGCCCTGCCTCATCCAGCTGGAGTCCCCCAGTCCCCTCAGCCCTGCAGGGGAAGGCAGTTGGGGGCGATCGGGCCAGCAGGGGAGGGCAGTTGGGGATGATCATGCTGGCAGGTGAGCAGTTAGGCGTCAATCAGGCCTGCAGGGGAGCGGTTAGGGGGCTATCAGGCTGGCAGGCAGAGTGGTTAGGGGCAATCAGGCAGGCGAGTGGTTAGGAGCCAGCAGTCCTGGATTGTGAGAGGGATGTCTGACTGCCAGTTTAGACCTGATCTCCAGGATTGGGCCTAAACCAGCAGTTGGACATCCCCCAAGGGGTCCCAGATTGGAGAGGGTGCAGGCTGGGCTTAGGGACACCACCCCACCCCAACCCATGCACGAATTTCATGCACCGGGCCTCTAGCTTAATATAAAAATATAAATTTATTATAAATGTACAACTTTAAATTAACTGGACTTCTATCTTGGTGAATAATTCTTTTATGTTTTAATATTTCAGATTGTCATTTAGTAAAAATGGAGTTGTTCGAATAGATGGTTTCTCTTCTCCTGACCAATATGATGATGAAGCTATGAGTTTATGGACACATGAAAATTATGAAGATGATGAACTAGACATAGAAACTTCTAAATACATCTTGGATATAATAGGTGATAAGTTCTGTCAATTAGTAACATCTGAAAAAACAGCTTTATCCTGGGTGAAAAAGGATGGTAAGGAAATTATATACTTAGAACATGAAATTGTATAAATTTGATTTTAAGAATTTGAAGTATGTTTTATTTGGGAGAAGTCCCTAATCCTGCCTAGTCTTGTTGACTTTTAATTTTGATAATAATACTTTTTATGTTCAAGTGCACCTATACATACTTAGGGTAAAAGATATTTTCTAGTCTGGCCGGTGTGTCTCAGTGGTTGAGCATCAACCAAGGAACCAGGAGGTCCCAGGTTTGATTTGCGGTCAGGGCACATGCTTGGGCTGCGGGCTCAATCCCCAGTAGGAGATATATATGCAGGAGGCAGCTGATCAATGATTCTCTCTCATCGTTGTTGTTTCTCTCTCTCCTTCTCCCTTCCTCTTTGAAATCAATAAAAATAAATATATTTTTTAAAAAGATATTTTCCAATTAAGGTTGAAATGAATGGATTAGCAGTTTGTGAAATCACAATAGCATTTTACTGTTTCTGCCATTATGACATAGTTTAGCATGACAAAGACAGTTTGGATGCAAAATTGGGAAATTACAGCATTTGCCAAATGAAAACATAATCCATCCCAGTTATTTAAGTTTTTAATCTAGTGTGGTTCATCATAATCTTTAGAGTTAGATGTATATTTAAAACTCAACTTTACTCCCTGCTTAACTGTATGACTATAAAACAGGAATGATAACTTCTTTATAGATTTGTTTAGAAAGTTGTCAGGTTAATTGTCTTTACTTATGTAAAGTACCTAAAATACTAAGAGCTCTCTAAATGTTAGCTTCTTTGGCTTCCTTTAAATCAGTGGTTTGGCGCCTCCCCCCTCCCACACACCCCCTCAACCCCCGCAACTCCCCAGGAGACATTTTTAGTTCAGTAACTGAAAAGTACTGGGGTTAGAGTACTAGTACATAAGGGTATTGGCCACAGTGCCACTACACATCCTACAGTGCACTAGATCAGCGGTTGCCAACCGGTGGTCCGCAGACCACTGGTGGTCCGTGAGGTCCGAAAGGTTGGCGACCACTGCACTAGATAATCCTCCACAACAAAGAATTTTGTACTACAAAATGTCAAAAGTGTCAAGATTAATTACTAGTTACTTCCAAGAAATCTGCTATTGCCTGGCCAGTGTGGCTTGTGCATCACAGTTAATTGAGCATTTGAAGAATCTGCCTTTGATTTTTAATATAGGGTGTCCCCCAAAAAACATGCACATTTTGAATTATTAATTCCAATGGGTTAAATCTGAAAAGAAAGAAACATCAATTGAGCTATCAGCTGTAAAGTTTGTATACAGTTTTTGGGACCTTGTATATTCTTCAAAGTTCTTGATTTGCCTTCATATTTTTGTTTTTGTGTATTTCAGCAAAAATTGCATGAAAAAGAGTATGTTTACCTTATATTTTTATTTCTCTTCATTTCAGCCAAAATTGCCTGGAAAAGAGCAGTGCGAGGAGTCCGAGAGATGTGTGATGCATGTGAAGCAACATTGTTTAACATTCATTGGGTCTGCCAAAAGTGTGGATTTGTGGTTTGCTTAGATTGTTACAAGGCAAAGGAAAGGAAGAGTTCTAGAGGTCGGTTCATAACTTCATATAAATTTAAAATTTTTTTTAAAATCTCTATTATTGAAAGTATTACATAGGTCCTCCTTTTTTCTTCATTAACCTCTTCCAGCCCCTCCCATCCTATCCCCTACCCCCAAGCCCTTACCACCCCATTTTCCATTTCCATGGGTTATATATATATGCATACAGGTTCATTGGTTGATCTCTTTAAGTTAAATTTTTTATAATGTTTTCTCTAGGATCATGCATCTGGAAATTAGATATGTGTGGGATGTTTTTCCAATCTTCCATAATACATTAGGAAGTTTTTAAAAGGAGTAACCACAGTTTACTAATGACCAGATTTTTTTAAGCATTTTTAAAAATTATTTTGTTACTATTTTTTTAATTCTCCCCTGAGGATATTTTTCCACTGATTTTTAGAGAGTGGAAGAGAGAGGGAAAGACAGAGAGCAATATCGATGTGAGAAAAGCCCATCGATTGGTTGCCTCCTGCATACGCCCCAACCATGGGAAGATGAACCAGGGGACAGTTTAGGGTAAGTGCATGGTTTGTAAAGAAGAAATAGTTTCTCCTTTTGATTGGTTACTGGCAACAGTTCTGAAAATTCATACATAAGCAGGAGGCAGTGGCAGCTGATGATCAGTACAGAAATGGATGCAAAGCTCCAACTACATTCAGAATGTGAGCAGTCTGTCAGTTGGCCCACAGCTATTAACTCATTAATTACTTGTCTCTTTATCTTACTCTCTGGTGCACTGTAATTTAGGACATCACAGTTTTTCTTCTGTAGCTATCTGTCAAGTAATGGCTTTTTCACATGTTTCATGATGGTTTCTCTCCATGTCTTTGAAGCATAAAAGAAAAATGAGTTAGTGAGTGATGAACGTATATCCGTCTAATGTACTAAGATTGGGCAAAAGCCATGTTTGGCACAGAAAACAAACGATCAAAGGAGATTAGCTACAGAGAAGGTAGAATCAGGCAGGGTAGAAAGAGGTAACTAATACATTAATGATAATAAAGAATGGTCATTTTAGAAAAGGCTAACATCAGTTTTATATCCTATTTTTATAAAATTCTTCGAATGGTGGAATTATCTTTTTTTTTTTTTAAGGACCATACATTTGTATCCTACCATTGACATTTATATAATTGTTAAGGTCTTTATATATATATAAGCCATCAATTCTATCTTGTATAACCGTGAGTGCTATAAGAGTACATGTGTTGTGATCTTACAGATAAAGAACTATATGCTTGGATCAAGTGTGTGAAGGGACAGCCTCATGATCACAAACATTTAATGCCAACTCAAATTATACCCAGTTCTGGTGAGTATAAATATACAGTATTCACTTAGTGTAATAGCACTGAGTTGCTCAAGATTGTTTGGGCATATGTAGGAGTAAAATGGAATGGAGAGGTAATGTGTTTTTTTGTTTTTGTTACTTCTCAATGGAGGGTATTTTTCCATTGATTTTTAAGGAGAATGGAAGGGAAAGGGAGAGAGAGAAATAGTAATGTGAGAGACACACATCCCTTGGTTGCCTCCTACACACACCCCAATGAGGCCAGGGATTGAGCCCACAACCGAAGTATGTGCCCTTGACTGGGAATCAAACCCGTGACCCTTCAGTCCACAATGCTGTCCAGAGCCAAACTGGCCAGAACGGGGTAGTGTGTATTTCATCTTAAATTGTTTGCGCTGTGTTCTTAGAATTCTCCATTTAATAAAGCTAATAAGCCCAGCCTCATGACTAAGTAAACCACAGATGAACTATTTTTTAGAAGGGGAAATCTAGAGTTTAATGAAACATTTATAATGAAAAGTTATTCTACTTCTTTTGAACACTGAATTTTTAATAATAGAGATAAGAGAGAAAAGAAAGGACAACCTGAATTTGGTTTAATGATCAAACCTGTACTAGATAGGAGAATTGAAGAAAAAAATAAAAGTTAAATGGCACCAAAAAAAAAAGGAAAAATTTTTATAATTTTTTAACATTAGTTGTAACATTTTAATTAACCACTATTATATTTTGTAGTTTTGACAGATCTTCTAGATGTGATGCACACTCTTAGAGAAAAGTATGGTATTAAATCCCATTGTCATTGTACTAACAAACAGAATATACAAGTTGGTAATTTTCCTACAATGAATGGTGTGTCTCAAGTGAGTATAAATTTCTAATTATTTAAATAAAACGCATGGTTAATTAATTAGCTTTGATACTTTATATTCAATGTAAGACATTTTTTAAACTGTTTCTGTGTTACTATAAAATCTGACTCCTTTTAACTGTGATTAATTGAAGAGATAGAATTTTTAAAATTCTGCTGTTCGATTCTTACAGGTTTTACAGAATGTTCTTAATCACAGTAATAAAATTTCTCTGTGCATGCCTGAGTCTCAGCAGCAAAATACTCCTCAGAAGTCTGAGGGTAATGGCAGCAGCAGTCCAGGGAGTGATGTAAGCACAGACAGCAAGTTAAGTCCCCCAGAATCCCAGTCACCACTACACTGGTTAGCAGATCTTGCAGAACAAAAGTCAAGAGAGGAAAAAAAAGGTAAATGTCATTCATTATCTAAGTATACAGTGACCCTTGATCAATATGAATTTGAACCATGTGGGTACACTTACATGTGGATTTTTTTCCATAAGTACCTGTACTGTTTATGATTCACGATTGGGAGTCCGTGGGTGTGGAGTGCCAACTATATGCATTAATCTACACTATTTTATATAGGAGACTTGAGCATCCATGGATTTTGGTATCCATGGTGGGTTGGGGGTGTCCTGGGACCAATCTTCCACAGGTATCAAAGGATAAGTTTGAGGAAGTCAAAAGTTATATGTGGATTTTTGACTGCACGGGGTATTGTGGGCACCCCTAGCTATGTTGTTCAAGGGTCAGCTGTATAATAGAGTATTATAACCAATAGTGTACTTTTATACATTAATGTACTTTTCACATAAAACCATTTACTTTTGTCTTTCTTTCCCATGATGGCTTAGCTTCAGTAAAACCTTTGTCTTTTCTTATTAGGAACTCACTTCCCTGTGATTGCATCAAAATTAGTAGCAGAATAATTTCTGGGATGAGCATATCAATAAAGCCTCTAGGGCAGTAGATCTGTTACATATACCAGGTGTACCGGTTAATAATGCGGATTTTGTGATCAAAGAATACACGGTAATTTCAAGAGAAACATCAAAAGTGCTTTATTCAAAGTAATGTCCATCGCTAGCTACACATTTCCCCATCTTTCAGGTAATTTGTGGATACCGTCCCAATAGAACTTTACTTGTTCTGAGGCAAACCATTCAGAGACCCAATTTTCCACTTCTCCGTACGTTTTGAAGTGCTGCTCAGAAAGTACATGTGCCATCAATCAGAACAAGTGGTAATCTGAAGGAGCAAGGTCTGGTGAATACAGAGGGTGGGTTAATACTTCCCAGGCAAGATCTTTTAATGTGTCTTTAACTGGTTTTGAAGTGTGTGATGGTGCGTCATCATGAAGCAAAATTACTTTGCCGTGTCTTCTGGAACATTCTGGTCGTTTCATGATCAAAGTGTGGTTCAGATTGATTATTTGTTGTTGGAAGCGATCAGTATTAATGGTTTCACCTGGTTTTAGAAGCTCATAATACACCACACCTTCCTGATCCCACCAAACGCAGAGCATTGTCTTCTTTCCAAAGCGATGTGGCTTTGCAGTCGATGTTGGTGGTTGTTGACCTGGATCAACCCGTGATTTTGTGCGTTTGGGGTCTCAAAATAAATCCACGTTTCATCTCCAGTCACAATTCAATGCAAAAAAGAGTTTCTTTTGTGCCGTTGAAGCAACATTTTACTGATGACTTTTCAGTTTTCCATTTGCCTTTTGTCCAGTTGATGTGGCAGCCATTCTCCTTCCTTTAAAATCTTTCCCATTGCTTGTAAGCGATCAGAAATTGTTTGCTGAGCAACGTTTAATCTTTCTGCCACGTTGTTTTTGAGTTTGACACGCATCTTCATCCAATAATGCTTGTAATTGTTGGTCTTCAAACTTTTTCAGTTGACCTGGATGTTCTTTGTCTTTCACATCGAAATCATCACTTTTAAAGCGTTTATACCAGCGTTCACAAGTATCTTGAGATGGAGCATGTTCACCATAAGCTTCCCGAAGTATTCAGCAGCACTTTTCTTCAAAATAATGAATTACGACTTCTAGCAAATGCTTTTCTTTTGGCACGAAATTCAACATTTTTAGGCGTAAAATATCTATGATGTTAACACTTCAGAATACTTGACATACGAAGTTTTGAAGCTTGCTGTCAATACAACAAAATAGCTTACATATCAAATCGCATATATATCAACATATGTGTAACTCCATCTATTGAAAAAAAATCCGCATTATTAACTGGTATACCTAGTCCTTCTTCGTGTCTTAGCTATAGTGTTCTCATTTGTGGCAAGTATAAACTCATGTCTAAGATTTTGAGGAAGGCCTTTTCATATTCAAACCGTTTGACTCCATTTTGAAGGATCTGGCCCATCCTTTGGTGTGTGTTGAGGTGAATAAATCACTAGTGTATAGTTTTTATGTCTCACTATAAAATACAGAGTGCCAGTTTTGTCTGTACTTTAGCAGCATGCTTAATTTTATAAAATGTTTTATTTCAGAAAATAAAGAATTTGCCCTTGAAAAGCAAATTAAAGAAGAGAGAGAACAAGACAGTCCTGATTCTCCAAATAGCAGAACATCACCTCCAGTGTCCCAGAATAATGAACAAGGCTCAACCTTACGGGATTTACTGACCACAACAGCTGGCAAGCTACGTGTGGGTTCTACAGATGCTGGCATTGCCTTTGCACCAGTATATTCGATGGGAACCCCCGTGAGTGAGATGCCAGATTTTTTACCTTTATATGGGCCTTAAGTTTAGATGATTTGGAGACGCTGCTTTGAACTACATAGTAAATAGAGTCAGATCAGATACACCAAATTATTTGGCATGTTCCTGTTTGCATTATAACTCATAACTTGAAAGCTGGAGATTTTGGTTTTTCCAAGGTGAATGAATAAGATTGGACAAGTGGCATTTTGATGCCAGAAGGAGCCCTAAGATACTCCTGCAGAATTTGAAAACCATATATCTAATGAGGGGAGAGGGGAGAACATGGAGGTAAATGTTTGGTTAGTTAAAATAAAATATTCAAAAATAAATTTTGCTTTCGTTATTCTCCAGAGAAAAATACAGATAACTGTATAGATAGGCATACATTTTTAGTGGCCATTAAAAGTATATTGGAAATTCTACCTCTTTGTGCCCTCTGCCCCAATCCTAAAACAATATAAGAAGTAGGAAAGCCACACTTCAAGTTGCTGCAGACTTGGCCTCACAGGGAGACCACCAAAATTCTGGTTCCCACCTCTAAGGGCAGGAACAGTGTAAGGACTAGAGATCCATATTCAATGGCATGTACATATTCTTGAGGACAAATAAATTATGTGTGTTAGTTGTTTGCTATGTTAGTAAATCAAAATGAAAGTTTAGTCTGTCTGGAGTTGCTCAGTTGGTTAGCGTCATCCTGTGCACCGAAAGGTTGCCAGTTGGGGCACTTAAGAAAGGCAACTGATAAATGTTTCTCTCTCATATCAATGTCTTTCTCTCCCTTTCTCTCTCTCTCTCTCTCTCTCTCTCTCTCCCCCTCCCCGTCTCCCTCTAAGTATGTCCTTTGGTGAAGAGTAAAAAATTTTAAAAAGTGAATTTAAAACTGTTTGCATTTCTTCTCAAAATATAATTTTCCCCCCTATAGAGTGGTAAAAGTGGAAGGACCATGCCAAACATTCTTGATGACATAATTGCTTCAGTTGTTGAAAACAAAATTCCACCAAATAAAGCCGCTAAGATAAATGTAAAACCAGACCTTAAAGAAGAGCCTAGAGAAAGCAGAAAATCTGCCATGGATGAAAACAAATTGTACAGTGATATACCACATTCTTGGATCTGTGAAAAGCATATTCTTTGGCTTAAGGATTATAAAAATACTAATAATTGGAAGCTTTTCAAAGAGTGTTGGAAACATGGACAAGTGAGTATTTTAAGCTGATTTTAGTGCACACTCTTAGAGGAACTGAAACTAAAGAGGCAAAATGGTTCTCTTAGAAATAGAAAAAAAGGGGGGGATAGTACTTAACATATTTGGAGCAGAAGTAAGATATAAAAAGATTACCAGATTGATTGTTTCTGAATTCTTATTTTTGACCAGATTTATATGAATTTAGGAAAGCACTGATTTTTTTTTTTTTTAATCAGTCAGCAGACTTTAAAAAGCCATTGTATTTACATAGTTTGGTACCTCCTTTTTTTGACACTTCTAGTCTACTTAATAGATTTCATATCTGCTATTAAAGTGGTAATATAAGCATTTTTTCTTGAACTGACGAAAAGTATAGATGTTTTTGCCTTTAATGTTTACTCATAGACTATTTATTTTTAACTTAGTTCATCTAGTCTTGAATGACAAACTCCATTATATAATTCTCAAATAAAAATGTTTGAACCGCCCTGACTGGTTTGGCTCAGTTGATAGAGCGTTGGCCTGCAGACTGAAGGATCCCGGGTTCGATTCCAGTCAGAGGCATGTGCCTTGGTTGCCGGCACATTCCCAGTGGGGGGTGTGCAGGAGGTAGCTGATCGATGTTCCTCTCTCATCGATGTTTCTAGCTCTCTGTCCCTCTCCCTTCCTCTCTGTAAAAATCAATAAAATATATACATATTTTTAAAATGTTTGAACCAAGTTTTGATGTAATGTTTGATACACATTTCAAATGGCAGTATATGACATCAATGCACAAATTATGAACAAAATTAAGAATTTGCATGATTTTAGATTACCACCTTCAGTTTTTTCTTGCTTTCTGAAAAACATCATTGCTATTTTGTTTCACTTTCTTCATTCCTCAGATAGTTATTGAGCACCTAATAAAATCCATTCTTTATGCTTGCCACAAAGGATATGAAAATGAGTAAGTTATATAAAAATTAGTAAGATATGAGTAAGAACTGTTTTAGTACAGTTCTTAATCTTTTTTTAAGATCAGTAATCCTTTTTAATATCTGATGACAGTTTAGTTTCTCTCTCCCCAGAAAAAATACATACCTGTACATTATATACATTTGATGCCGTATCTCACATCCTGTATACTTTATCTCTAGATTACTTATAATACCTAGTGCAGTGTAAATGCTATGTATATAGTTGCTATATGATACTGTTTAGGTAATAATGACAAGATAAATTTGTTTTTATGTGTTTAATACAAAGGAAACAATTATAGGCCTTAACTACATAGTACATATCAGCAACAACAGAACATCTTTTATTTTTCCTACTATTTTCTATTCATGGTTGGTTCAATCTGGTGATTCAGAAGCCATGGATAAAAGAAGGCTGACAGCACACAATGTTTAGCTTCCTTTTTTTTCTTTTTTTCTTTTTTTTTGAGGGGCAGGGCTTGGCTCTCAAAGCTCAATACCATTGCTGGGTTATAGTTTAGACCACTTAATTTTGTGTGGGTTTGAAATAGTCACATAAGTATTTTTATAAACATACTAGAAGCCCTTTGCACGAAGTTTCGTGCAGTAGACTTTCCTTCACCTGGCTGCCAGCACCAGTTTTCGTCTAGGCGCTCCGATCGGGGGTGGCCAGAGGAAAACTGGTGCTGGCAGAAAACTGGTGTCGGCAGCCAAGCAATCGGCCACCCCGAATTCCGGCCACCCCGAATTCCGCCACCTGCCCCATGGGTCCTCCCGCAGCGCCGGGTGGGAGGAGCGGGGGGCGGGGACTCGCGAGTCCCCGCCCCCCACTCCTACTGCCAGCCAATCGGCCACCCTGAGTCCCGCCCCCCACGCCTCCAGCCGGCCCAATCGTGGGCGTAGCGGAGTGATGCAATTTGCATATTACCTTTTTATTATGAAGGATTAAATATTCTAAGAAGTTTGTTCAAGGTAACTATAGAAACCCCAAATAGGGAATGACTAAACTAGAGTACTAATTTAAAAAGGCTGATCTGAATTAATGCCCTAGGGGTTAAGTGAAATTTTTCTAGATAGTAGGTTGGAGATGCTTTAAACAAAAGCATCAGGTTTGGGGGGAAGTGTTAAGTAGTTTCGTTTGTCTGGAACACAGATGTAAGAGTTCTATGGGGTAATGGTAAGGAAATGAGATAGAGTTATGATTATGAATCTGATTTTTCAGGTTATGAATGGCCTTTATATATCATACTTAAAAAGTTTGCACTTTATCCTACAGATAATAGGTTTACTTCAGTAATCAATGTAAACTGACATTTTAAAATGACATCAAAGCAGATAGAAAGTTGAATTAGAGGGGAATGAGAGGCATTGAGTCAAATTAGAGTTTTCAGTATTTTGGGAAGATGATGATGATGATAGTCTAGGGGTTCTGCTTCAGAATATTCTAAGTAACTTGCCTCTATAATTTTAAAAAATCTTTCTTAAGCTGCTGGTTACCATCAGATAGAATGGCATAGGGTTGGATAAGGAATATTATTGAATATGCATAATTGGGGCTGAGAATTAATATGTGAATTACCAACAATAGTTAATTATCTAATAGCTGAACTGTTTTAATAATAGTTGGACATATCATTAAGCCCATTGAAAGTAAGTTTAATGGAGCAGTCATCCATGTAGTCAACCAGATTTTAGGGTGGTTTTTTATTTTCTTTGCTTTTGAGATGACTATTGTTATAAGAACCCTAGCTAGAGGTTATTCTTCTATGGTTCCCTAAATTTAATTATCTTATGAAGTTTAAGTGTACTTAAACTTCTTTTACAGAAGACTTTTAAGTCACAACTTTGTGTTCTCTATATCCCAGACCTTCATCTTGATTTATAATAAAGGAATTAAGGTGGGGGCAAGGGAGCGGGCTGAGAATAATACATCAGATTGCCTAAGAGGTTTGTGTTCTTTTTTTTTTTTTTTTAATCATCAGCATTGGAGTTTTGAAAGCTATAAAGCTTCAGTTGTTGGTTTTTAGTTTAGAGAGCCTTGAGGGATTTTTAATTCATAGGATTTCAAAGGAGAGATTCACTTTCATAGAATAGTCATTAGGCTTGAAATTTAATGTTATGCCTAGTTTAATATTTTTATTTATCATGATCCTTGTCAAGGTAAAAAATGTAAGTATGTGTTTTAAGTAATAGAAACTCAGAATGTATATAGACTTTTAAGCTCAAGGACTTTTTATATAATTTACTTTAAAAATCTTAATACATATAATACAAACAAATGAGTAGGTTATATTGTGTCTAAAAATTAATCTGTAAATAAAGCAACCAAAAATCATATTTATACTGTCTAGAAATGAAATTTTTACTGTATTCTACACAGCATTCCCTCATCACTTTTTCTTTTTAACAATATACTGTATTGTGAACATCTTTCCAAGTCAGGGCCTATTTTTCATAACTCTTATTCTCATTAGTACTAAAACTGAACATTTGTTGTATGTGCTTATAGAGTCTAATTTTGGAAGTGTCCATATATCTTTCAACTTTTATTTATCTATTTATAAGCCTGCAGTGGTTTCTGGTGTACATAAGAAAATGAACATGAGCTTATGGAAGTCAGAATCAATTAGTCTTGATTTTGGAGACCACCAAGCTGATCTTCTGAACTGCAAAGATAGCATTATTTCAAATGGCAATGTCAAGGAATTCTGGGATGGTTTTGAAGAACTTTCAAGTACGTTAGTTTTTGTTTTGTTTGTTGTCCGTTTAATGTTTTTGTTAAACATACTAGTACTCCCCAAAAACAATAAATTGTAAATACAACTTACCAGGTTTTTAATCTTTTAAACTGCTATATTACTTTTTATCTAATAAAAAGAAACAAGTACAGATGTTCCTCAACTTACAATTGGTTACATTTTGATAAAGTCGTAAGTTGAAATTATCATGTCAAAATGCATTCACCTAACACCGTGGTTGGCAAACTGCGGCTCGTGAGCCACATTCGGCTCTTTGGCCCCTTGAGTGTGGCTCTTCCCCAAAATACCACGGCCTGGGCGAATCTATTTTGAAGAAGTGGCGTTAGAAGAAGTTTAAAAAATTTGACTCAAAAGAAATTTCAATCGTTGTACTGTTGATATTTGGCTCTGTTGACTAATGAGTTTGCCGACCACTGACCTAACCTATAGAATGTCAAGCTTTTAGCCTAGACTACCTTAAATGTTACATTAGCTTACATACAGTGGGCAAAATAAACACAAAATGCCACATAGCTAGCATAGGAAAAGAGGAAAATTCAAAATTAGAAATATAGTTTCTACTGAATGCCAGTTTTCACACAATTGGAAAATGGTTTAGTTGACCCATCCTAAGTCAGGAACCATCTGTGCTTGGAAATAGACTGGATCCTATTCTTGTCTCCACATCTAATTTCTTTTGGCCATGAACAAGTCTTTTAATTATGGTTACTTATATCACATGAGGAATATTACTTGGCAACCCCATAAACCTTTGGAAGTTGAATTACAAAATTTATATAAAACACTGAAAATTTAAAAAGGTAATTTTAATAAAAATTGTAGAAATATTTTAAAAAGAATTTATATGCATAAGGAACAAAAGTCTTAAAACTGAGTATATAAGAAATAAAAGCCAATTATGCACGCATTCATTAACTACCTACTGTGTAACAATTGACTTATTCATTCACTTTTTACATTTCTTCCTCTCCAAACATTAATAAAAATAAAAAGGCAGAGATTACCTTTTTTGTAATTAATTGTATTCTTTATAGAACGGCAAAAAACGAAAAGTGGAGAAACAGTTGTTTTAAAATTGAAAGATTGCCCTTCAGGAGAAGAATTCAAGAGTATGATGCCAGCCAGGTATATCTTTTGAAGTTTTTTTTTTGTTTTGTTTCTTCATTTTTTTGACTTAGCTTTTTGAAGTTGAGCTGAGATTTATACCCAGAAGATAAGGAACAACAAAAAAAAGTGACTGTTAGGCATTTTCTTCCTCAATTAAAAATAAACGAAAAAACAAAACTGGCTCTAACTGATTTGGCTCAGTGTTTGAGTATAGGCCTTGGGACTGAAGGATCGTGGGTTTGATTCTGGTCAAGAGCATGTACCTAGGTTGCAGGCTCAATCTCCGCATGCAGGAGGCAAACAATTGGTGTCTCTCTCACATCGATGTTTCTTTCTATCTCTACCCCTCACTTCCACTCTCCCTAAAAATCAATGGAAAAAAATATCCTCCAGTGAGGATTTTATAAATAAAAAAAATAGAAACTGAATTTCTGTAGTCTCAGCAGGGGAGAGTCTATTTTAGGACAGTAAAGGAAAGAATGCTCATATCAAGGACGCATTCTTTGGGACTTCCCTATTCATGGTGTTTTTAATTGTCATGATTAGTCAGCATTGCCATTTCAGTATGGCTTCTGTTCTTTGCTTGCGGATGTATTATGCACTCATTTAAACTTTTAATGAAGTCAGGGAAAGTGTTTCCTATCAAAGGCATTATGTTTTTTAACAAGGTGAAAATTACATATTTGGAATATGTATTCAAAAGAAGCCAATGTTTTTCAGATATGAAGATTTTTTAAAAAGCCTGCCATTGCCAGAATATTGTAATCCAGAAGGAAAATTCAATTTGGCCTCTCATCTGCCAGCATTTTTTGTGCGCCCTGATCTAGGACCAAGGTTGTGCAGTGCCTATGGTAGGTATATATTTGCATTTCCATCAACTTGGAATTCTATGGAATTTTAACTAACTTCTCTCCATACATAAATTGTCTAATGATTTTTAGGTTACACTAAATATGTTCTTTTAATAATCCATTGAGATATTTTTCTAAATCAATAAATATATTAGGAATTTATATCCCATATATAGATAAGTACCTGCTAATTCCTTGCAAAATATTTCCATTTTCTATTGATTTCACTTTCATGGGACATTTCAGGATTGTGACTTTTGGGGGGAGGTTTTGAATCATGGAGAGTAAAACTCACGGTTAAATTTTCCTCATAGAGCTGTTTTGGGATATGTAAAATAGTCAAGTAAAATTTTATTTCATACACAGGTGTAGCTGCTGCTAAAGATCATGATATAGGAACAACAAATCTCCATGTCGAAGTTTCTGATGTTGTAAATATTCTAGTCTATGTTGGCATAGCAAAAGGAAATGGCATTCTCTCAAAAGCAGGTAAAGAAACTTACAGAGTAGTGATGTTTGGAATAACAGTTGAATAACCACACACACTAGTGTTATCCAGAATGTCAGCCTGTGAGTTAACAGCCAAGATTACAAAAAGAATTACAATGGATATAGGGATATTTTAATCTTTATTACTTGAGGAGGGATTGTTTACCTGTGTGTTGTTGTTTTTACATAATAGGAATTTTAATTTTAAAAATGGATATTTTTATTGGCTCTTTCCCTTTTCATTAAATATTGTGTTAATGAAAATAGACTGTTAAAGCTCACTTATAAACATTTATTGAAGAATAGACAGTAGACCCTGGAACTCTGGAGATGATTTTTTTCTCCAATGTCATTTAGAAGGGGCCTTTTCTTTTATTATTGAGTTTTAAAGACATGGGGGGAAGGGGGAGAGAGACAGACAGACAGACAGACATTGATCAGCTGTCTTCCACACATACCCCCAACCTGGGTATGTGCCTTGACCTGGAATCGAACCTGCCACCTTTTGGTGTACAGGTCAATGCTCCATCCAATTGAGGACACCATCCAAGGCAAGGGGCCTTTTCTTTTAAAGTAGAAATAACATTTCTATCCAATGTATAGGTTTTAGATTCCATCCTCTGGATTTCTTTCTGAAACCTTATTCATCCGTTATTCCCTTCTTTATAGAAATAGGCATTTAAATTTTCCCTCTCCACTAACTAGCTTCTTTTCTTCAGAGTAGGAGTGCACTCTGGACCATTCCTTCCTTTTCAAAAGAAAACTTCCTTCAAACCATGTCTTTCTTGCCATCATCCTGTTATTCTTGCTCTCATAACAAATTCTTTGCTGTGTCTGTCACCTCCCTTTCACATTTCATCTGAATAAGGTTGGGCTCTATACCTGCTACCCCACTGAAATTACTTGTGCTATGGCTCTCACAACTGGCTAATTTAATGATTTCTTTCTGGTCCTTTCATTACTTGCCACCTCTATAAATAAATGGCACTGTTTAATCACTATGTCACCTTCAGATACTGGTCTTGGCTCCTATGAAACTACTCCCTGATTCCTAATACTGTTCATAGAATTATAGACTTAATTTTCTGCATTTTATAGTTTACATGCACTTCCTGTGAAATGGGTGGCATCCAGCCATCCCTTAGATCATCATATCTATATCTGGAGCCCAGAATGCTTGTATAGCTTAGTGTCTAGTTGCCAGGGATGTGGGGTTTCATTATAGTATTCACTAAACTTTTCTGTATATTTGACAGCTTCTATAATACATCTCATCCTAAATTCTCCCAAAACTATAGAAACTCACTTTTACATTGTTTCTCAGGTCCCTTTGCTATTGATTATTGATTATCCTATATAATAAAAGGCTAATATGCAAATTGACCTAACGGTGGAACAACCAGTCACTATGACCCACACTGATCACCAGAGGGCAGACGCTCAGTGCAGGAGCTCCCCCCTGGTGGTCAGTGTGCTCCCACAGGGGGAGTGCCACTCAGCCAGAAGCCCTGAGCTGGGCTCACGTCTGGCAAGTGCAGCAGTGATGGCAGGAGCCTCTCCTGCTTCCATAGCAGAGCTAAGGATGTCTGACTGCTGGCTTAGGCCCGCTCCCCCGAGGACATCCCCTGAGGACTCCCGGACTGTAAGAGGGCTCAGGCTGGGCTGAGGGACCCCAGCACGTTGGGGGCGACCAAGCCATCAGGGGAGGGCCATTACGGGCGACTAGGCAGGCAGGGGAGCAGTTAGGTGCATTAGGCGGGCAGGCAGGTGAGTGGTTAGGAGCCAGTGGTCCTGGATTGCGAGAGGGATGTCTGACTGCCGGTTTAGGCCCGAGGGGCTCTGGATTGGAGAGGTTGCAGGCCAGGCTAAGGGATTTCCCCTCCCCCCACCCCCGTGCACGAATTTTATGCACCAGGCCTCTAATAATCGATAAAAACCTTTTGCTTCTCCCACACCCAAGGATTTAAGAGTCAGGGACAGTTGAGTTATAGTCCCAGCTCTAGCACAGAAATGTGTGACCTGTGGTTGAGATTACTTATCCTTTCAAAGCCTGTGATGCCACAGGGTTAATTATCTTTATACTTCACTGTACTCTTTTTTCTTTCTCTCCTTTAATTCATTTCAGAGAGGAAGGGAGAGGGAGAGATGGAAACATCAGTAATGAAAGAGAATCAGTGATCAGCTGCCTCCTGCGTGGCCCCCACTGGGGATCGAGCCCGCAACCCAGGCATGTGCCCTTGACTGGAATCAAACCCCAGGACCCTTCAGTCTGCAGGCTGACGCTTTATCCACTGAAGCCAAACCGGCTAGGGCTACGCTTTTTCAAATCATTCCCTATAGCAATTTGTCTGCAATATAGAAGTTATGCCTGTTTTTCTCTAGTCTTTCATGTGCTTAAATGCTGGAACTTTCTTAATCACCTTTGCTTCTGCATACCTTTCATCTCTCATTTATAGAATAATTTTTAAAAATATATATTTTATTGAATTTTTACAGAGAGGAGGAAGGGATAGAGATAGCTAGAAACATCGATGAGAAACATTGACCAGCTGCCTCCTGCACACCCCCCACCAGGGATGTGCCCGCAACCAAGGTACATGCCCTTAGACCAGAATCAAACCTGTGACCCTTCAGTCCGCAGACCGACGTTCTATCCACTGAGCCAAACCGGTTTTGGCATATAGCATAATTTTTGATCTTTTGAGAAAACATATTTTAGTTCTTTGACTGTCTTTTATGTAAAGTTTTGCCAATTTTTATAGATAGGCACAAAAAGTAAAGCATGTTTTGGGTGCCCAGCCAGCGTGGCTCAGTGGTTGAGCATCAACCTATGAACCAGGAAGTCACAGTTCCATTCCCAGTCAGGGCACATCCCGGGTTGCGGGCTTGATCCCCAGTAGGGGGTGTGCAGAAGGCAGCTGATCCATGATTCTTTTTCATCCCTCTCCCTTCCTAAGTCAATAAAAAAATATTTTTTTTTTTAAAAAAAAGAATGTTTTGGGGATATAATACTGCTTAAAACACATTAAGAAACAGTGACCTAAAAAGTACGCACTTTTTCTTTTCCTCCATCTACAATGGCTCTCCTATCACTTTTTTGGCAAATTCCTATTTTTATCCTTCAAAGTGTAACTTATATTATCATCTCCCACTAGAGATCTTCATTAAACAATATAAACTTCCTCTTCCTTATGATTTTGTTGTTTTAATTTACAGAGCAATAAAATTTAAAGGAAAAGTAATTGAAAAACTTTTATCTAAGGTTATTAAATTATAATTTTGTTAAAGAAAACACATTAGCCCTGGTTGGGTAGCTCAACTGCTTAGAGCACCATCCTGATAAGCCAAGGTTGCAGGTTTGATCCCCAGTCACACACTTATAAGAATCAACTAAAAATCAATTTAAATAGTTATTTTTAAAAACTACATTTAAGCCCTAACCGGTTTGGCTCAGTGGATAGAGCATAGGCCTGCAAACTAAAGGGTCCCAGGTTCGATTCCGGTCAAGGGCATGTACCTTGGTTGCGGGCACATCCCCAGTGGGGAGTGTGCAGGAGGCAGCTGATCAATGTTTCTCTCTCATTGATGTTTCTAACTCTCTATCCCTCTCCCTTCCTCTCCGTAAAAAATCAATAAAATGTATTTAAAAAATATATATATGTATGTATATATATTTTTTTAAACTACATTTAAAAACCATCAACTGGGCCAGGTCAGTTTTCTCAGTGGTTAGAGCATCGGCCCACACACTGAAGGGTTTGATTTCCAGTCAAGGGCACGTACCTGGTTTGCAGTTTCGATCCTGACTCCCAGTTGGAATGTGAATGGAGGCAACCAATCTGTATGTCTATCTCATATCTGTGTTTCTCTCTCTTCCCCTCTTCTCCTCTCTTCTCCTCCCTCCTCCTTCCCACTCCTTCCCTTCCTTCCACTCTAAAAATCATTGGAAAAATATCCAGGTAAGGATTAACTAAAAAAATCATCAACTGGCATTTTATAAATAAACATTATCAGAATTATATTTGAGAACTGAACCCGTCTTTGCACTCACTACATGATATTCTTGTTTATTTGTCTACATTTATTAATACCCTCTTTTACTCTATGAGGTCTTGACTGTCTTTCTTAACTATAATCCCCAACATTCTAGGACAGTGTCTGGCACATTGTAAACTTTTAATAAATATTTGAGTTAAGAAATCCTTACAGATAATTTTAAAGATAAAAAGGGAGATAACCATAGTTAACATTTCTTTTCTGTTCAGACGTGTGTGTGTGTGTGTGTGTGTGTGTGTGTGTGTATACAGTTTTTGGTTTGCCAACATTTCAAAAGAATGATCTGATGTTTCCTCAAAACCACAGCATGTAGGGCATTTGCATTTGATTACGGATTAGTAATATGTGAGATCTCCCAGGAATTAGAAAACATTTGAGGTTTATCTCCTCTTGAAAAGTCCCAGTCTATCAAGCACTGTGCTGCCTCTGATAGGTCAATTTTAGGAGACTTGGCTTTCTGCTAGTAGTCTTTGCTGACCAATTTGAAAATATTCTCTGGTGTTTTAGGAATACTCAAGAAATTTGAAGAAGAAGATTTGGATGACATTATAAGAAAACGATTGAAGGACTCAAGTGAAATACCTGGTGCTCTGTGGCATATTTATGCTGGGAAAGATGTTGACAAGATAAGGGAATTTCTTCAGAAGGTATCATTTAGTTTGCATATTTGTTTATCTCTTCACCTTAAGCAAAGACTAATTTTTAATATAACTTCTTTGGCGTTCAAAATAAGATCCTATAAAATAAAAGCCTAATATGCAAATTTACCAAATGGCGGAACTACCAGTCACTATGACACGCACTGACCACCAGGGGGAAGATGCTCAAGGCCAGCCAAGGCGGTGTCAGCGGGGCCCCCAGATCACCCCATCGGTTGCCCCACAGATTGGCCCTGATCACCGGCCAGGCCTAGGCACCCTACCCATGCACAAATTTCGTGCACTGGGCTACTAGTCATTTAATAATGTAGGATCTTTATTGTTTATTGACTTCTTTTTGCTGTTGACCTGGGGAGTATTACTCTATCATATCTGATTGCTGATATACTTACTTGAATAGACTGAAATTTTTAGTAATTGTACATTTATTTTGGTTGTTGGACATTCTAAATGAATGTGACACATTCATCTGAATAATTAAAACCCTTTGTTCAAATATTTTCTAAATTTTCTAATTTTAGAGATTTTTTTAGGGGACCATCATTGCTGCTTTTCTTATATTACTTCATTTTCCTTCTGAATGGACATAGGTCTCTGGTCAGTGCAGAGGGCTATAGCCCTGTACCTACTATCTTATGCCAGAATACTTACCAGTATTTTAATTTAAAATATTACAAATTATGCTTTTTAAAACAGAAGGTTATTCAGTGATTAGTAAATGGTTCCTTGAAGTTGATTTGTCAAGGGTTAGGAGGTTAATAGTATAAAGGTATTTATCTTAAAAGGTAAAAAGTACCTACCTTAAGAGAAGAGCAGGATCAAGAAATTTTTATGAAGTCCATACTTACGAATTATTTGGCTTCTGGAAAAAGCTACTAAACTAAGCTTTTTCTCATCTCTACATTGTACTCTTGAAACAGTTATAAGGAAGGAAACAAGTAGATATAAACTTCACAGTGGAAGGAGATGAGAAGGGAATGTGCCTCACTTTATCAGTGTGCAGTGTTTTAATATCCTCTGGCTTTTCAAATGGTTGTAGAATATTTTCTCCAACTTAAGCTCAATCATCTATACGATTGTGAGAACAAAAGACTTGTAAAGAAAATTGAAATTTAATGCAACAGGATTTACCATTTCCCTTACTGAAGTTGGGGTGCATATTTTAATTTCAATCCATATTTCAGATTTCAAAAGAGCAAGGCCTTGAAGTTCTACCAGAACATGATCCAATACGTGATCAGAGTTGGTATGTGAACAAAAAGCTCCGCCAAAGACTGCTTGAGGAATATGGAGTTAGAGCCTGCACTCTTGTTCAGTTCCTTGGTGATGCCATTGTCTTACCAGCAGGAACACTTCATCAGGTATAACCTTTTAACTTGCTTAAACATCACCCATATTTCCATTTTTGTATTATCTCTGATTTAGTGGATGGAAATCTAATTTTTAAGACTTAGGGGAAAAAAGAGATAAAGCAGGTCCTCACGTAATGTTTCGTATGCCATAGGAATTTAAATTGTTTATATCAACTAGGCTGGTAAAATTGGCTTCATTATATGTGGTTTCACTTTTAAAGTCATAGGACCTATTGACAACATTAAGTCAGCACTTAACTGTACTATATATTTGGTTCTCTATAGTTGAAACTTAATAGTGGAGGAGAGTGTGTATTAAATCTTAGAGATCATGTTTTTTAAATATATTTCTGTTGGTTTCGGAGAGGAAGGGAGAGATAGAAACATCAATGATGAGAATCATTGATCGGCTGCCTCCAGCAAGCCCCACACTGGGAATCGAGCCCACAGCCTGGGCACACGGCCCGACAGGGATCGAACTGTGACCTCCCGGTTCATAGGTCGATAATCAACCACTGAGCCATGCCAGCTGGGCAAGGTCATACATTTTTTAACACGCCCAGTTGAGTAGAATGAATTTCATTGGCTAGATTATTTCCAAATTCAGGCTTTCAGAGTCCCTCCTACCTCTTGCGGTTGCCAACATAGCAATGACATCCAAAGAAAGATGGTATATAAATTTTATAGCTATTGATCCACAAGACTTGAAAACTAAACACATACTTCTTTCTGTGGCTGGACTGTGTGGCACCTGGAAGACAGGTACAGAACAGATGGTGATGGTATGGAGGCCTGGATTGGAAGCATCCAGTAGGCTTCCATAACTATCTGGAGCTACCACAGACGAGTTTAGGCCATGCAGTAACAAAAGTGTACAAAGGAAACCAAGAACCCCAAAAGCTAGTTTGCCTCAAAGTTGATTTCATACCTTTCCACCACCTGGTAATTGGGATATATATTATGTGTAGTTTTACCAAGGAGTTTCCTATAACTATATATTCTACTACTGTCTGTTTAGCATCTGTGACACTATTGTAATGGCACAAGTAAATATTCCTTAAGTTATAGGTGCTTAGTTTTTAAGAGATCAGGTTCAAGGTTAGATTTAGATTTATCACTCTTATTGTTCAAATAGCATTTTTGATAACAAAATATAAATATGTTAAATTGTTTTATTTTCCCCTGGAGTTACATGAATAGCTCAGACATGTTGGATCATTTATGATTCAGGTTTAATTGGGGTTACCCCACATACAGGTGTTTTTTTTGTGTGTTTTTTTTTGCTTTGCTGTCTCTTATCAGAAAACTAGAGGCCTGGGGCTGGGCCGGCAAGGGGGAGGGGCCATGGGAGGTTGACCAGCCAGCCCCGGCCCTGGTTGAACTCCCGGTCAAGGGGACAATTTGCATATTAGCCTTTTATTACATAGGATGGCTAATCTGTATCCAAAGGGGAAATGCCCTCAAAGGAGTAGCCTATCCTATCTAATAATAGAGTAACATGTAAATTACCTTCACTCCGCTACACCCACGATTGGGCGGCGGGAGGCTGGGGGGCGGGACTCGGGGTGGCCTATCCGGCCATTGAGAGGCACGGATCCGCTGCCACTGAGGGGGGCTACCCTGCTGTTGAGAGGCGCAGGGGGCAGGACTCCTGCCCCCTGTGCCTCTGAAAAGCCAGATCTGCGGCAGCCCCCCTCAGCGGCCGTTGAGAGGCTCAGGGGGCGGGAGCCTCTGAGAGGAAAAAGGAACTCTCTTATTAGCTTCCAGTCTGATTTCTATGCTTCTGCTCTGAATGTTCAATTGTCAGGCAGGATCCTGGGGTGTATGAGTATATAATTATACTGCACAGCCAAAACCAAGTAGGTCAGATGTAGTCACCTGCCCCCTGCACCTCTCAACAGCAGGGTAGCCCCCCTCAGCGGCCGCGGACCATCAAAAGCGTGGGAGCTGGGTGCCTGTCTGCTCCGGCACCAGGCCTTTCAGAAGCCTCCGCTGAGCCCGAGGCTTCTGAAAGGCCTGGTGCACCAGCGGACAGGCACCCAGCTCCACCGCGAAAAGCGAAAGCGTGTAGGGGACCCTACACGTGCATGATTCAATCATGCACTGGGCCTCTAGTTTAAGATAAAAGTACAGTAAATCTTTTTTTAAGTAGGAATAATTCTTTGTAATACAAGTTTCCTTGAAAATTCTTATATGTCCATTTTCTGTGTTGAACTGGACGGTGCAGGTTGGTTTTTTGTTTTTCTTTTTCATTTTTTTAAGGTACAATCCTATATAATAAAACCCTAATATGCAAATCGACCGAATGGCAGAACGACTGGTTGCTATGATGCGCACTGACCACCAGGGGACAGACGCTCCACGCAGGAGCTGCCCCCTGGTGATCAGTGCGCTCCCAGACCACCGCTCAGCCAGAAGCCGGGCTCACGGCTGGCGAGTGCAGCAGCGGTGGCAGGAGCCTCTCCCACCTCCGCAGCAGCGCTAAGGAGCAGTGAGCCAAGCAGTAAGGAGCAGCAAGCAGGAGGACAGTAAAGAGCGAGGGGTTCCAGACTGGGAGAGGGCGCAGGCTGGGCTGAGGGACACAGCCTTCCCACCCCCAGTGCATGAATTTCATGCACCAGGCCTCTAGTTTGTATATAATAAAATAGATTCTTACTAGTGTAGCGTTTTGTACTTTTTGACAGATAAATAGGTAGGTAACAACACAAAATATAGAGCACTTCAATCAGTCCAAGAAATTTCCTCCTGCACCTTTTTAGCCAACCTTTCCTCCCACCTGATATTCCTACAACGACTTACCTGTTTTCTGTCCCTTTAGTTCTGCTTATATAAGAATATCATAATTTCAATCATACAATATGTAGCCTTTGAGTCATTTTACATAATGTATTTGAGTTTCAGCCATATTGTGTATATCAGTAATTGTTTCCTTTTTCTTGCTAGGTATAGTTGTTCATTACATAAATGTACCACAGTGTTTTTTTATTCATTAACCAATTAAAGAACATGTCGGTTGTTTCCAGTTTAGGGCAATAATAAAGCAAGCCACTATAAACCTTCACATAAGGATTTTATATGCACATAGGTTTTATTTCAGTTTGGTAAATACTGGGTAGTGGGATTGCCTGGTCATGATGAATGATTAACTGATAAGAAATCGCCAGGCTGTTCTCCAAAGTGGTTGTACCATTTTCCGTTCCCCAAAGTAGATATGTGAGGTTATATTTCCTCTTCTTATTGTCAGTTTGCTTTTAAGCATTTGAATAAATGTGCATTAGTATCTCACTGTGGTTTTAATTTACATTTTCTTAATAACTAAATATGTTGCGCATCTGTTCTTTTGTGCTTATTTGCCATCTGTATTTATCTTGGTAAATGTGTGTTCAAACATTTTGTCTATTTTTATAATTGCGTTTTCTTATTTCTTACTGAGATTTGAGTGTTCTTTATCTACTCTATTTATGTGCTTTGCAAGTATATTCTCCCAATATGTGACTTGTCCTAATGGTGTCTTCCAAAAAGCAGATTTTAAATTTTGAAGTTCATTGCTCAGTTTTCTTTTATGTATTATTGTATCTAATTTTTTTTGCCTAGCCCAGGATCATAACGATTTTCTCTTACACTTTCTTTTAGTAATTTTCTAGTTGTTATTCTTATATTTAGTTCTATGGTCCATTTTTAATTAATTTTTCTATATAGTATAAAGTATGGATCAAGATTCAAATTTTTTGCATATGAACATTCAGTTCTAAAATATATTTCTTTTGAAAATATACATTTATGTGATTTTTAAACATTCAAACATTACAAAAGAGTTCATGGTTAAAATTCAGGTTTTTTTTTCTCAACTCTGCCTGCAGTAACTCTCCTCCAGAGGCAACCACTGTTACCTCGGAGATTCCATGCATATACATCTTTCTGATATATCTACTTCCTTTGGGAGTGGGGCGGGGCGGGAAAGAAGAGCCAGGGTTTTTCAAAATAGGCAAAAGTATTCTGTTAAAAAGTGTAGTTTTTAGTTTACATATCACTCTGCTCAAAGCCTCACAGGCCTTAAACGATCTGTACATGTATCCTATTTCGCACGCATGGGTACACACTCCACACATAACCCTCACTGCCTTCCTCACCCACTGCTCTTCTTCTCTCTTGCCACCTTGACCTCTTTGTGGTTTTCACATACACCAAGCATGTTCCTACCCCAGGGCCACTGTATTTATTATTATTTTTTTTTTTGGCCTAAAATTCTTTTTCCTCTCAGATATCTGTACAACTTGCTTCTTCGCATTCTTTAAGGCTTTGCCCAAATATCACCTTCTCAGTAAGGTCTTACCTAATACACCAGTTTAAAACTGCAAATTATGTCCCCCAATTACCAGTCATCATCCCTGCTTTTTCTCCATTGCTGTCATTACCTTCTAACATGCTTCATAATTTTACTTAACTTTCTTTATTGGCTTTTAACCCCCCACTGGAATATAAGCTTCATGAGGACAGGGATTTCTGGGTTGTTTTTTTATTGCTCTCTCTCATACTCAGAATAATGCACTTAAGTATTTGTGAGGCCTGAAGGCCTGAAAATGCAACATAGTTTTTACACAAATATAGATGAAAACAAAATTGTGACTTTCCATTATTTGTATATATTGTGTGTGCTCTTAGTACAAATATGCAAATTTTGGCCTATTCCTTATGTGTCTTTGGCTACTTTAGAATGTTTACCTAGAATGGAATCTAATTTCCAGGTTTTTTTGTTTTGTTTTAATATTTTCTTATTGATTTCAGAGAGAAAGGGAAAGAGAGGGGGAGCCTAAAACATCAGTTATGAGAGAGAATCATCAATTGGCTGCCTCCTGCACGCCTCCCCATCAAGCCTGCAACCCAGGCATGTGCCCTTGACCAGAATCAAACCAAGGACCCTTCAGTCCACAGGCAACACTCACTCTATCCTCAGAGCCAAACCGGCTAGGCCAGTGGTCGGCAAACTCAATTAGTCAACAGAGCCAAATATCAACAGTGCAACGATTGAAATTTCTTTTGAAAGCCAAATTTTTAAAACTTAAACTTCTTCTAACGCCACCAGGCCGTGGTGTTTTGTGCAAGAGCCACACTCAAGGGGCCAAAGACCCGCATGTGGCTCGCTAGCCACAGTTTGCCGACCACGGGGCTAGGCTAACTTTCAGTTTTGACTGTACACGTAAGAACATAGGAAAACGTGTTTTGAAATATGTAGAAATTTCACTTATATTATAGAGAGCAAATTTAAATCTTGGAACAGGTGCTGAACCTCTTATCCATAGTTTCATGCTCTGAAATACAGAGCTTCTGTTCTACAGACACATACTGCAGGTGTAGTGAGACTAAACAGCAATCTGAAAATGTGAGGCATCCACTATGTTCATCCTCCAGAGGAACCAGCAACCTACTCTATACATAGATATATGCTATCTAGTTACCAATAGGGGCACAGTGCTAGATTTTAAAGAACTCTGCAAACTGCAGCAGCTATTCAGGTGATCATTATGCCCAGAGGAGGAATTGGAATTCCATTACCCTATCATCAATTAGGTTTTTTCCACAGTCTCTATTCCCACTCTTACTGTCTCCCTCTTCTCACTCCTCCTAATTAAATTTATTTTTATACTTTAAAAAAATGGAATAAGTTTTAAGTGCTCAGTTCTCATTTATTTTTCCTTTCCCAGGAATCTTACATCTTTTAATATCATTTTTAAGACAACAGAGAAACATCACAAAATCAAGATTAGATCAACTTGGTCCTTTCTTTGTCATTATACTGATCCTTAATAGAGTTCTATGAAGTAGTGAAGTGTGCTTTGTACATGTTGAACAAATAACAAAACATGTACCAGCTTCTTATGAAAACAATTTAGTCAGGAGAGAGACAACTGTTGAAAAGCAGTTATAGTACTGATGCCATCAAAGATTGAAGGATATTTTTAATTGGTTAATTTGGAATAAACGGCACAGATCACCCAGTTCCTAAAAAATAAACTAAGTTTCATTTTCTTTAACCTACTCTCTGTTCTCAAACTTAACAGTAAAAAGGCCAGCAGCCAAAGGAGCAACAACAAACATCCAGATTGATTGCACTTTGTTTGTTTGTTTTTAAGTAACCAAAAACCTGCCTTAACAAAATTGGTGATCTAAGATCTGATTATCAGCCTCTCTGAAGGATTCCTGGAAAACTTTTCATCTTTTAAAAACGTTCCAAAGTCACTTTACATGAAGTTGTTCAGTGGCAGAACTTTTTGAGAAAGTGTGGTCTTCTGCTTTGAAATGCATTTGATATTTTGGAGAAAATAAGTTCTCTGGTAAATTGTCCTTTGTGTTTATTATTAACAGACAACTTCGCTATCCTCACCTCCTAAAATTACATTTTACTGCTTTTGTTTTGGGGATAGGTTCAGAATTTTCACAGCTGTATTCAGGTAACTGAAGACTTTGTGTCTCCAGAACATCTCGTACAATCATTTCATTTAACACAGGAATTGAGACTTTTGAAGGATGAAATCAATTATGATGATAAATTACAGGTAAGAGATGAATTTTCTAACTAGCTTCTGTTCTGCAGGCTTTTTATATTCAGAAATATTAATACATGCATAATAGCATAGGCCATCATGGCCTAGTTTTTCACATTCGGGTAACAACCAAAGATTAACCCCACTATGCACTTAATTGTATAACTTTTAGTGGCCCTGATTTTAACTTTTGGTTTAACAACCAGAAGTTATTAACCTTGACATTTTTTAACTGTGACGTTTATTTTCCTTGAATTTGGCTTTCCATTAAAAGGTTTTTTTTAATATAGCAGTTAATATTTGTTAATTTGAAATCCTAGCATAATTCCAAAACATCTGTTTCAGGTTAAAAACATCTTGTATCATGCAGTCAAGGAAGTGGTAAGAGCTTTGAAAATACATGAAGAGGAAGCAGAGGATATGGAAGAAAATTAGGTGTGTTCCAGTTTGCTGTTTTTAGGCCATTGAAGTGGGATTACTTGCTCTTGAACAATGATATGTATGCACACTGACTTAAGCTTCATAAAACCATCAGTGCCAAGAAATTCTCTTTGTAGTAATTACTTGTTACTGACATCACAGCGGTATAGCATAAGTCACAGCTCCTATGATTCAATGTTAGTTATTAAAACAAGCTACATTTAAAAAGCAGCACTTCATAGCTGCTTTTGTATTATAGTGTATATGATGTTTGTGAAAATGCCAGATTTAAAATGATGTATTTATTTTTGGAAAAAAATACAAAATTCTATGCTATATTGTTGATCAAGTGTAAATGTGACCTTGTACAGTTTACTAAAATAACTGATATTTTTCACTACATTGAGACAGTTACTGTGAGAATAGGACACAAACACCAGCTATTGCCTGCATTTGGGAAACTGCTGAGTCGCACAGCATTCATGTCATAATCAGAAAATTACTGCCAAATAATTGTAAAAATTGTAAAATATAAAGTATATAAAGCAGATACTAAATACAGACACTTCAATATTTTGTTGAAGTTCTTGACTGTACAATTAAACATTTTCAAAAGGTGTAATTTATTTAAAATTGTCTCATTTTGGTAAAATTTATGTGACTTTTAAAGCTAAATATTAAACTTAATATGCTATGTAAATATATACATATATACATTTAATGATGTATTTTTTTAAAACATTGGCTTGCTTTTATTTGTTAAGTGCAAGTGTTACATATGGCTTTGTACATGGAAGTTGAAAGGGGTTTTACATTTTCCATTAAAAGGACTTTATCAAAAATTGGCTTGCTTCATCCTCATCAAAGTGATTAACAGCATTTTCTTGTGATATTATGTTCTTTTCTGAAACAGTTCCCCCTTACCTTTTATCCTTGTAAGCTTTTTTTTTTTCTTTCAGCTTTCTTCCAACTCTGGTAGCCATCTATATATATAAAAACCTGAGCAACCGGTCAACCAGTTGCTATGATGTGCACTGACCACCAGGGGGCAGACGCTCAATGCAGGAGCTGCCCCCTGGTGGTCAGTGCGCTCCCACAGGGGGAGCGCCGCTCAGCCAGAAGCCAGGCTCATGGCTGGTGAGTGCAGCTGCGGTGGCAGGAGCCTCTCCCCACTCCGCAGCAGCACTACCAAGTGGCGGTGGCAGGCGCAGCGGGCCAGAATGAGCGCAAGTGGCGCGGCACCCGACCCCAGTTCTGGCTCCTCCCTGGCCACCTGCCCCTTGGCGCACTGCTACATCCCCCAAGGGGTCCCGGATTGCAAGAGAGCACAGGCTGGGCTGAAGGGCAAACCACTACCACTCCCCCTACCCCCAGTGCACGAATTTTGTGCATCGGGCCTCTAATAACAAGGGCCTCAGCTTACTTGTCCCAACAAAACAGGAATACAGGTAACTCCATCATTTACTTATCACACATTTTTTTAAAAAAAGGGGGGCAGGCGGGGGGATCCATAAATGAATTTTAAGAGCTATGATTATGAGAGTATGCAATTTTTTCTTTTTTTTTTTTTTTTTTTACAATTTTTATAGAGGGGAAAAGAGAGGGAGCAAGAGAGAAACATCCATGTGAGAGCAAAACATCGATCGATAGGCTGCCTCCTGCACACACCCCACTGGAATCCAGCAATCCCTCAATACATATGACAACACCCAACCAACTGAGTCACACTGGCCAGGGGAAAAGTATGCAATTTCAAATATAAGTTTCATAGCAGAGATTTCTGCCAATAACTGTTGGGGACTGGAAGAGAAGAGCCTGAAGTTGGTTCACTGGATAGAATATAATTCTGCTTATTGTGTGACCCTGATAAGTTGCTTTGATTTGGAGTCTTGATTTTAATAGGTGACTGTTAATCACTTAGTTGCTTGAGGTTCACATAGTCCTATTTGAATTTTATTTGAAATATGTAGCTCTCCACTGGCACTGGCAGAATATTAAGGGACAGCCTTTCCTTTTTTTTTTCTTTTTATTGGATTTATTGGGGTGATACTAGTTAACAAATGATACAGGTTTCAGGTTCACAATTCTACAACACATCTGTACAACACATTGTTTGTTCACCACCCCAAGTCAAGTCTCCAATAGCCTTTTCTTCCCAACTGGAAAGCACATACTTTAAAAGAAAAAAAAGTGGTAAACCCACATTGTAACCTTGCAGGTTACTTAGTTTTTATCCTGGTATATCCACCATCTTTTAGCTCCTGGTAGGCTAATTACACCACCCTCCACTCCAAGCAAGATTCAGCCAGAAATGGGGCAATTGCATGTCACAGTAATGCCCCACCTGGCACAGGGTTAATGGGATAGATGACAGCTACTTGGTAGGGGAGGAAATGGGCTGAGGAATAGTTCAGATGATTATGTGAACCTTCTAGTGTAAACTTTTTTTTTTTTTTTTGGCTTTGTGATCAGTATATTAAAGAAACACTTTCCAAGAATGTTTGAATTCTGATGTCCAATTTAAGTTTTTGAACAAAGCATACAATTAAAGCTATCTTACCTAATAGACAAACATGTAAATTGACTGTACCTCCACTATGCCCACAGCCTATCAGAGTGAGTATGCAAATTAGAAGGCCAAAGATGGCAGCCACCCAGCTGCTCCAGGCGCAGAGTGGCCTGGCAGGGCAGGACACCTGCTATGAGAGGGAAGGCGGGGGCAAAGGGATCTACAGGGGCGGAGTGCCGCAGCGAAGACAAGACTGCAGACTCTGGCTGGAGTCTGCAGCAAAGGCCTGGGTCCCGGGTGCCAGAGGAAAACTGGTGCTGGAAGCCAAGGGAAGGAAGGCCTATTGCACGAATCTCTTCATGCAATGGGCCTCTAGTTCATCATAATTTGCTATACTACCAACATTATATTACATTTACTTTGGAGCACAGATTAAATGGTTTAAAGTAAGGTTGCAACACCTAAACAAAGTGCTGCAAACCCTCAAGAAACAGCATATCTTTTTTAAACATTTTTATTGATTTCAGAGAGGGAGAGGGGAGAGAGAAACATCAATGATGGCAGGGAATCATTGATCGGCTGCCTCCTGCGTGCCCCACATTGGGGATTGAACCCACAACCCAGGCATTTGCCCTTGACTGGAACCGAACCTGGGACACTTCAATCCACAGCCCGATGCTCTATCCACTGAGCCAAACCAGCTGGGGCAAGAAACAGCGTATCTTGATAAACCTCTTGTTTAGAAAGTTATTACTGTCACTGACACCACAGGCTAAGTTATACAGTATGCCATTCTCAACTAACAATTGAGACAATAAAGCAGAGGCATTATAATGAATCCCATGTAATACAACTATAGAGATCAACACTGCTCTATAAATTGGGTTCTTTAATTGCCAGTTAAATGCATTTTAAGTTTCTTCTATCTACACTAATAAAAGATGCAAACTGACTGTACCATTGCGATACCCACCAGCCAATCAGGAGTGAGTATGCAAATTAACCCAACAAATATGGTGGATTAATTTGCATGCACAGGCGCCAGCGGCCGGGGGTGGGATGCAGGCGTTCAGCATTGCCCCAGTCGCTCCGGGCCTCTGGGCAGCATGGGAAGGCGGAAAGGCGGCTCCAGGCCGGAGCAAAGGCAGTGCCGGCAGCCAGGGGAAGGAAGGCCCATTCTTGCACGAATCTTCGTGCATCCGGCCTCTAGTATATATATAAAAGCCTAATCGGCCGTTAGCTATGACACACAATAACCACCAGGGGGAAGACGCTCAACGCACAGGCAGGGCATGGAAACATGGAACAGACTGATTAATCTCAGAGGGGATGGGAGAGAGGAAGGATGGGAAGAGATTAACCAAAGATCTTGTATGTATATTAGAGACCTGGTGCACGATTCTTGCACCATTGGGGTCCCTCGGCCTGGCCTGCAGGGATTGGGCTGAAACCGGCAGTCCAACATCCCCTTAGGGCCAGATTGCTAGAGGGCGCAGGCCAGGCCAAGGGACCTCACCAGTGCATGAATCTGTGCACCGGGCCTCTAGTAGCTTAATAATTAAGGTTCATACATTGAAGTAAATACAGGTGACTAGCATTTAAATCTAAGCTATTGCATGTACACAACTCAAGGTATGACCTAAGAAAGGCATGGGAAGAATATTTTAAGTAGTTTATTCTTCACTGAAAACACTACTGTAGCCCTGGCTGGTATGTTCCATGGTTAGAGCATCAGCCCATGCACTGAAGGGTTGTGGGTTCAACAATTCCGGTCAAAGGTACTGCATGTACCTGGGTTATGGGTTCAATCCTGCATGCTAGGGGGGCAACCAATGGATGTGTGTCTCATATTGGTGTTTCTCCCTTTCTTTCTCCCCTTCCTTCCCTTCCATTCTCTAAAATCAATGGATAAAACATCCTCCAGTAAGGATTAACAAAAAAATTTAGATGAATAAAAATATAATAAAGTGGAAATTTAAAAAATAATTCCAGAAAAACACACACACCACTACTGTATTTGACTATTAAAAACAATAGCAAGTAGTGAGCATGTTATAATTATAGTCATCCACTCGTTCACTATTGTAATGAAATGCCAGCTTTGAGTGTTATTCACTGGCCCTTTTAAGAGGTCTGACGCTGATCATCATCCTCGGATGCTTTTCCCTTGTAATGGTGGTGCCTTTCTTGATTTGGATCAAAGTCCACCAGTTGTACCTGGTCCATTTCATTAGTCTCTCTTTTTTTTAAAATATATTATTTCAGAGAGGAAGGGAGAGGGAGAGAAACATCAATGATGAGAGAGAATCATTGATCAGCTGCCTCCTGCATGCCCCACACTGGGGATTGAGCCCGCAACCCAGGCATGTACCTCTGACAGGAATCGAACCTGGAACCCTTTCGTCCGCAGGCCACTGCTCCATCCACTGACCCAAACCGGCTAGGGCTCATTAGTTTCTTCTTTCCTCTCAGGGAGGTTTTCCAGCAAAGAATGTTTATCAGGAGAGAGCCATCCTCAGGAAAGTTTGCCTTAAATTGAATGGTTATACAACCTTTTCTTGTGACACACACCAGATATCTCCCACTTGACAGGCTGACCTGTATGAGAGCTGATAATTATGGCTTGGTTTGGAAGCCACACAGTACTTCCATCAGCTGTATGTCCACAGACATGAAAAGGTCAGTCTTGTTAGGGAAAATGGCATAGTCCTAATCTAAAACTGATACCTCTTGGCTCCTGTCCTGGTTCTTGGTCTCCTTAACCATATAATCTCATCCTCTGGCCATCTTTCATGCCTTTGTCAATATGAGCTTTTAGAATTTTCTGTTGAACTATCATCCTTACATTGTAGCTTTTGTATTTATCTTCAGGACTTATTCCATTCCCCATGGTCTTGGCACTCCATGCACACAAACTAAATTTGCTGAACCATTCCAGGTCCTATGCCATGAATTTTTATTTACATTTCAGTACCTTGCAATTGGGACAGCACTCTACTGCTCCTTTCTTACCATCTCAGCCTTCACATTTACAGACCAGGTTCTTTGCAGAGCTAGTTTTTTACCTGCACATTTGTTTTCTACTTCTTTCTCTCCAAAAAGCATATCAAAGATGTCCATGTTGTTCCACCTTTTAATTATCTCTTCTCTTTTGTCATATAATTGACTTTTCTTTGCATCAGAAGATCCTTTCTGAGCTTGAGAAATCTTGTTTAGACTCTCCATTTGGATTCTTATCAGGGTGGGACTTCAAAGCCATTTTCCTGTTAAGTCTTTTTCACTTCTTCCTGGATGGCATTGGGTTTGACCTCCAAAACAGCTATTTCTTTTACCATTTTCTACAGCTAGTGTGCAGGTGAGGCAGGTGTGCGGAAGCAGGAAGGAGTGTGTTCATGTGTGCAGCCCTCTACCTCTCATCACTGAGTGTTTTGGAAAGTTCCCAATTTTTGACTTTTTAATACCACTTTTCAAAATATGCCTCAACTTGCCTGGCCGGCATGGCTCAGTAGTTGAGTGACAAACAATGAACCAGATCGTGGTTTGATTCCTAGTCAGGGCACATACCTGAGTTGTAGGACCCCAGTAGGGGGCTTGCAGGAGCCAGCGGGTCAGTGATTCCCTCTCATCATTATTGTCTTTCTCCTCTCCCTTCCTCTCTGAAATCAATAAAAATATATTTCAAAAAAAATAAATTATATGTGTTTAAATACATTTCCGCCACACATTTTGGGATCGTAGCACCCATAAAAATCATTGTCTAGTTTCCTGTTACTTCCCTCTGGTAGAGGGATATGGTTTAATGATATCTGGGTAAGATTAGTGAGCTTCAGAAGTTGCTCTCATAGCTTTACTTTGCTGTGTGTGTACATCTACTATAGTCATGGATTCAGAATGTTCTATTTTTTTAAAAATATATTTTATTGATTTTTTACAGAGAGGAAGGGAGAGGGATAGAGAGTTAGAAACATCAATGAGAGATAAACATCGAGCAGCTGCCTCCTGCACACCCCCTACTGGGAATGTGCCCGCAACCAAGGTACATGCCCTTGACCGGAATAGAACCTGGGACCCTTCAGTCCACAGGCTGACGCTCTATCCACTGAGCCAAACCAGTCAGGGCCAGAATGTTCTATTTCTTGATACCAACCTATCACAGAGGCTCTCTCAGACCAGATCAGGACTGTCAGCCGTGGGAGGAAAAAGAATGACTTAATTAGCATTCTACAGCTATTCAGTACACGATGCACTATGAATTGGGGTATAGCAAGTGGCCAAGATACAAAGCTATATGCCACCAGGTCTGTCCCTGAGATTCAGACTCAGACTTTTCCTTACTACAAAAGCTATGACACCTCGATAGTTAACACCTTGAAACCATATCGAAGATACAGCTTAGTCGTATACCAAGTACTTTGGCTCTCACAGCCATCTGCCTCTTTTCACGAAAGCAGTGTCTGAAACTAAAATGAAATGTTGGCAAGCTCTGGGTTTCTGGCTGCATACAAAGTGAGTTCCCTTTCTTGAGTGGGGAGATTTTCACAGCTGACTTCAGCTGCTCACATTTCTCTGTAAGTGAGCCAACCAGCTGCAGCTAAAACTGGAGGATTGCCTATCTTTCCTGTATCTGGTCTGTGAAAAGGAACTTGGCCCTGAGGTCAAGGAAGGTATATAGCAAGGATGTGTGGGTCACTGCTTTCCTGCCCCCCAAGACTATGACTTCAGATTAGAGAGATGATGAAAGATTTGAACAGCTGTTTCAGTGAACAAATACGAAATGAAGTGCAAAACGGAAGGGGACCGACTCTTTTCCCAAGGAGAGTCAGGAAAGTCCCCTGCCAGCATGGTGAGGATTATAAAAGGTGAAAGAATGTTAAGTAGACAAATCCCTATCAAGGATCAAGTTCAACTGATGGCTTCCAGGGTAGGTCATAGGTATGTTATACTCTTTATGAAGAGCACAAATTATTTTCACATCAGCATCTAGAGACACTGATAGCTTGAGGTGCTTAGTCAAATGAAATTTTAGCCAACCTAATATATTTATATCCTCTAGTTTTTTGGAAATGGGTAACCATATGTGGCATATATGGGAACTCTTCACCTAAATTTTTAAATAACTAATTATTATGTAATTATATAACATAATAATTATAACTATAATTAACTCTGCAGAAACTATGTTGAACAGAAACTTTTAATATTGTGTTAGCAAACTTTTTTCCAGGTATAAAGGGGAAAGGAAAAGGTATAGGCTCCCTTTTTTTAAAGTCAGTTCCTAAAAAATCACTGCACTATGCAGAGTCCAGTAAACACCAGAGCACTTTAAGGGGGACAAGCCAGGGATTGGGCCCAACATTGAAAAACTATCAGTAATGCATTAAAAACAAAAATAAAGTAGTGGTTTTACACGTTACATGTTTAAGCAATGGATTAGCACTACAAATAAATATGACACTTTACCTTGACGTTTGCTCTGGAAGTGGGCATCAGAAGGCTGCAGCTTGTGACTAAGACTGAGAAGTGGTGGAAGGAGGGTTGTCTGAAATTAGAAAGTTTAACACCAGATGTAGATGGGTTTGTCTCAACACCACCATGAGGATAAGGTGGTGGTTTTCCGCATGAAGTTTTTCTTGCAGACAAAATCACCCCTTAAGCAAACACAAAATTCTTATATTCAAATTGTTCTCTACATATTAATCATGTTGGAACAAATTTGCATTTTCAAAGCAACTGTTACAGTTGAACTATACCAGATATTCTTCAAATTAAAGCTTTCTAAAGCCAATGGAGCATAGGATTTCAGAAACAAATTCTAAGACGTTAAAAATGTGGCACATCTGTTGGTTATCAGATGACTTGATCCATCATCTCATCCTCCCAGAAGGGAAATGAAAGCAGCAATTTAGTCCGTTTACATTGAGCTCCATGACAAATGGTTATGTGTTCTAAAGCGGACCAACTCTAGAAATTGTATAGTCATGGGAAATTGCTGTTCATCCTTGGTTAGTGGAACTTTTGAGGAACTACACAGGACATATTGTTGCACCGCAGTGCTTTCTGAGCTGGGAGCCCACACTTGGTTCTAAGCATTCCATTTACATCTTTCCAACCAGTAGCAGTTTATCGAGGTTTTAAAGGGAGATATTTACTCCTCCTCATGACTAGTGTTCCTGGTGTTTTCTTTGGGCTCAGTGAGATAGGAGCCACTACTGTCAACTGAACTTTGGGGAGAAAGTTTTATTTAAAAGGTAAACAGGGATGACCACGAAATGAGTCGACCTCAAACTGTTTGGACCTGTGAACTAGGTCACGGTTCGATTCCCGGTCAGGGCAAATGCCTGGGTTTCAGGCTCGATTCCCAGTGGGGGGTATGGTATCCAGGAGGTGGCCTATCAATGATTCTCTCATCATTTTTTAAATATATTTTTTATTGATTTCAGAGAGGGAGAGATAGAAACATCAATGATAAGAGAGAATCATTGATTGGCTGCCTCCTGCATGTCCCACATTGGGGATCGAGCCTGCAACCCAGTCATGTGCCATTGACTGGAATCGAACTCGGGACCCTTCAGTCTGCAGGCCAAAGCTCTATCCACAAGCCAACCAGCTAGGGCAATACTTTTAAGTTTTAGAGGCAGAAGATGGTGATTCATTAACCAGATTACACTGATTTGGGATTTTTTTTTTTTTTTGCCTATACACGTCTATAAACCACTCTTGAATATGAGAATATTTACTATTTAAATATTAGTGACTAGGTACTTTTAAACTGTGGCCCACCAAACCCCCTTTGACCCAAGAAAAATTCCTCACTGCCCACCAGATGGCACTGTTCATCATCCGTAACTATTAAAAGGACATGAGTCCATCTGGGACAAGAGACAAATCTGAAGAAACCTTTTTTAAACAGCCATGCCACTTTGCTCCCAGAGGTCTCCAAAACACTGAGATTGTGACAAAAATATGATAAAGGTCACTTTTGATCTTTACATATAAAGCCTACTGGTCTAGAATGATTCAATAACTAGCTATTATTACAATTCATGTCTTGACCCTTCAAATAAGTTATAAATACCCTATGGCAGACTGCCTCACACTAGTATTCATCTTTTAAAACAAAACTTGAATCTCAAGTCCCCACAAATGAAAAGGGATATCATCTTAGCTGGTTTGTCTCAGTGGGTAGTGTTGGCCTGAGGACTGAAGGGCCCTGGGTTCATTCTGGTCAAGGGCACGTACCTTGATCAATTGGTTGCCTCCCCTGAGGTGTGTGCCCAAGGCAACCAACTGATGTGTCACATCAACAAAAGTTCCTCTCTCTCTCCCCCTCCCTTCCATTCTCTCTAAAAAAGTCAGCCCTAGCTGGTTTGGCACTACCCTGCGGACTGAAGGGTCCCAGGTTCGATTCCGGCCAAGGGCACATGCCTGGGTTGTGGGCTTAACCCCCAGTAGGGGGCATGCAGGAGGCAGCCAGTCAGATTCTCTCTCATCATTGATGTTTCTATCTATCTATCCTCCCTTCCTCTCTGAAATATATATATATATATATAAATTTTTTTTTTTAAAAGACAGGTCAATGGAAAAATATCCTGGGGTGAGGATTAACAAAAAGAAAAGGGATACAACAGAAAATGCACATTAGGCTTCTTACAGTTGAGTGTAAGGATGAACTCAACTTTCCCAAATGATCAGTAGCTGAGGTGCAGTTGTATAATGTGTACCTGAGGAGAAACTTGAATGACAAGTTCCCTTGGCCACAGTAGGAAAACTAGACAATTCAGCTCCAGTGTAGCCCAGTAAAAACAGCACCGGACTGCTAGTAAGACCACCTTCCTCTTGGCTCTGCTCCCAGTCTGGTATAAAACTTCACATAACATAACTCTCTGGGACTCAATTTGCTTCTTTGTAGCATAATAGGTCTTAAAGGCCCTAAAAATTATGACATCCAAAATACATTAAAACAAAAAAGTATTAAGCAGAAAGATAATGTATTTAACATTTTTAACTGACTCACCTAGAGAGAAAATATTTTCATTATTTCAATAACCTTGATAAAATGTGAACAATGGCTTTGAAGGGACTATTTTGAAAATACCTTCTTCTGATTCCTTTTTCTCTTAAGCATGGTTGAGGAAATATGGATTACTATCGTCACCACAGCAGCACAGCTCAGATGCTTATTACTACATTCCACTTACTTTCTGAAAGCAGTGTTTTATTGTCACTCTGAAAAGCTGAAAATAAGAACTCAGGACTAGGCTTCCTGGACTTTTTTAATGCCCAGCTAGTTATCTGGGTTCAGTGGCAGAGGCCACCGCTCAATAAGGAAAGACAAGACCTGCTAAACTTCCTATGCATGTATAATGCATTTGTTACTGGAATGCAAGCTATTCTTAAGTCCCTTTCAGTGCCTTAAACTAGACAGAGAAGACACAAGAACACCCAAAAACCCCAAATCAGAGATGGGCCACGAGCCCAGAGGCTAGGTCCTACAATTGAGTAAAACAGATGTTTTTTTTGTTTTAAGAATCTACTCTACAGAAGACCCTGCGCTAGGATGCTGCAAAAGATACCATGTCATATTGGTCAAAAGGCACATATATTCTATTAAGACATAAACAACGAAACTTAAAAACCAGATATAACAAGAGTACTAAATAGTGTGAAAAAGAACTTCAAAGACAACGAAAAAGATTAGTTCACTTAACGTGCAATTGTTAGTGGAAATGCAGAGAGCAAGGTCCTGCAAAATGCACATCATGCTAACAGTCATGGGAGGGCAGGGTAGGAGAGGAAGAGGGTAGTGGCAGAAAAGGAATGCGATTTGAAAGTATTTGTGTCAGCCCTAATAAATCTCATTTTTTAATGAGAAGTGGCTAGGCTAATAGTTTATTTTTGGCACAAACTTGTTAAATCTGAAGTTTTATAAGGAAGGCTAGGCAAGCAAAATATGCAACAACACTGAGAAGAACAAATTAATATAACTTTTAACAGAGAGTGGAACTCTTTTAAGATATTTTAAGAAGTCAGTTTACTTTTGGTTTCATCTGTAGCAAGACAAGAAAACAACATGACCTCTGTGCGGTCACTTCGCGTCATCCTACTTCTGCTAGCTTCATCACTAAACATATAAGCCAAACCCTACCTCTCAGCCCCACTGTCCCTGGTTTCCTCAGGGGAGGCAGTTTGCTATTCCTCCGTATTTCTGTCACTCCCACAATTCCACACAATAAACCAAGACTATGCTTTAAACAAACTCAGTGCTTACACTCAAATGTGTTTCCCTTCTATGCTCCCCTTGGCCTTCTCATCCTGGAGCACCTGGACTCTGCAGAAGAGGGTGCCCATGCAAACACTTCACCACCACCATGCTCCCTCCCGCTGGTGGCAGGTGCCCAGGAATGGCAGCTCCCACCTGAGCATTCTTCCTGTGTGCTAGGACAAGGAAAGGTTGGGAACACATTTAGAACTCAGGAACTTCCTTGTTCTTTCTCCCTAGAGAGGAACTGCACTACAAAACACTGAAGGAAATCTGTAACATACCAAAGTAATCCTTTGACAGAATCTCTTCAAATTCATATTCAAAATTTACAACATAGAAACCATATAAAACTTTCTTTTCAAGTACCAACCACGTTCACCAAAGGTATAAAACACAATTACTTTATTGATTTCTTACAATCAAATACTGCCAACTAGCATTACTTCCACTCATGCATCATTAAAAACAAAAGGATTATTTCCTTGGTATTTTCAAATGATGCATTATACAATAAACAAAAAAAGTTAGAACTTAAAATGCACCCTGATTAATTATGTAAACTGGTAATTTTTTTTAAAAAAGCATAACTAATAATTTGGTTCTTCATAAAATGGAAATTTAAATATTTCTCCTGATAGTCTTGAGGTTATCATTATGTTATGAGTAGTGCAAAGTGTGGCACACGAGTTTCATCTAGAAAGGTGTCTTACACACCTTATTGAACAAATGAAATGTGCATAACAAAATGCATACAGTCAATGCATGATAGAAAGCATGTTTCAAATACAAGGCAGCCTCCCAGGCCACCATATTATTTGTTTTGCATTATCATTTATGGCATTACAGATTAATTACACATAACATACTTTTATACATTTTAACCCTGAAGATAAGAAAAACAATTGTTGCTTGAAAAAATTATTCCAGGTAGCCATTTGGTTTGTGTTAGGAGAAAGCGAACCTCCGAGAGTTTAGTGTCTGCCAAGTCCGGAGTCATCAGCTTGAGTCAGTAAGTCAGATACGCGGCGTATTTCACAGTGACCGCTTCCCGAGTCCGCACTGCCTCCTCTCCGCGGGTGCCAGGTAATGAAGCATTTCCAGGATTACCCCTGTATGTGCTCTTCCCTTTTTTGTTTCTTCTGGATTAACTGTGTTATTTCCTCTTCTCACCTCTCCTATGGCCTTCCATTTTAATTATTCATAAGTCCTTTCAGAATATCCTCAGAGAGTTCCATAAGGGGTAGTTCTGGGGATGGAAAATCCAAGGGAGGAAGATTGGGTATTGGAATATCCTTGGCTTTCCCAGTACTTGCTGCAAATTTCTGCCATGTTGAAGAGGCTGTAGCAGTTTCTGACTGTGGCGGCAAGCTCCATAACTCTGACTTTTCTACAAAATCAGCATCTACATCCAGCTCCTTTTCTACTGGGCCTTTTAGAAGTCTGGCCTTTTCAGCCTTGAGTTGTTTATTTTCTTTCCTTAATTTTTCATTCTCAGCCATAAGGAATTCCACGTGCCTCTTCAAATCTGCAATTTTGGTTGCCTGCTCTTCTATAATGGTTTTGTCATCTTTGGGAGCTTTGCTTCCGATGCATGGTTCTGTTGGCTCACTCTTCTGCTGAAGTAAGAACAGCAGTGTGTCTGGATCCCTGTCAAAGACCCTCTGAATCTCAGGCAGGTGTTTCTCCGTGGAAGGGCTGTAGTTCTGAGAGAGAAGGAGACTGTGGCCTTCTGCCTCCTCGGCAGAGGGCTTGTGAGATGCCTGAAGCTGGGCAGCGGCATCCTTGTCTGTGCTCTGCTGGGCTTTCAACCTTTCCTCCCGCTTCGCCCTCTTCCACCTTTCCTGAATGAGGAGGAGCTGTTTCATGTGGCTATCCCTTTGCAGTTCCAGTGATAAATGAGCCTGTTACACAGAAAGAAAGGCACAATTTAACATTCTGAGTCTCTTTAGTAACGTCCAGCAAATACTATTCCAAGACCCTCCTTTCTGAATAGCCTGGTAACACTTAAAATCTATATACTACGTTTGCGGTTCAATTAAACCTCAAAAGTTTTTCAAAATAACTAGTTCTTTCTAGGTAAGTTAACACTTATGTTAGCTTATGAGTATAAGCAGAACACCATTCACTCAGCAAGTCAGAAGTACTATTCCAAATCAACATACTGAATCAGACCTTTTTTAATTGTGCCTTAACTCTCTGCAATGCCATTGATACTCAGCTTAAAAACAGAAAACTATCCTCTTTAGACATCAATTCTATAACTAGCTAAAGTCTTTTCACTGACAGGGTGTTCAGAAGGTTCAGTGCACATCTATATTACATGGCTAACATGAGCAGTTCTAGAATCAAAGGGAAGTGCGTGTGACAGAACACAACTTCTCAGTTCTCTTGGTTCAGTTTGAGGAACTCTGTTTTTTCTTTGCCACTGATATCTCCTCACAGAAAGGATCTCCTTAATTCAATTAAACAAACATTTATCAAACACCTTCTATGTACCTACCACTTATATAATCAGGAAATCATCTTTGGATAAAGGTAACGGTAATTTAAAAACCTAGGGAAGCCCTCCCCAAACACAGAAAACAATTTAAAGCCATTGGTGAAACAAAGTTAAAAAGTACCAGAACCAGCCCAAGCCGGTGTGGCTCCATGGACAGAGCATCGTCCTGGGGACCAAAGGGTCCCTGGTTCGATTCCGGTCAAGGGCACATACCTTGGTTCAGGATCCTCCCCAGCACGGGCCCTCATTGGGGCTCATGCAGGAGGCAATCCATCAATGTGCTTCTCTCACATTGATGTTTCTGTCTTTCCCTCCCTTTTCCACTCTCCCTAAAAATCAATGGGAAAATATCCTCTGGTGAGAATTAACCAAAAAAACACACACAAACAAACAAAAAAACTACAATGAGATACCACCTCACACCTGTAACAAGTGTTGGAGAGGTTGTGGAGAAAAAGAAACCCTCTTTCACTGCTGGTGGGAATGTAAACTGGTACAACCACTATGGAAACTGTATGTTGGGTCCTCAAAATATTAAGAATAGAGTTACCATATGATCCAGCAATCCCTCTTCTAGGTTTCTACCTGAAAAACTAAAAAAAGAACAAACAAAAAAACACACAAAACAAAACAAAAAAAACCTGGCCGGTTCCTCAGTGGTTAGACTTTAGAGCATCACCCTGCAGACCAAAGGGTCATGGGTTTGATTGCAGGTGTAATCCCTGGCCCCATTCGGGATGCAAGCAGGAGGCAACCAATCTCTGTATCTCTCAATTCAATGTTTCTCTCTCTCCTTGTCTCCTCCCTCCCTTTCACTCTCTCTAAAAAACTCAATGGGTAAAATATCCTTGAATAAGGATAAAAAAAAAAAAAACAGAATTGCTTAGGAACTCAGGAAAAGATAAGTTCAGATTTAAATTATCTTTGAGAAGCAAAGGGAAGGCCAACTGGTCCCCTTGCCCAGGCCAGCTGACTTACTGTGAGCTCCTGGTCAAATGAGCTAATGATCAGGAAAGGCCCTAAGAGGCGTCTCTAGGACACATGTGGCAATCTGAGATCTCTAAGTAACCACAAAAAGGATAGAAGTTTCTTAATACCATGTCTGGTATGCCTGGTACATCAACAGCAGTTCATTTAGTTTTAATTTCCTTTCTAAAATACTTTTCTTTTGCCTGTTTTATATACAGGGTGCGGCAAAAGTAGGTTTACAGTTGAGAGTACACGAATTTATTCTTGCATTTTTATTAATTATTATTTTTCAAACCTACTTTTGCCCCACAATGTATTTTGACTATAGTGTTTTGAGAGGGGCCCAATGCTTGGTTTTATATACAAGTCAACTCTTCACAAGAAAATCCTTCTAACCCTTGTTGTAAATATTAAGAAAATGTCTCACCTGTTCAGATTGTGTTAGCTTCATGGCTTCAGAAAGATATGCTGGTTTAAAAAAAAGAGGCACATTAATATGAGTGTTGTCATTTTGTAATTAACAGGACAAAGGAAGAGTTTTAATACTCCTCATGTGACAAAGAGAAATGATCTTAGAAGCAACTCTGCTATTATATAGTTATACTGTTCCTGAAAAGAAACAAGATGAGGATTTAAAAAGATGTCAGTGGTAATCAAATGTAGCTATTCCCTACCCCATCTTGAAGGAGTTTGTTCTTTTTTAAATTGATTTGAGAGAGAGAAGGAGAGAGAGAGAAAGGAATACCGATGTGAGAGAGAAACATCAATTGGTTGCCTCCCATATGTGCCCAAGTGGGATCGAACTCACAACCTGGATTTATGCCCTGACTGGGAATCAAACCTGCGACCCTTCATTGCACAGGACAACGTTCTAACCAACTGAGCCACACCAGCCAGGACTGAAGAGTTCGTTGTTTAAAACCCCCATAGATTTCACAATTAAGGAAATCGTAGATGGCCCAATCAGAAAATAGAATTGAGAAGGAAAATTTAACAAGAACCAGTCAAAACCCTATTACTCATGCTCACAAAAATATAGAGATGATTATCAATGACTTTTTTACTGACATGAACACCTGGACTATCATCATTTGGGTCTTCTAAAGAACTTTTATTGACTTGTTTCTGAGCTATGCCAACAGACTGCTAGGAATTAGGGAGTTAAAAGCCCTTGTTGACATTTATTATAAGCAAGTTGTCAAACAGTATATAGTGTCATTGACAAAGACTAAAAATGGGCAATAACTTAATAAACTTCTCTTTAATCTTAAAATAGTCACTGTAAAAATCCATAATTTTCCTCTTTGACCTGACTGCTAGCAATTTTAAAGCCAAGTCCTATCAAACATGCAAGAACCCATGGTGCTTTTTTTTTTTTTGTAATCCTCACCTGAGGATATATTTTCCATTGATTTTTAGAGTAGAAGAGAGGAAGGATTTCTCGCCTACTTATGTTTAATTACATTTTATATTTTGGTATAAGGCCTTCTATGTCCTGTCTGGACCAAGATGAAGTATCCTATATAATAAAAGGGTAATATGCAAATAGACCGAACAGCAGAACAACCGAACAATCAATCAAAGCGTAACATGCTAATGATATGCTAAGGCTGTTCAACCTCTCACTATGACGTGCACTGACCACCAGGAGGCAGTCGACTGGTAGGTTAGCTTGCTGCTGGTGTCCTGTCGCTCTCAGGACTGAGTGAGATGGGCCGGACATGCCCTGAAGCCCTTCCACGGTCCCTCCCCGACCCGATCGTGCACCGGTGGGGTCCCTCAGCCTGGCCTGCGCCCTCTCGAAATCCGGGACCCCTCAGGGGATGTCGGAGAGCCGGTTTCAGCCTGATTCCACAGGCCACTCCCCTTGGGAGGGCGCCAGACTCTCCAGATCGGGACTGATTGGGTGCGAGCCTGCAGCAGACACACTGGGGCCGGGATGAGCGGGAGCGGCAGGTAGGAGCTGCAGGTGGTGTGGACTATGGGTTTTGGCCTGATCCCTGCAGGCCACCCAGAGGGACCCCACCCATGCACGAATTATAACAACAGATCAGCTCTAGCTGGTTTGGCTCAGTGGATAGAGCATTGGCCTATGGACTGAAGGGTTCCGGGTTCAATTCAGGTCAAGGGCACATGCCTGGGTTGCAGGCTTGATCCCCAGTAGAGGGCATGCAGGAGGCAGCTGATCAATGATTCTCTCTCATTGATGTTTCTCTCTCTCCCTCCCTCTCTGAAATCAATAATAATATATTTTTAAAAAATAATAGATCATACTCAATCTCCATTTTTTATTTATTGCTTACTATAAACTTTTCACCATCTCTCATCTCTACATTAAGTTTCTCTTTTGCCTTTTTGCAGATATTACTGTGGTAGGCAGTCAGACAAACATGAGCAGAGCAAGGACAATGGGCCAGTTACAGATCACCAGGACAGAACTGCTAGACACCGAGCAATGGGATAAAACTGGTAGAGCAGATAGTGGAGGTAAGTAATGTTAATCAAGACCTCGCCCCTAAGACACCCTACACCCTACCTACACCCTAGAAAGCCTCCGATCATGCAGGTCAGATTCTCCTGACCTTTTCTTCCCTGTCATGTGGTAGACCCCCACCCTTAGCGGAGAACCAGGGGGCTGGAGGAAAGCCCCATATAACTTCCATACAAGGACAGAAGATGGCAGGACAGACCCCATAGATTAGCTTGAATATGAAAGCAGTTAACCCCCTCCGAGGAGTTAAAAGGAGCCCTAGCCCACACCAATTGGAAATTTATTTTCTGAGTTTCCTTTCTCTTTGCTTGCCTAATAAATCTTCTCCAACGAGTCTGAGTCTTGGCTCTGAATTCTTTTCCTAGCCAGAACTCAAGTACCAAGGTTGATGAACCCAGGTACAGTCTAACCCCACCAGTCAGACACCTGGTGCCGTTCCCACCATCTACACTACAAGGCCTGCTTTCTGTCTGGTGTTAATCCAAGTATGTTAATGATTGTCAGAGTCCATGACTTAGAACTGCTGTCTGCCAGGCTCTGCCACAGTATTTAAGACACATTTTAACTGGATTCGTGTTATTCCCACACCAACAGAAAGTGTACCAGTGAGATGAAGAGACCTCGGTTCTTGACTTCTTGAAGTAAGAAGCCAGGAAAATTCCAGGACAAGCGGAATAGGGAAACTAAGTCAAAGAGTTGAACAGTAGTTTGCAGCCACCTAGTGAATCCTATCATCCCTAAACAAAAAATACAGAAGAGTAATGGCTGGCACTTTAAAGGTAAATAGCTTAAATCACCCTACTCAGGGAGACAGATAACAGAAATCCAATTAGTGTCATTTGCCAACCACACCCAAGGACAGACAAATTAAGAGAATAAATCTCATTTGAGTATATCATCATAAAGCTGATGAATATTCTATTGATCCTCTCCTAAGACCTCCTCTAAATGCCCAGCTTTAAAAACCCTGAGAATGAAGGTGCCCATCACTTTCGCTCCAGGGAGAATGCCCATGCCAGTATTTCCTTCCTTCTCTCCTTCCCGCACAGGCATCTCTAAGGGACCCCCACAAGACTTGCAACCAGGGGAGACATGGGGCAGTGGCAGCTTGTCCCAGGCTAACCCCCTGAATTTGTCTCCAAGGTCCCCTTTTCTCCGACTTCCCAGTGAGCCAAAACAGCCCAGCCTAGGCTCTCTGCTGCTTCTCCTCTGCCCTTCCTTGTTTCACTGCCCTAAGTGTGTTTTTGCTATGGCCAATAAATTCTTGCTTGCTTTCGCTTTTCTGTACTATCTCTCAACTGAAATCTTTCCTTTGAGAAGACAAGATCCAAAGCCTCGTGGTCTTGCTGGTAACAAAAGCACAGAACTGGTTATACAGTTTTTGCTCCAGCCATACTTACCTTTTTCCTCAACTTTTTTCTTTTATTCCTATATTAAATGTGTATGGGTGCACACAGACTATTTCTTTTCCTTCTGTTCATGTTTAGCTCAGTTGAGACATTCTATCTATTGCTCTGATGGTGTGGATGAATTTTCTGAGACATCCCTCCCATTATGTCTGCATATATTTGTCTCCTTGTCTGAACTACAGTTTGCTTTAAATCTACTTTCTTAACAAATGGAACAATTTGGCAAAACCAAACTTAACAACTGGAATGCCTCCCTTTGTAGAACATTAAAACTGTAACACGAGAGAAAAGGATACCCAAGGACACTGAGCTGCCAAAGCACAAAGAATTCAACAGCAGTCACACTGTCATCTAAAGCAGTGGTCGCCAATGGGTGGTCGGTGAGGTCCGAAAGGTTGGCGACTGCTGATTTAAAGTATTTCCCAGATTTTAAACCTGGGCCTTTAAAAAAGTTATTTTAGCACTAGCTGGTGTGGCTCAGTGGATAGAATGTCAGCCTGCGGACTGAAGAGTCCTAGGTTCAATTCCAGTCAAGGGCACATGCCCGGGTTTTGAGCCTGATCCCCAGTAGGGGATGTGTAGGAGGCAGCTGATCAATGATTCTCTCATCACTGATGTTTCTAACTTTCTCTCCCTTCCTCTCAGAAATCAATTAAAATATATTTTATTTTTAAAAGTTATTTTAAAAGGAAAACATTTTAATCTGATTGCATGGTCATGGATTTACTCCAGAGTCACAAAAGGAACAAATGCTCCGGCTCCACCAAGGCAGAAATTTAAGAAACATTTATCTTACAAAACCTAACAAATCTGGTTAAAATGCTTCCTTTAATTACAACACTAGGCTAATATTTAAAGTAAATATTAAACAAATGATGGGGGAAAGGAACTAAGAAAATCTGAAGAATATATTACTTCTTAAAATAACATCTTTTACTATTCTATCATGAATTTGGTACCAAAGTACAAATTGTACAACTTATCTGGGGCACACAGAGCAAAATATTGCCTCTTAATGAAAAGACTAATCTACTCTGAGTCACCACAGTCTAATGGGAAGGTAAGTCAAGACTTGTTTTCCGGCAAAAGTCAACCCCTTCCTTTAAATTAGCCAATCTCGAAAGACTGAGCATAAGCTCCAATCAAGAATAAGGGACAGGTCAGCTGCATCACAGCTGCATCAGGAATAAAAAGCGGAGCGGACTGCCTGCTCAGGGTGCCTGTGCTCCCAGACCATGTGTGTGCGCACCCTCCTGCAGGAGTAAAGCTATGTACCTTGCCAAAAGAAGACTTGTTTTCAACCAAATACACAGAAATACTGCACTCTGAGGTCTGCTCATCTCAAATGTTCACTTTGAGTTCTAAGCATTGTCAATGGATATCATCAACTTCCCATTTAAGCTTTTGCTCTTTTTGCTGTCTGTGAAAGAAATGAAATTCACTTATGGAATTGGACTGCAGAAAGCTAATAAAGAAGAATTACACCAATCCAGTTACAGCTGTTAATCAAGGGTTTAAAGCAACAGATTTTTCTAACAAGACCAAATCCTTGGGAGTTTGTAGCCTCTTAACCTTTCCTTTTTTCATATTACATGGTAAAACGTGAACAACTTCTCTCCACCTCCTGCCACATTTAGACAGCTTTTTTTCTTCCTGAGATTTGGTATCTCAGTTTATCTGTCCAATGAATGCTCATATGCTCATGTCATCTAATTTAGTTACTGTCCACCTCAAGAGTAGATCCTACCTTTTCCAAAAAGGAAAGAGAAATCAAGTTACCGCTTTATTTCAACACATTTACAAAACAAACACTATCAAAACTCTACATGATAGTATACAGGCTCTGAGTCCACAGCTATGCAATCTCAAGGTAAATTTTTAGTCTCAGAATCTCCTCCAATCTTTGACAGCTGAACAGAGTCCCCTTCTTTTGCCCTAAGTTCTCTCAGTTCCAGCTTCCCTTCCTCTGAGTCTTTCTCAGATGAACCTTTCCCTGTCATATCTTTAAAATGATTTCCAAATATTAAATTCCCTCCTCTCAAAATACATCTACACCCACCTCCCAAAACACTGCTGTTACAAGCCCTAGATGTCAGTCAATTTACAAAATATTGAGCTCATTCCAACCATGTCAGTTTTAAACTAGTATTACTAGTACATTGACAACTCCACTCAGAAATGCAACACAAGGCTATTTTTTAATATATATTTTTATTGTTGATAGTATTACAGATGTCTCCTGTTTACCCTCCTTGACCTCCCTCCTCCCAGCCCCTACCAACCCCCCTTGCCCCAGGTCTTCACCATCCTGTGCCTGTGTCCATGGGCTATGCATATAAGTATGTAAGTTACAAGGCTATTTTAATCAAGTTTAAACTCCCAATCAAATTGGCTCATAAGTTCTATCACCATAATTAAAGATAATGGGATCCAACAGGCTGCCTTTATCTTTCTACTCCTGAGAATGTCACAGAATTTAGATACAGACAAAGTGGGAAGAGGTGTTTAAAGCCCAACATTAGTTTTAAGTCTTCTAATAAAGACATGGATATAGATTAGGAATAAAAAATACTTTTCTCCTTTTTATATATTCAGAATGTCCTACTGTTCAACATCTAACATATACTAGTCACTCCATCTTAATATGTTACAGATGTGTAACCATGACCACCCTGGGTTATTTTACTAAAATTGTCATTTCACTGTGGCATTCATCTACAACATGGTTTTCTTAAATCCTATATAATAAAGATGTAATATGCAAATGGTCATTATGCCATGAAGCGTACGACGACCGCATAACGAGTGGATCACAGATCAGCAGGAGTGTGGGGCAGCGAGCTACAAGCAGGTGGCAGAGAGCTACAGGAGGGGGCAGGGCAGCAATCTATGAGGGGGAGGGGGCAGAGGGAGCTACAGGAGGGCGGGACAGCAGGCGGAGAGCTACCAGAGGGTGGCAGCGAGCTACTGGTGCACGGATTTGTGTGCAGGGCTACTAGTAGTATATAATACATTATCTTTTCTTTTCTTTTTTTTTCATTATCTTTTCTTTATAGTGACTACAAATTTAACAATCTGATTCATAACAAAATCCTATATTATAAAAGCCTAATATGCAAATTGTCCCCTTGACCGGGAGTTTGACCAGGGGGTAGGGCCAGCTGGCCAACCGTGGGGAGGCCCCGATCAGCAGCAGGCAGCTGCCAGGGACCCTACCCGTGCATGAATTTCATGCACTGGACCTCTAGTAGGGTTTATGAAAGACTTAAAGAGAACTAGCTACCAAGTTTAATGTTGTATAAAGCCCCCATAAAACTCACCATAAAAATTCACAAAGATTTATGGGGTACATACTATGTGCTTAGCTATATAGCTGAAGTGGTACACTTTAGTAGCAAAACTAATTCTTTTAAAAAAATGACTTGAAATTTTCTCTGAAAATCACTGATTTATAGGCAAAAATCACTGACATAAGAGGACTTATCCAAACCAGTGTCCACGATGTGGTCTTTTTTTCAACAGTAAGGTAATACAGGAGAGGCAGACTCTCCCAGGAAAGAACATGGCTCTGATTATCATGCTGGCCTAAAGGGAAAGGAGAGTAACTTTCTCTAGCATACAGGTGACAAGGTCTGCTCTAAGAAAGGTAGCTATACTATTTTGGATAAAGCATGAATAAAACAGCCCTTTCCCCAAAGCTTTTATGTATGCTATTCATCCAACAAAAACCTGTACAAAACACACCCCAAAGATCTATTTCTGAGTTCAACACATGCTAGGTTGTATGCCTGACTGGGATAAAATTAAGTGTTTGATAAGAAGCCAGTTATTCTATAAATTTTATACCTAAAAAAAATCACCAGCACAATGTTACAAGCATGAATATACATGAATATATAGATGAAATATTCAGAAGAGAAGCTAAAGAAAAACCACAGGAAAGAGTTTGATGCATCTTGCATTATCAAGATCTTAGAAAACAGAAAGTCAGTGCAAATAAATTGGTTGGAGTCAAACTAATTATTACTTTCAGAACCCAAAATGGCTAACTTTAAAATCCAGACTTCTTTTCTATAATATAACCAAGACATACTGGCAGACATCTGGCAATCACTTCTGTCTTTAGGGATCTTTGGGCTCAGAAAGCCATGTCCAAGAATCATTTACCAATATGGAACGTATAATTTTCATGGTTTAGAAAGAAGTCTGGCCCGACTGGCATGGCTCAGTGGTTGAGCGTCAACCTATGAACCAGGAGGTCACGGTTCGATTCCCAATCAGGGCACATGCCTGGGTTGTGGACTTGATCCCCAGTAGGGGGTGTGCAGGAGGCAGCCGATCAGTGATTCCCTCTCATCATTGATGTTTCTCTCTCTCTTCTCTCTTTCTCTCTGAAATCAATAAAGATATATTTTAAAAAAAAGAAAGAAAGAAAGAAGTCTGGGTTGGAAGGAGCTTGGAAATCCAACACACTCAAAAAAAATGCAAGCTGCCCTAGCTGGTTTGGCTCAATGGATAGAGCATCGGCCTGTGGACCAAAAGGTCCTAGGTTCAATTCCGGTCAAGGGCACATACCTGTGTTGCGGGCTTGATCCCCTGTAGTGGGCATGCAGGAGGCAGCCGATCAATGATTCTGTCTCATCACTGATGTTTCAATCTCTCTCTCCCTATTCCTTCCTCTCTGAAATAATAAAAATATATTTTTAAAAAATGCAAGCTGATGTTCAGGGGGTTTATGGGGTCACAGCACATCATTACTATTACTTTCATTCCAAATAAAGTGTTGAGAAATATTGGAGGAAAGAACTGCCCTACAGTTTTAGACTCAGTACTTCTTAAAGAGAATACTCACCTGTAGCCTTTTTGTGACAAGAAATAGCCTCCTCGTATTTCCCCGCAGCTAATAAACGATCTGCTCGTCTGCTCTGTTGATGAGCCTAGAAGACAAACATTTCTAATTGCTTCTCTTCTATAACTCATTTTTCCCTTTCAACCTTTAAGTTACTATTTATGTTTTTAAAATATAAAATGTGTACATCGTACAGTTGAGTAATTACAATACCTATATTTAATATTATGGTGGAGATTTTTCTAGGTACAACTCACCAAAGCAACAAAGACAAACGCAACAGTTCTGAAAGCAAGTGACTAAAGTGCCCCCAAATGTAAAGGTAAATGCATTAAATGAGTAGTCACTGGGCTCTTTACCTCTCTGTTACATTTCAAAATTTACCACAACTTCATAAATGTGTTTCCTTCTCTTTAAGAGGTCCAACAGATCCAGATGGGTTATATCTCACATCAAGTTAAACGGTTAGAAGGCAAAGAGAAAGACAAATAATTAACAAGTCTTACAGCTATGTAATGTTTTCCTCACTAAAAAACTCACAGATGACTTAGCAAAACTTATTTTAAAAAAGTGAAAAGCACTGTACTACCATGTTCATAGCAGCATTGTTCACAATAGTCAAAAGGTGGAAGTGACCCAAATGTCCATCAATAGATGAATGAATAAACCGTGGTATATACATATAATGGAATATTATTCAGCTTTAAAAGGGAAAGAAATTGCCTGGCCAGTGTTACTTAGTGTTTGAGAGTTGACCTATGAACCAAGAGGTCATGATTCAATTCCTGGTCAGGATACATGCCTGGGTTGCAGGCTCGATCCCCGTTGTGGGGCGTGCAGGAGGCAGCCAATCAATGATTCTCTCTTATCATTGATGTTTCTCTCTCCATCTTCCTTCCTCTCTGAAATCAATAAAAATCTATAATAATCTATAATAATAAAAGCATAATATGCAAATCGACCAAACGTGCCATCTGGGTGACCTTCCGGACAAAGCCGGGGCTGCAAAGGCCTACTCTTGCACGAATTTCATGCATCGGGCCCTCTCATATATATATATATATATATATTTTTTTTTTTTTTTTAAAAAGGAAATTGACACATGCTACAGCATGAATAAGCTCTGAAGACATTAAGTTAATGAAATATAAAATAAACAAGTTACAAAAAGAAAAAACTATATGATCCCACTTATATGAAATATCTAAAGCATTCAAACTCATAGAAATAGAAAGTAGAATGGTGGCTGCCAAGGGCTGAGGAGAGAGGAAAGTGAGGAGTTGCTGTTTAATAGGATTAGTTCCAACTTTGCAAGATGAAAAAGTTCTGGCCGAAACCGGTTTGGCTCAATGGATAGAGCGTCGGCCTGCGGACTCAAGGGTCCCAGGTTCGATTCTGGTCAGGGCATGTACCTTGGTTGCGGGCACATCCCCAGTAGGGGGTGTGCAAGAGGCAGCTGATCGATGTTTCTCTCTCATCGATGTTTCTAACTCTTTCTCTCTGTAAAAATCAATAAAATAAAAAATAAAAATAAAAAGATGAAAATGTTCTGAAGATGTTGCACAACAATTTAAATATACTTAATGCTACTAGACTGGATACTTAATAAAGATGGTAAATTTTATGTTATGGGAACTTTACCTCAATTTACTTTTAAAAAAAAATAATACGAGGAGGCTATTTCTTGTCACAAAATCTGGCCTGACTGGCATAGCTCGGTGGTTGAGCATCGACCTATGAACCAGGAGGTCAGTTCGATTCCAGGTCAGGGCACATGTCCAAGTTGTGGGCTTGATCCCCTGTGTGGGGCGTGCAGGAGGCAGCCGATGATTCTCTCTTATCATTGATGTTTCTATATCTCTCCCTCTCCCTTCCTCTCTGAAATCAATAAAAATATATATATATATTTTTTTTTTAAAAAAAGCAAAATGTTCTGTCAGGTGTAAAGTGAATAATCTAGCATGCTTTTTAAAAAAAATATGTAACTAATGCATCATTAAAAAATACTTCAGACAATCACTTTTGCAACTGAGACTAAAATCTTATTCTCTAAGTCTCAATTTACTCCTGAAAATAATAATGGATAACAATAAATGACTGAGCGCTTAAAATAAATTTAACCCTGGAGTCTTAGACTGAGCAAAAAATATGTTCTGAACATAGCAATATATTTTATAATGCCCAGAAATTATACACATCTTTCAGGAAGACAATGTACATGATGAAGAAAGCTAAGTTATGATCAATATGATTTTTCTAAGGAATGTTCTTGGATAGTATAGTTAAAACAAGTGGCACTCAATCAAAAAGGTTCTAGGTAAAGGGGGAAAAAAGAACTAAAAGGGGTAAAACTGCAGGTACCTTTACCTTCCTGAGCTTTGAAAGATGCCCTATATAAGAAACAAACCTTATTTGAAATCTCAGAGTACCTCCTATGGATGACACAGTACAGAACCAGCCCTACAAAGAATCCAGAGCTCTGGGCTAAAATCCTGGCTTACCTACTAAACCACTTAAGTTCATTAAACCACCTAAGTTTTTTCATCCTTCAGGGCCTGTTTTCTCACCTGTAAAATGACAGAATTGGACCAGATCTGTGCTTTTCAGTTTGTTGCTGTTGTTAATACTCACCCAAGGGTATTTTTTCCATTGAATTTCAGAGGCAGAAATAGTAATGTGATAGAGACACATCAATTGGTTGCCTCCCTTATACCCCCCAATTAAACTTCAAGCTCCACAATAACAGAATAAATTGTTTCACTAAAGAATCAAAGAGTTCTCAAGTGGTAAGAACAGGACCTCCTGGCTTTCCCCATGCCCTTAAATTTCCCCATGTAATGTCCAATATCTGATCACTCGGCCAACTTAGGAACTGCATATTGTCAAAAATACAAGAAATAAGTGCCGGTGAGGATGTGGAGGAAAGGGAACCCTTGTGCACTACAGGAATGTCAATTAGTGCAGCCACTATGAAAAACAATATGGAGGTGCCTCAAAAAATTAAAAATAGAACTACCATAGGATCCAGCAATACCACCTCAGGTTATTTGTCTGAATAAAGTAAAAACATTCACTCCAAAAGATACGCCCAACTCCTTCCCTGCCACATTCATTGCAGCATAGCATACAAATAACCAAGATATGAAAACCTAAATATCCATTTACAGATGAATGGATAAAGAACTAGAAATTTGTACATTTTGAATGTCCTTAATCCATTTTGCCCACCCCACAAAGCCACACCTTTGCCAATTACCAATCCATTTATTGTATCCATGAGTTTGGGGGTTTTTATCTTTTTTTCTTTTATATTCCACATAGAAGTGATCACATTATTTGTCATTCTCTGTCTGACTGATTTCACCCAGAATAATGCCCTCGTGTTGCAAATGGCAAGATTTTTCTTTTATGGCTACCCATTTTTTTCTTTAGATTGTTTGGTGTGTGTGTGTTTTTGCTATTGAGTTGTATGAGTATTTTGGATATTAACCCTTTATCAGATACATGATTTGCAAATATTTTCTCCCAATTCGGTAGGTTTCCTTTTCATTTGTTGATAATTTCTTTTGCTGTGCAAAAGCTTTTTAGTTTGATGCAATCCCACAGGATATTTTCTTGATATCTTTGTGAGGGTTTTTTTGTACTTTCTTTCTTTTCTTTTCTTTTTTTTGTTAATCCTCATCTGAGGATATTTTCTCCATTGATTTTTTAAAAATATATATTTTTATTGATTTCAGAGAGAAATAGAGACAACAATGATGAGAGAATCATTGATCGGCTGTCTCCTGCACACCCCACCCTGGGGATCGAGGCCACAACCCAGGCATGTGCCCTGACTGGGAATCAAACCCATGACTGCCTGGCTCAGAGGCCGACACTCAACCACTGAGCCACACTGGCAAGGCTCCACTGATTTTTAGAGAGAGGGGGAGGGGGAGGGGGAGGAGGAGGGGGAGGGGGAGGGGGAGAGGGGGAGGGGGAGAGGGGGGAGGGGGGGGGAGGGGGAGGGGGAGAGGGGGAGGGGGAGGGGGGAGGGGGAGGGGGGAGGGGGAGGGGGGAGGGGGGAGGGGGGGAGGGAGGGAGAGAGAGAGAGAGAGAAACATCGATGTGAGAGACACATCGATTGGTTGCCTCCCACACCCGGTAACCAGGGCCTGGGATCTAGCCTGCAACCAAGGTATGTGCCCTTGACTGGAAATGAACCTGAGATCCTTCAGTCCTCAGGTCAACCAACCGAACCAAACCAGCTAGGGCATGTACTTATTTTCTTTGCTTCTCTATCAACAATTGTGATAAAGAGCTTCTGATATGGCTCCCAAAGCCCCTGCCTCCTGGTATTCACACCCTTTGTCATCGCCCTTCCTCAAATGTGGGCTAGACCTACTGAACTGCATCTAAAAAAACAGAATATAGCAAAGGAAACAGGATGTCACTTCCGTGATCAGTTACAGAATATTGTCACTTTCATCTTGGTAGTACTCTCTTCTTCCTTGCTCACTTTAATGGACCCAAACAGTCATGTAGTGAGCTGCCCCATAGAAAGGCTGACATAGAAGAAAAGGAGTAGCCTGCCAACAGCCAGCAAGAACTGAAATCCTGTCCACAAGCGCTCAAGGAACTGAATCTTGCTATCAAACCTGAGTGAGAGCAGCTCCCGCCTCAGAGAAGCCTTCAAGTGGCACTACAGCCCCAGCTGACACCTTGATTGCAGCCCTGTACAAGACCCTGAAGGAAAGAACCCAGCTCAGCCATGCCCTTATTCCTCACACACAGAAACAATGAGATAACAAATGTGTGTTGTTTTAAGCTGCTAAACTTTGGGATAATTTGCTATATAGCAATAGATAATATAACACAGACAGTCCTCGGGTTACATCAGACTCGACATACTTCATTTTGTGGTTATGTCACCATCTCCCATTTATTTATAAAAAAAAAGTTCCGTCATTTCGACGTATGTACATGTGCTTTATGTTTTTTATTATTTATTTACCACAAGTAAAGACCTCAGGAATTGTTACCTTTCTTTTAATTTTTTTTTTTACTTTTTCACTTATTACTGTTGCGTATGTGCTCCATGTGAGTGACGTAGGTGCTTATGTAGGTGGGTTCCGACTTACTGCGAAAATCGCATTAAATCGAGTTACGTCGAGTCGATCTCTGACGTAACCCGAGGACCTACCTAGTAGCATCTCTTTTATTTTCAGCTGCCTCAAATTCTATTGGGAAATAGATTTTGTTTACACAGGGAAAGCAGTGATTGACCAATCCTCATGGAACTGTAACACCCTATCACTTGAATAATGAATATTAGATTCCGTGACACCACAATCTCATATTTAAGTACTTTCTGACACTTAGAGTTTACAATAATCTGATTTAACTTTGTTTTGAAAATCTCTTGGAAATTCTCATGCAAATTTGTACGGTACTTCTGATCCACCTTTGATGGAGCAGGTGGCAATATAAATATAAATCGTAATGTAAATATCTGTGTTTTCCGATGGTCTTAGGCGACCCACAGGTTGAGAACCGCTAGCAGGGTCGCCTAAGACCATCGGAAAACACAAATATTTACATTACGATTCATTAACAGTAGCAAAATTACAGTTATGAAGTAGCAATGAAAATAATTTTATGGTTGGAGGTCACCACAACAAGAGGAACTGTATTAAAGGGTCGCGACATTAGAAAGGTCGAGAAGCACTGCAATAGATGAAAAGAAAACTAAAGTCATGGGGTGAAAGTTCTGTAAGAATAGGAACTTGGTCCTATTCATTGTTGAATCCTTGAAGTCTAGAACAGTACCTGATAATATAGTAATTGCACATAATATTTGTTGGTTAATTAGATGGGAAAATGGGAGAAGTTGTGTTGAGGGTTGGTAACAAAATCAAAGATTGGTAAATGCCAACAGAACGTTACTGTATTTCAGAAAAAAAGTGAGAATAAAACTCTGCATCAAAATCTAAAATAAATAACTATATATACACAAACATATATACACACACAGACACTCACAGAGGGAGGGGGAAGGGAAGGGAAGAGAGAGGAAGGGAGAGGGGGAAAGAGACTCAATCATTGGTGTACTTAACTTCATTTACTATTTAATCCATCCAATCTCCATGACATTTTAACCAGAATTTTCCTACTCCCTCGAGTAAAAGTGAAGGCACAATACTACAAAATGTTCTAAAACTTTTATAAAAAGTAAAACAGCTTCAGATTTAGTAATGTCTTAGTCAGATTTAGTAATGTCTTAGTCTGTGTACCCTGTACAAATTTCTCCCTTGGTGAAACCACTTCAAAAACAACCAGTACACTCCTCTCTGTGAACTGCTCTTCTTCAAAGATAATAGATTAACATTCCTGTGGGAGTTGCCAAATTCTTATATTACATTGTCCTATGAACACCTAAAGATTCTGTTCCATCAGATTTTCAAATTTAGGACTGGAGAGTATGTCACGAAAGTTTTAAGTGGTTTTAACTAATATAACATTCAGGAGTTAGCCAGGTAGAAAATGTTGATCTGCAGAGAGGAAGAATCTGATTATCTTTGAGTCCCAGGTCCCATATGTTCTTAGACCTACCTACACTGTAGCCCTACTTTCCTGCACCTTTCTTTTGATTCCAATAAATTATCCCAAATTAATTTAAGCAAATGTGAAGTGGGTTGCTATCACCTGCAACTGACAAAAATCCTAACTACAACTAAGTGACAGCCCTCACCAAAAAGTACATTCTACTTCTATATGCTACCTGCTTTAAAAATACAGGTTCTATATTGTCTTCTTTCCCAAAGGAAACAGTATTTACCTTATTTTATTTTTCATATATTTCTGTGTCCCTAGGGCTGTGGTCGGCAAACTGCGGCTCGCGAGCCACATGCGGCTCTTCCACAAAATACCACGGCCTGGGCGAGTCTATTTTGAAGAAGTGGCGTTAGAAGTTTAAGTTTAAAAAATTTGGCTCTCAAAAGAAATTTCAATCGTTGTACTGTTGATATTTGGCTCTGTTGACTAATGAGTTTGCCGAACACTGCCCTAGGGGAAAGCTGTATGTAAAATTGAAAAGAAAAAGAACACCAAAAAAGGTGGTAGAGGAAAATCTAATGTACTCCTGAACATTGTGGTAGGTAGGGTCTTCAGAGAAGGAGAAATCTCATTTACTCCCCCTTTCTCAACCAATTCACTGAGTCTCCTACTGGCAAGCAGTAGCTCCTAAAAGTTAAGGGTTGAATTGGATGCCTAAGTAAAGTAATACAATTATACTTAAGATAACTGCTCAAGTGTTAGAAAAGTCCAGGAACACCTGTTTTTGATTTTAAGTCTAAGGATCAATTTCTCCCAAATACAGCTCTGCTGCATCTTTTTTTCTTAAGTTTCCAGTTTAGCTTGCTTTTTTTCATAACCATCACCATCTGCTGTGAAGACAAATTACAGGATACAGCCCGCTAGTGAGTTGTGAAATCAATTTAGTGGGTCACAACAGCATTTTCTTAACTCCAATAGTAAATATTAAAGTATATCAAATATAGCACCATGCGCACACGTGTATGTGTATATGCACATATATGGCATCATATAGTTTCAATTTTTTTGTTATGTTTTAGGTGACATTTATGAGGATCTCTGCGTTTTACACAATTCCAGGAGATACATTCATAAGGTAGCAACTCTGCAGTAATATGCACGTGTGTACTAGTAATTATGAAAATTTTCTTTCTGTGAATCACAGTCAAAACAAATGGGCAAACACTGATCTAAGAGAAAGATCAGTATTTTACTTAGAAACTTGCTTTCAAATCCCACTGTTATCCCTTACTCTGCACTTATTTTTAAACAGTAGTGTGGGTTGGGGTGGGCTAGAAAGGGTCAATGGGGGGGAAAAAGAGGAGATATGTAATACTTTCAAGAATCAAGATTTAATTAAAAATAAACAGCAGTGTGTATCTTAAGACTAAAAAGTTTTAATTTATTTTTAGAGGAGGGGGAGAGAGGAAGTTAGGGAGGGAGAAGGGAGGGAGAAACATCAATTTGTTCTATTTATGCATTCATCAGCTGATTTTTTTAAATATATGTTTTTATTGATTTCAGAGAGGAAGGGATAGGAAGAGAGAGAAACAACAATGAGAGAGAATCATTGATTGGCTGCCTCCTACACACCCCACACTGGGGATCAAGCCTGCAACTGGGCATGTGCAATGTCTGGGAATCGAACCATGACCTCCTGGTTCATAGGTCAACGTTCAACCACTGAGCCATGCAGGCTGGGCTGATTTTTTTTTTATTGGTTGTTTCTTGTATGTGCCCTGACTGGGAATTGAACCCGAAACTTTCTGATGTATTAAGACAATGCTTTAACCAACTGAACTACTTGGCCAGGGCCCTTACTCCGCATTTCAATGTCTTCATCCATACAGTAAAATGGGGACTATCTCACATAGTACTAAAAAACAAAATAAATTATATAAAGTGTCTGATACCAACCCTAGCCCTTAGTAACTGTAGGGCAAGTCCTAGTTCTCTATCCCCTTTCCCCAGAGTGCTTCCATTAGCCCAATCTAGCTTGTAACACAGGATGAATTTTCCTTGAAATTACCAGGGCAGCAAGGAAAACTTTTTACTGCCGCCCTCACCAGTGTTGCTCAATGGTTGGAGCGTTGGCCCTCGCACCTAAGGGTTGATTCCTGGTCAAGGGCAGGTACATGGGTTGCATGTTCAATCCCCAACCCCGGAAGAAGCAACGGATTGATGTGTCTCTCTCACATCAATGTTTCCTTCACTCTCTCACTCTCTCTCCCTGCCCCCCAGTCTCCCTTCCTCCCAAGCTCTCTCTAAAAAAAAAAAAAAGGGGGGGGGGGGGAGAGGTGAGGATTAACAACAACAAAAAAACTTATTGCCAATATAATTAACATGGAATAATTACAAAGATTCTAGGTATGTACAAGGCCATTCTTTGGACCTTATCTGATTCCTTTTCTTAGATGAGAAAAACTGACCACTCTAGAGGGAAGCTAAGTTACTCAACATTCTCAACACTCTTAAGGGCCGAAGGCAGAATACAATTGTGTCCTTTGAGTGTGCAGAGTAGGTAAGCAAAGCATGAGCAACAGTCATGTATAAATTAAGGTCTGACATCACTTCCTACATAGGCAGCAAACAAACCAAAGAACTACAAAAGATCTCACAAGTTCTGTATTTTGCTACCAGCTCTCACAATGCCAAAATTAAATGTATCAAAGGAAATGCCTAAATATACAAATTTTTGTTATAATTTTTTCCATATTAAAAACTGACAGAAAAAAAACGGTAAAACAAAACTTATTTAGAGTGCAAGGACTACCTATTTTTCCCCCTCGATGGAAATACGATTTATCTTATTTTTCTCCTAATATGAAAAACCAGAGGAGAACACAATATCTGTACTACACATTAAATTTACTATTTCAGCCCTGGTCCAGTAGCTCAGTTGGTTAAAGCACCAACCTGATATACCAAGGTTGTGGGTTTGATCCTTAGTCAGGGCACATACAAGAATCAACCAATGAATGCATAAATAAGTTGAATAACAAATTGATGTCTCTGTCTCTCTCCCCTCCTCCCTTATCCTTTCTAAAAATCAATTAAAATTTTAAAATATTATATAACATGACTATTTCAAACTGGTCTCTTCCATATCCTAAAAACTCACTGTGACAAAATAAGCCTACTGGCCCTTATTGCAAACCTAACAAAAGAATCAATACTACAGGCAGAGGCACTAAATAAATATTGACTGAATATACAGTTCAATACAAATAAGGGCCATAGTGAAATGAAAATGATGAGTACATTAATGTGATATCAAAAAAAAATATGATCTATAATGTATTTGCGTCACTGGTCTACATAATTACTTAATTTCTCCCAGCCTAGGCTTATTTATCTGTAAAACGGGAAAGCACGTCTTCCTAAATTCCAAGGATGCTCTGAGGACACATGATTATAAATCTATGTACTGTAATAGTCTTTATACAGTGAATTTGGACTAAACTATATCATTAGAAAAAGCTTGTATATACTACTGAAATTTTCAAAGGCACTCATTAATCAAAGCATTGAGAACTATTTCTCATGTTGAGTCAACTGAATACAAAGTTGGATATCTACTCTCATAAAAGAATGTGATAGTCTTCAAAAACAAAACAAAAAAACCCAGTCCGGTAAAACTGAGTAACAACAAATTCAGAGACCTGTCATTGATAAGACCTGTCATTGATATGGATAGTAACAACAAATTCAGAGACCTGTCACTGATATCTGAAATCCACCAGATCTGTCATTGATATTAAACAGCACAGTTTAAACGATTCAAGTAAATGTTAATCTCTTTTCCCTTGTTATCTTCTGATACACAAGCTAAACTAGAACCCAGATCTTTCACATCTCAAATGGTTTAAGAATTCAAGATGCCAAATTTCTAATACTTGACTACAAAGTTGCCGAATTGTGCTAGCCAGCTTAACAAGACTGGATTCAAAAGTTTTCTATGAAAAGATAATACTATTAGCACCACTGAACTAAATTTTCCTAAACTGGTGATTCTCCTGCTCCATCTACAACTCTCACCCAACTCCAGTCTTCTGGTAAGCTACCACAGACTAGTGGGAGTTTGGCAGGGGTTATGCTGCAGCCTGCAGCCAAATAAAGTAAAGCTAACTGGAACTGAACCAATGGTCATTTTGCAAGGACACGAACTTTGGAGCACTTTGTAAACTGCTGGTTATTTCTAATAATATTCCTGTTAAGTTTAAATATTGAACCATCCATTATATTTCACTGCAAGCTATGTCACCTTAAACACAAGAAAAGGGCAAGACATTTTCCTGTTGTGTTTTTTAAAAAACTCACAAATGTAGTCACATTGTTTTCATGTGTAAACAACTCTTACCACTGGGGGAAGGGATGGACTTAATAAAACTGGGAGGTGCTTCTCAGAGGAGCTAACCTGGCACCAGTTTGGGAACGCTTTAGCTCCAGCCCTAGAATTTTTAAACTTTTCAAGCTCAACAAGCCCAAATCTTTATTTTACGAGGGAGACTTAAATTACGGGTTTATGTTCTGGTTACTATAATTGCTAACTCTTACACTGTTCTATGTACCACATACTGTTCTAAGCCCTTTACGCCTAGTTACTTTAACCCTCAGTGAGGTCAGCTAATCCGCCCTTGTAAGTGCCAATGCCAGAATTCAAATTCAAGCAGTCTAGCTCCAGAACACGCACTCTTAAGCCACCAGGTCCTGCCGCTTCTCTATGGAGTGGCTTACATCCAGCCAGGGGCTCTTCCAGGACTCGAGGTGCAGAGTCCCAACGTGAGAGATGAACTCTCCCTATGTCCACCACGGCAACTGAATTCCCAACCTGTGACTCGCGAAAGTTCCTTCTGTCTCTCTACAACCTCAAGTATCCAAAATCACAGGCACGCTCTCCGGGAAACCAGAGGACGCCGTGGCCAGTCAGAAAAGAACAGGTTTCTCGTCGTTGCTTAAACCTCAACACCTGAGAAGCCTAAAAAACAGTAAGTACTTTTCCGGAGAAAGGCAAACATGTACTGTATTTTCACGATGCCTCAAGGGATGAAGCTGAGCTAACAAGGACGACCCTGTGTGTTTTTTTTTCCCCTCCAGCTGTCTCCAACTTACTCGAGAAGGGAGACTTTCAGTTTATGCACCTGAATACAGATGAGCGATGGAATAAGGCGGTGGGGGGGGGGGGTGAGGGGTAAGAAGAGGTATTAGTATTACTCCATCTCTCCGAAGTGGAGAGGCCCCGACTTCAGACGCCGTGTATTGGGAGTCAGACCGGTCTCTCACACACCGCTGCCCCGGCCGGTTCCGGTGCCTCTCCAGGCTGCAGGGAGGTGTTTACGTGGCGCTCGGAGGCATGTCCTCAGGCCTCAAGAAGGGGCCGCCCCGGCGGGCGGGAGCCCCCCGCCCAGGCCCTGCGGCAGGGGGCGCCCGGCGGCGGCGGGAAATGGGCTCGGGAGTTTGCCGGGGATCCCCGAGGGGGTCACCGTCTGGGACGGCTTGCCCGGAGCCGCTGTGGGCCACGCCCGCTGGCGCCCCCCAGCCTCGAGGACCACCCCCGCCAGACCCGCGCCCCAGGCACCGAGAGTCGGCGGCACCCAGTGGACCAGACCGGACTCCGGAGGCAAAGGAGCCGAGGGCGGACGCGACCCTCTGGTGAGCCACTCACCAGGTTGAGGGGTCCTTCCATCACTTCCATAGACCCCGGCGGAAGAGGCGGCCTGAGGGAGGGGAGCGGCGACGCCGAAGCACATGGAGGAGCCCAGCCGAGGAGCGGGAGGCAGCGACGGGGACCGCGGCTCCTCTCCGCGCCCCGGGAGCCAGCCGAGGGAGCAGAGGGAGCAACCACCGCGCCACTTCCTCCTCCGGCGCCCAGGGCCCGCCCCCTGCGCCGGGGCCACGCACGCGTCGTGACATCACATGCGGTGGTTCAAGGTGGGAGTGAGGACGGGTTGTGGGCGGGGTTCAGGGAAGGCGGGTCACGGGCGGACGTGCACTTTCTCGCGGTCTATCGTTCCTCTCGCGAGATGCTTATCTTCAGCTTTGGCTGTCTCTTCTGCCGTCACGTGAGGTTGTTGGGAGTTGAGTGGCTGTGGGCTTCTCCCAGTTTCCTTCCAGTCTGACTTTTCCCAAGTTCACTCTAATTGGACTTATTTTTACTTTTTGTTGGTTTGTTTTTATTTTTATTTGTTCTATCTTGCTTGGGCTTATTTTTAAGTCAGATTTGAGCAATGCTAAACCATGTGCTGGACTAGAATCACCCCCTTTTCCAGAGACAATGAATCAGTGCTCTGCCCTCAAGTTGCTGACAAACTAATAAAAGAAAATAATATGGGTCACAAATAGCCAAATATAATACTTGACTCTTAACAATTATTTGCCAAACCACTGTGCTGGGTTCTTTCTGTCAAGGAATTCACTGACAATCCTATATAATAAAAGCCTAATATGCTAAGTGTCCAGTCATCCGTTCAACCAATCAAAGCATAATATGCGAATGATATGCTAAGACTGCTCAACCGCTAGCTTTGACGTGCACTGACCACCAGGGGGCAGATAGTCGACCAGTCAACCAGTCGCTATGACGTGCATTGACCACCAGGGGGCAGACGCTCAATGCAGGAGTTGCCCCCTGGTGGTCAGTGCGCTCCCAGAGGAGGAGCTCTGCTCAGCCAGAAGCTGGGCTCATGACTGGTGAGTGCAGCAGTGGTGGTAGAAGCCTCTCCTGGCTCCACGGCAGTCGGACATCCCACAAGGGTTCCCAGACTGCGAGAGGGCACAGGCCGGGCTGAGGGGCCGCCCCCCTCCCCCCCCCCCCCCCACACACACACCCTTGAGTGCACAAATTTTGTACACCAGGCCTTTAGTAAAAAATAATTGTGATTTATGCTGTGAAGGGAACCGGGAGATGTGATAGAGGTACCGTGAGTTACATAGCTTCAAGGAAATGTATTTGTTTTCAAAAGCTGTGTGAGCTTGGAAGAGACCCCCTCGCTTTAGGTGAGACCCCAACCCTGGCCTATGCCTTGATTGCAGCCTTTTGAGAGCCTGAGCAGAAGACCCATCAAAAGCCAGACTCTTAAAAAAAAAAAAAAAAAAAGCCAGACTCTTGACCCATGTAACTTGTGAGATAATAAATATGTGTTGTTTTAAGTCACTACATTTGTGATTCTCTGATATGTGGCAAAGAAAACTATTGCAGACACTTTTGGGGGTAAAATCCAGAGGCAGAATTTTCTTGATAAACTATAACTAGGAGTAGTGAATTCATGTCACCGCCCTAATCAATACACAGTAGCTGTGTTTAATACCTCTAAGGGGAACTTCAGTGACAACTAGACAAAAAGGAGAGTATGGTATACTTGTCAACGTAAAAACATTCAAACCTGTGAAGAATTTTTGTGAGTTTATTTGAACCAAACTGTCAACAATTGCCAGGAAGTAGAATCTCAACGGATTGAGATAATGCTTCAGAGAATGGCGGTTTTTCATCTATTTTTATACATTGCAATCAAAGGAAGAGGTGTAGGTGGGTTACACGAAATCCATTGGTGATAGATTAGAGAAGCAGGAGAAAGCAAAAGGAGGAGGGAACCTCTGGGACAGGATAAAGAATAAAATGATAGACACATACTTCTTTTACTTAGATGTGTACAGGATAGCTAACAGTCAACAATTAACATGATAACAATAACAATGAAGGAATTTGTGGTATCTGTCCTGGCACCCAGCGCATTTGTTTGTGCCCTGAGGGGTCTGAAAAAAAGGGAAGTTACAAGTTACCCTGACATTTCAATTATATGTTATCATAGATGCAAAAAGACAATAAGCTCAGTTAAGGTAAAGGTTGACCTTGTCAGAGAAGATAGAGACCATAACTGCTTTTAGTTAAAGTCTAATTTCAGACCATCCTTTGTGGTTATTGTAGGTCTCTGAGTTTGCAAGACTGTCATGCAGGCCTTCCCTGAGCTTGTCAGGTCAGCATGTGGCCCCTTCCGTCCACATATTCAAGCACACACCAATATTTGAGATCAATTTCATCCAGATCAGCAAAAGAGAAGGCATGATGGGTGTACACAACCATGTCCAATGTACACAAAGATTTCATCCGCCAACCCTCTTCACTGCCACTTGCTGTCATGCTGTTGGTCTGACCAGCTCCAGGCTATGAAGAGCATGCATGCTGTACATAGCCAGGTCATCAAAGGAAGAGGTTACAAGCATACAAAGATTTTAGGCCTATTCTGGCTGCTTTCCTTGAAGTTTAGGAAACAGCAGAAAGACCCGAAGCTTGCTGCTGGCTATTTTTCTACTTGTAGGTGTGTATCTTTTCAGACACATGGAAGACTTCTTTACCTATTGAATAAGCCCGTTTATCTCCTGAGACCATCAGTGGAGGGTTACCGAAATCACCAGGCCGTCCCAGCTGGGGACACAGTGGACATTCCTATTACTGAATCAGAGATGAGAAAAGTCCAGTTAAAGGTAAATCTCCACTGTGACTTAGCAAGATAGAACCAGAGAGCTCTAAGAGAACATCTAAAAGCTGGTCCTTGGTATTCTCTGAGGCTCACCTGGAAAATGCATTCCGTGTGAAAGAATCCAAACCTAAATGGGCCACCACTGAGGGACTTGCCACATTAGAGAAGTTCCTGGTATGCTACGAGGTTCAATTCATACTCTCCCTAGATCTGTGGTCGGCAAACTGCGGCTCGCGAGCCACATGCGGCTCTTTGGCCCCTTGAGTGTGGCTCTTCCACAAAATACCACGGCCTGGGCGAGTCTCTTTTGAAGAAGTGGCATTAGAAGAAGTTTAAGTTTAAAAAATGTGGCTCTCAAAAGAAATTTCAATTGTTGTACTGTTGATATTTGGCTCTGTTGACTAATGAGTTTGCCGACCACTGCCCTAGCCCAGTATCTTCCCTGACAAAGGTCAATCTTTATTTATCTTAACTGAGCCTATGTCTTTTTGCATCTACAATAACTTATCGTTGGAATGTCAAAGTAATTTTCCTTTTTTAGGACCCCTCAAAGAACAGACATAGCTCTGCAGAGACCACAAATCCCCTCATTGTTATTTAGTTCATTGTTGACTGTTAACTAGCCTGCACCCACCTAAGTAAAAGGAAACAGCAGATAAGTATGTGTCTATCGTTTTACTTTTTATCCAATCCCAGAGGTTTCCGCTGCTTTGCTTTCTCCCGCCTCCCTAATCTATTGCCAGTGGATTTCATTTAACCCACTTAGTCTCCTCTTCTTTTTTCTTTATGTTTTTATTGATTTCAGAGAGGAGGGAGAGGGAGAGAGAGAGAGATAGAAACATCATTGATGAGACAGAATCATTGATCGGCTGCCTCTGCATGTCCTGTACTGGGGATGGAGCCTGCAACCCAGGCATGTGCCCTGACTGGGAATTGAACGGTGACCTCTTGGTTCATAGATAGAAGCTCAACCATTGAGCCACACCATTAGGGCCGAGGATATTTGCCTGAGGATATTTTTCCATTGATTTTTTAGAGGAGGGTGGATGGGAAGGAGAAAGAGAGAGAGAGAGAGCGAGAGAGAGAAACATTGATGTGAGAGAGACACATCGATTGGTTGTCTGTCTCCCACACGTGTCCCAACCAGGGTGGGGGATCAAGCTTGCAACTGAGGTACGTGCCCTTGACCGGAATCCAAGTTGGGGCCCTTCAGTCCTCTGGCCAATGCTCTACCCACTGAACCAAACCAGCTAGGGCAGGTCTCCTCTTTTGATTATAAGGTATAAAGCAACGTACAAAACTGCCATTCTCCGGAACTTTATTTCAATCTGTTGAGATTCTGCCTCCTGGCAATTGTCAACACTTTGGCTCAAATAAACTCACAAAAATTCTTTACAGGTTTGAATGTTTCTTATGCTAACAGAGAGAAAAATTGTTCCACTTATTTATGCATTCATTGGTTGATTCTTATATTTGCCCTGTCCCAGGATCGAACCCTCAACCTTGGCGTGTCAGGATGGTGCTCTAACTAACCGAACTACCCAGCCAGGATTCCTTAGGAAACCTTTAACCAATGTCTTTTACTATGATTCCCTTTTCATGTATGCACAAGAGTGATATAGGACAAAAATGTGACTAAGTCTGAATAGCCAACTTCTTTCACTATATGTAAAATAAAAATGTAAGGGACAGCTCCACCCAGTTTTGCTCAGTGGATAGAGTGTCAGCCTGCGGACTGAAGGGTCCCGAATTCAATTCTAGCCAAGGGCACATGCCCGGGTTGCAGGCTCGATCCCCAGTAGGGGACATGCAGGAGGCATCCGATCAATGATTCTCTGTCATCATTGGTGTTTCTCTCTATCCCTTTCCCTTCCTCTCCGACATCAATAAAGAAATATTTTAAAAAAATGTAAGGGACAAAAACAATGGCTTAACTGCAGGGAAAACCACCTGTTAGCGTGTAAGCAGATGACCCTCTTTCCTGTACTTACTAATATGAGGACTTATCTTCTGGTGATAGCATTTTTTGATGTTGTTAAAAAACAAAATTTAGCCAAGTAAATTTGGCTTTATTAAGTGATTCATGAATTAGGCAGCATCCCATCTAGCAAATAGAAGGGTACTCTTAGGGATTGTACAAAATGGAAGGAAGGTCTTTATGGCAGAAAGAAGATGGAGCTAAGAAATTAAGAGTGGAGCCCTGGCCGGTGTGGCTTAAGAGTTTTGGCTGAAGCATCAAAAGTCTGGGGCTTAATTTCTGGTCAAGGTCACATTCCTGGGTTACAGATTCAATCCCCGCCCAGGTTGGGGAGCATACAGGAGGCAACCAATCTATCTCTCTTCCTCTCTCTTTGCCTCTTCCACTCTCTAAAAATCAATGGAATTATCAATGGTGAGGATTAACAAAACAAAATTAAGAGTGGATTGTAAGGCAAGGACAAGTTCCCTAGGGTGAGGTGGGGTTTTATATGCAGATTACCTCAATAGTAAGGATCAGGAAATTCCAGACTGACTGGTGTAAAATTCCACTCCTAGAAGAGGTTGAAACTCCAATTAGATTAGGTATTACATCTAAATTTGGTATCATGGGCTTTTAGCACAAGTGACTCCATTTTGGCCTGTGGCTTTTCTTTTTCACATGAAAGGAACCACTCAATCCTTCCCCATTTCAATTTCATCATGAACAAAAGGAAAGACAGCCTTTAACTTGAAATGAAAACTATAGTTTTAAATCATTTGGTTTTAAGACTGGTCATGGTGTTCAACATCTTGCTCCAGGTTGATTCAAGTGTTCCTTGAAGACTTAATTTTTTTCTTTTTATATATTTTTATTGATTTCAGAGAAGAAGGGAGAGGTAGAGAGAGATAGAAACATCAATGATGACAGAGAATCATTGATCGGCTGCCTCCTGCACGCCCCCTACTGGGGATTGAGCCTGCAACCCCGGGCATGTGACCTTGACTGGAATTGAACCCGAGACCCTTCAGTCCGCAGGCCAATGCTCTATCTACTGAGCCAAACCTGCTAGGGCTGAAGACTTAAATTTCTCCTTTTTCTGAAACGTTTAAATTATCCTCATCTCTCAATAGCAATAGCTCAACTTTGTATAACACTTTGCAGGTTTCCAAGCACTTACGTGTACATTTGCTCATTTGATTTCAACGGGCTCAAATTAGTGACTTGCTCAGTGTCATACAATTAGTAAATAGTCAAGCTAGGTCTTGAATCTAGGTCTGTCTGGCTATAAGCCCAGTACTCTTTCCACTACAAGCAGCTAAATATCTACTGGAGTGACTCTCATGTTGGTAATAGCAGAAATAGACTGTCAGGGTAACCCACTATAATTACATAGGTTATTTTGGGTTTTCCTAAATTCATAGTCCCGAGTATCAAGAGCTTCATGCTAAAAAGGGAATTGCTATTGTTAGTGGCTCTATACTCCTCTGGGGGTTTTGCCAAGAACTATTCAAAAACCAGACTGGGCAGGCACAGAGGAGGGGCAGGGGTTGGAATAAGGTCGCAGGCTCTAACTCCTTGGACTCTGAGCCAAGCTGTCCAGTTGCTTCAGCATGAGCCAGGATGAAGAGAGCCAAGTTAGGCGGGAGTCAGGCATTCTATTCAACAAAGCTCAGCAGAGGGGAGGCCAAGGAAAGTAGAAATTCAGGGCAGGTTTCTTATCCAGTAAGCTGACACCTGGGGAAAGTTAGTCAAATAAAGGCAGAAAAGCAATGATGGAATCAATTTTGTATTAGGTCAGTGTTTCACAAGTAAGGGAGCAGAAGAGAGTTCTCCAGAATCCCAAATGTCCTTGAGCTGTTGTAGGCGGCGGGAATGGCATCAGGTGTCTGACTGGTGGGGTCAGACCAAAGCTGGGTTCAACACCTCAGCACTTGGGCTCTGGCTAGGAAAGAATTCCCAGCAAGACCCCAACAGTAAGGGAACATTTATTTGGTAAATTACAGAGGTAGAAGAAGTAATTCCTAGAAGGAATGGGTTTAGGAAACAAGTTATTGGAGGTTAAAGAAGAGCCCTTGGAGCTTGGGAGTGGGGAAGCTAATGGTAAGGTGCCTGGGGCAGAGAGGGGGAAAGGAAAGGGGAAGGCGGGGGCATGCTCTGGAGGGAGACACACTAAGTCCTCAGTCCTAAGGGTTCTAAGGGCAGGGATTTTAGGGGAGGTCCCAGGAAAAGATCTTAATAGAATATTCAGCAATCTTCCAGGCGTGTCCTTTCAGGGTTGTGGTCTCCACTGATTGATTGGCCGGCACCAGGGCAGGGGCTCATTATTCAGTGCAGCTGGTCCTGAGGTCAGCCAAGGCTGGTTTTGTTGCTTCTCTGGGCCTGGAGCAGAACTATAACTGAGGCCTAGATGTTATCTCTAGGGAGGAAAGGTCAGGGGGTCCAAACCACAGGACCAGCTTGATATGCTAGGGGAGGAAAAGTCGCCCTGGGGGCAAGGTCCCACCCTACAATGATTGTCCATTGCGAGGCACCTGAGGCTTTCTATGCTGGTGACCTTCTGTACCTGGCCCATTGTCTTTGCTCTGTTCCTGTCTGTCTAACTGCCTACAGCAGAACCACATATCTGCCAGTGCACCAGCAAGGCTGCCTGTTTCCGTTTATAAAAAAGTAACTTACCTGTTGATCTGCACTGGGTCAGGCATGAAGGAAGCCCTTTTCACCTATATTTTCTTCCTGGGTGTTTCAGAACATAAGACAGCCCTAATCAAATCATCTTCAGCTATTTCATGCACCCTCCCCAATTACACAGGACCCCATACTTTCAGCCCTACCTATTGCTCTGACCCTTTGATGCAAAATGCTAGTCCATCTAGACTTTATTTCCAACAGGGTGGTCATATATTGGGAAGGGATCAAGGGGAATCCTGAAATATTGGAAGCTGAAAGGGTTTGATTACCCTTAAATAAATGTAGACTCTTTCTTAGAAACTGAATAGTAGGGAAAAAATGATTGCAGTTATAAGGCAGAAAAGTGCAGGGACTGTTCTTCCTTAAATTTTCTAGGAGAGATTTGCCTCCAGCCTCCTTCTAAAAAGTATTTTCCACATGTGGCAGGCAGTTAGACAGATCTTAGCAGAGCAAGGACAATGGGTTAAGTACAGAAGGTCATGAGGGCAGAAAGCCTCAGTTTTCTAGCCAAGGACAATTGTAGGGTGGAACCTTGCCCGAGGGTGACCTTTCCTCCCATAGCATATCAAGGGTCAGCAGTGTGGACCCCCTGACCTTTCCTCCCTAGAGATAACATCTAGGCCTCACTTGCATTTCTTTTTTTTGTTTTGTTTTATGGTGTTTTTTTAAATTTCTTTATTGATTAAGGTATTATGTATGTGTCCTTATCCCCCCAGTGCCTCCCCCAACCCACTCAGTTGTATTTCAACTCCAGGTCCAGAAAAGCAACAAAACCAGACCAGAGACCCCATGACTAACCTAAGGACCAGCTACATTGGATAATGACCCCTGCCCTAGCACTGACCAATCAACCACTGGAGACCACAATCCTGAAAGGTCACACCAGGAAAGCTGCTGAATATTCTGTTGAGATCTTCCCTTGGGACCTCCCCTAAAATCTCCATCCTTTCCCCTCCCTACCTCAGGCATCCTATATAATAAAAGCCCAGCGACTGAACGGCAGGATGACTAGAACAACCGGTTGACCAGGAGCTATGACGTGCACTGACCACCAGGGGGCAGATGCTCAACACAGGAGCTGGAGCACCGCTCACTTGGCTGACCGGGATGAGCGGATGCTCCCGCTGTGAATCCCAGGCTGATGGGCAGGAACCCGGGCTGTGATCATTGCCTCTTCGCCCCAGGCTTTTCCTCCTCACTCCCTGCCCCCTCCTTCGGACTCCCGCAGGCCATGCAGCGCTGCCACCGGGCTCACAGAGCTGACCCTGGAGGCTGGGAGGTGGGTTCGTGGCTGCCGTGGGACTGAGGCCTACTCCGCCGCCTCTCAGTGCTATTGTCCCTGGTCCCGGCCCTGACCGTGTCCCCTGGTGAGGCGAGTGCTCCGGCTCCACGGAAGATGCCAGACTAGGGAGCAGCCCTTCAGAGGGCAGGTCCACAGCTGCTCGGCCAGTGTGAGCAGCCCTCCCACAGCAGGCCTATCCCCATAGGCCACACCCCCACCAGTGCATGAATCCAATGCACCGAGCCTCTAGTGTTACCATAGGCTTCTTCACTCCCAAGCTCCAAGGTCCCTTCCTTTGCCTCTATAACTTGTTTCCTAAACCCATTTCTTCTAGGAATTACTTCTCCTACCTCTGTGAATTTATAACTAAACTGGAGGCCGGGTGCATGAAATTCGTGCATGGGGTGGGGGAGGGTCCCTCAGCCCAGACTGAATTCTCTCCAATCTGGGACCCCTTGGGTGATATCCAACTGCCAGTTTAGGCCCAATCCCTAAACTGGCAGTCAGACATGCCTCTCACAATCCAGGACCACTGGCTCCTAACCGCTCGCTTGCCTGCCTGACTGCCCCTAACCACCTCTGCCTCAGCCCCGCACCTGGGACCCGGGCTTTCCTCCCTCTGGCCAGCCACAGGCACCTGGAACCATGGGTGGGCAGCTTCTCCTGGGCCACAGCCGCAGCCACTGGTGCCCGGGACTGTGGGCAGGCAGCTTCTTCTGGGCCCAGTTTTGTAAGGAAGGATGCCCAAAAGACATCCGGTCTTATTAGCATATTACCCTTTTATTAGTATAGATGTTCTCTTATTGTTTGGGTCTTGGCTCTGAATTCTTGCTTAGCCAGAACTCAAGTACTGAGGTTGCTGAACCCAGGTCCTATCTGACCCCACTGATGGAACACCTGGTGCCATTCCCGCTGCCTACAGCACACAGTTGCCAAGATTCTTACGTCCATTGCTAATCTAGTCAGTCCCCCAGTGTTCCACACCCCTTGCTGCCATTCCACCAGAAGCACAGGAGACTCCCAACTGAGTCCTGTGAAGCCATGTGAGGGCTTCAGGAAAGGGAGGAACAGCAAAGCAGCCCGGAAAAAACATGGAAATTTACCACTAATGGAATCTTCTACCTACTTCTCATTTTCACTATACTCTTTACTTCTAAGATGGTCTTTTCACAAGGCCTTCTCTACCTTTCAGGGAACTGAAAAACCCTTGGGGTGGGGGTGAAGAGGAAGGAAGGAAGAAAAGGAGGTAGGAAAAAGAGAGAGAAAAGAAAGGAAGGAAGAAAGAATATGACAGACACCTTATACTCTCTACCCTGACTTGTTTACATCACATGCTGTTGACATTTGGTCCAGAAGCAACTGTGGGAAGTATGATGCAACCTCAGATGTTAGGACATCAGGACTGTGGCCAAAGAATTTTCACAGTGTACGTGGAGGCTGGCCAGACTTCAGCTTTGGCCAGACACTTAGGTTATTTCACGCTGAATTCTCCCTTTCCAGTTCTAAAGTCCTTAGGACTCTGACTGTTTTACAGCTTGACTGCCATGTGTGACCCATGTGAATATATCATTAAGTGGGATAATGAGTAGTCTCGTGACCATTAGGTTAGATTTTGCCACCAAATTAGTAATATAAAAACTCAGTTTATAGTGATATATTCACATGGGTCACTGGAGGTTTATTAATGTGTATATTTATTATGAGAGACTGCCCAGCCCCTGTTCTATAATATAGAATATAAGTACCATATTAGCTTTCTAAAATCTCTCTTCCTCTCCCTTCCTCTCTGAAATCACTAAGAATATATTATTAAAAAAAAAAAAAAGGCACAGGGAGAAGTCAGCAACATCCCCATATGTCAAGGTTGCAATTCAATCCCCAGTCAGGGCACATATAAGAATCAACTAGCCCTAGCCAGTTTGGCTCAGTGGATAGAGCATTGGCCTTCGGACTGAAGGGTCCTGGGTTTGATTCCAGTCAAGGGCACATGCCTGGGTTGTGGGCTCGATCCCCAATGGGGGGAGTGTAAGAGGCAGCTGATCAATGATTCTCTCTCATCATGGATGTTTCTATCTCTCTCTCCCTTTCCATTCCTCTCTGAAATCAATAAAAATATATATATTTTAAAAATCAACCAATGCCCTAGCACGGTGAATAAGTGATTAGAGTGCTGGCCCCCAAACCAAAGGGTTCCAGGTTCAATTCTGGTCAAGGGCTCAAACCTCAGTTGTAGGTTCCCCACCCTGGTTAGGGTGCCTGGGAGAGGCAACCAATTGATGTGGCTCTCTCACATGGATGTTTCTTTCTCTCTTCTCTTCCCCTCCCCCCTCCTTTCCACTCTCTAAAATCAGTGGAAGAAATATCATCCAGTGAGGATTAAAAAAAAAAAAGAACCAACCAGTGAATGCATAAATTGGTGGAACAACAACTCCATATTTCTCTCTTTCTAAAATCAATCAATAAAAAATAAAATAAAATAAAAAGAAGAGATTATTTGGGGGCCTGGATATATTTTTCTTTGAGGAGGAAGGAAGTGTTTTTATCACACAGATTGGAGAGGGAGGATGGAAAGGGCTCATGTGGTAGATTACCATACTTGACCAGAAAATTCCAGACTGGTTAATTAAGATTATATTTCTGGGAAAGGTTGAAATTGCTATTATTAGATCAGCTATTAAGTCTAGGTTTGGTATCTTGGACTAAAAGCATGAGTGACACCATTTTGGGCCTGTGGTTTTCTCATAACAAGACTGTAATGAAAGAGCGGTAGCATGCTGTGAGGAAACAGAGGAAAGATCATGCATTAACCCACTAGGCCTGCAATAACCAACTGAGCTACCAGGCTAGTCTTCTTTTCATTTTTTTTTAAAAATATATTTTTTATTTATTTTTTACAGAGAGGAAGGGAGAGGGATAGAGAGCTAGAAACATCGATGAGAGAGAAACATCAATCAGCCGCCTCCTGCACACCCCCCACAGGGGATGTGCCCGCAACCAAGGTACATGCCCTTGAACGGAATCGAACCCGGGACCCTTCAGTCCGGAGGCCGACGCTCTATCCACTGAGCCAAACCGGTTTCAGCTCTTTTCATTTTTTCATAGGTCTCTTGCCCTACCCTTTTCCCTATAAAACCCTCTATTTTGTACAACACCTGGGAACTCTCTTTTAGTTACTAGATGGGATGCAGCCTGATCATGAATTGATTTATAAAGCCAATTAGTTCTTCGAATTATCTCATTTGAATTTTGTTTTTTTAACAGTCTTCATCACATGATACTGTAGTCATCTGTTTTGTTCTCTGCCTCCTTTTCTGACTAGAAGTGTTCAAGAGCAGAACTTGTCTTCCTTGTTGCCCAGTGTAGCACTAGCTCCTCACATAGCAGCTAGCATGTTGTAGGCACTCAATAAATATTTTTGGATGAATAGTAAACTAATAAAATAACATGTGAGTTTTTGCAGGGTTATCAAGATATTTACACTAAATAACTGTAAGTTTCATTTTTTTCATTTTCAGTGTTTCTAATTGCTTCTTCCTATCACATCCTTTTTCCCCCATCCAATGAATGTAATTGCAGCTTGAGACTAATATTTAAATTTACACATCTAAGCATGTCTGAAGATCTTGTAGGATGGACTTATCAGCCATTTCTGTGTATGAGGGGCTGTGTATTCTCCTGAGAATGCAGACATAACACATTTGACTTAGGAGTAACAAGCCTTGGTGGTCCATGGGGAGAAGTGGCCCAAAGTGTGGTGTGGCATCTGTTACTAGGATAGCCTATTGACCTGGCTCCATTCTAATTCAGGCCAACTCCAAAAGGGAGTGTATGAGTTTTCTAGGGCTGCCTTAACAAAGAACCACAGACTGGGTGACTTACACAATAGAAATTTGTTTTCTCTGAATTCTAGAAGCTAAGAGTCCATATCAAGGTGTTAGCAGGTTTTTCCTGAGGCCTGTTTCCTTTGTTTTGTTTGAAGCATCACCCAGAGTTGTTCCCTATTTAGAGAAATCATGTCACCAAAGACAACATCACTGGTAAAATTTGAGTCACTTGTAACACTCCTGTAATCAGTGGACATTGTGGCTATTGTATTCATGATGACTCAGTATATAGAAGCAAACATCTGATGGCCTCATTATGTTTTCAAGTATAGTCATGCTCAGTCATTTCAATATTGAAATGCATATTTTATTATAAATTACATCCTTTGCCCTGACTGGTTTGGCTCAGTGGATGGAGCGTCGGCCTTCAGAGTGAAGGGTCCCAGGTTCGATTCCAGTCAAGGGCCTGTACCTTGGTTGCGGGCACATTTCCAGTGGGGGACGTGCAGGAGGCAGCTGATCAATGTTTCTCTCTCATCGATGTTTCTAACTCTCTATCCCTCTCCCTTCCTCTCTGTAAAAAATCAATAAAATATATTTTAAAAAATAAATAAATTACATCCTTTTATTTCTCCTCTTTATTACAGTTAGGAATATACATAATGTGTATCCATGAATTTTATTTTAAAACCATAAATGCTGTTATATTTGTTATGAATAGAGGTTGTTGGGTTTGATAGAATTGAAAAATACTGAGTTAATCCAAAGTAGCTCTGAAAGACAAATACCATCTGACTTCACTTATATGTGAAATCTAAAGAACAATATAAAGGAATAAACAAAACAGAAACAGACTCATAGATACAGAGAATAGACTGATGGTTGACAGATAAAAACTGGGCTGGGGGCTGGATGATAAAGGTGATGGGTGTAAGTATAATTGATAGTCACAAAATAGTTATGAGGTGTAAAGTGCAGCATAGGGAATATAGTTAATAATGTTGTAATAAGTACATATGGTACCAGGTGAGTGCTAGACTTACTGGGGGGTGGGGGGGAATCACTTCTTAAATTATGTAAATGTCTAACCACTATGTTGCACACCTGAAACTAATATAAAATAATACTGAATGTCAACTACTAGTATAATTGAAAAATAAAAATAAATAAATTCAATTCAATTAAAACAAAGTTGCTCCCTAGTTTCTCCCTATCCTATCACCTTGTTTTATTTTCATCATGGCAATCAGCACTAGCTAATAATCAATCAATTGATTGATTTTATTATTCTCTGCTTACCCACTCAAGAATGCAAACTCTGTGAGAGTAGTGACCTTATTTGTCTTATTTAATGTTTTATCCTCAGTGCCTAGAGCAGTGTCAGGCAGCGAGTTGGCCTGAATCAATGTTAATCAAATAGATGGATGGATGAAGGAATGGATGGATGAAGTGGAGAGGATGCTGATAGCGTCTGTTTCCTGTTCAGCCCTCAGATTGGATTTGATCGAGTCCCTCTAATTTAAGAAGTGAAGATCAGAAACTAACAGAAAGGCTTAATTAGATTCTGAGCATGGGGTAAGGACTTTGGGGGAGGGGATTCTGGATGCAGACAGAGCTGTTTGGGGCTTAGGTAAAAAGATGTGGTGCAGAATTGGGAGGAGATCACCCTTCTACCCTCTTGCTCCCAGTGTTCTTCTGGCACTCCGAGAACTGGTAGCTTTGGTGGCTTCCAAAAAATCTTGGCAAGGCTTGCTTCTTCTGTAGTTTTTGGAGAATCCAATAATGTTGGCAAATGGGAGCTAGAGGAGGAGGAGGTAATGAAGCACCATGTGGTGCCTAGAACTGCCATCTGGGTTGTAGGCACATGTGAGGCTCCCCTTTGGGGCTGTCCAGAAATTACATGTGTTTGCAGATAAGTTCTGCTTGAACAGGGCTGGGATGGTGTATTTAGAGTTAAGGCCATTTGAGCATCAAAATGAACTTTGACCTCTTATTGAGTTTATAGTCTGATGGGGCAATCAAGGTACAGATTGAAGACACATGACCTCATTTTAATTCCTCTAGATCTTTGACATAATCTGTAAATATAGTTTTATGAGACAGTATTGAGCTACATGATAATTGTGTTGTCTCTTTCTCTTGCCCTTAATTTGGAACCACTACCTGTAGTTGTGAATGTTAAGGGTCCACAGTTGAGGGATCCTGTGGGCACTGAAATCCAACCCTTGCTTTATTTGCCAAACCTTATGCCCTAACATGGGCTTCTTCTGCCTGGAGAAGTACTTTTTCTTTTTTCTCGCTTTGATTTTTTTTTAATTACAGTTTACTTTTAATATTATTTTGTATTGGTTTCAGGTGTATAGCACAGTGGTTAAACAATCATATTCTTTTTTGAAAAAAAATATTTTTATTGATTTCAGGGAGGAAGGGAGAGGGAGAGAGAGAGAAAAAACATCAATGATGAGAGAGAATCATTGGCTGCCTCCTACTCACCCCCTACTGGGGATCCAGCCAGCAATCTGGGCACGTGCCCTTGACTGGAATTGAACCCGGGACCCTTCAGTCTGCAGGCTGACACTCTATCCACTGAGCCAAACCAGCTAGGGCTACAATCATATTTATTTATTTATTTACAGTCATATTCTTTTTTTAAAAAAAAATGTTTTCATTGACTTTTTTAGAGAGAGAGGAAGGAAGAGGGATAGAGAGATAGAAACATTGATGAGAGAGAAACATCAATTGGCTGCCTCCTGCATGCCCCCCACTGGCATGTGCCTAGACCCGGAATGGAACCTGTTACCTCTTGGTTCATGGGTCTATGCTCAACTACTGAACCACACCAGCCAGGCAAACAATCACATTTTTTACAAAGTGTTTCCCCTGATATTTCCAGTACCCACATGGCAGCATACATATTTGTTGCAATATTATTGGCTATATTCCGTATGCTGTGCCCTACATCCTCATGACTATTTAAGAATTGTCAATATGCACTTATTTCCTTCAACTTTTTCACCCAATCCCTCACACCCCTCCCTCTGGCAATCATTAGTTTGTTTTCTACATCTATGAGTCAACTTTGGTTGTTCACTTATTTTGTTCTTTAAATTCCACATATAGGTGTAATTATATGCTATTTGTTTTTCTCTGACTTATTTCACTGAGCATAATACCCTCTAGGTCCATCATGTCACAAATGGGAATATTTAATTCTTTTTTATGGTCTGGTAATATTTCATTGTATGTACCACATCTTTATCTACTTGTCTATTGATGGATACTTGGGTTGCTTCTATATCTTGGCTATTGTAAATAATACTGCAATGAACATAGGGGTGCATATATTCTTTTGAATTAGTGTTTTAGGTTTCTTTGGATATATACCCAGAAGTAAAATCACTGGGTCATAAAGCAGGTTCATTTTTAATTTTTTGAGGAACATCCATATTGTTTCCATAGTGGTTGCACCAATCTCCGTTCTCACCAACAGTGCATGAGGGTTCCTTTGAGAGGTACTTTTTCATAATTGACACACAAATACTGTCTCCTCATCAAGTCTTAGGATTATGGTCCACCTAGTGGGGACATATTTTATTTGCACAAAATGTTTATATGAACTAATTCTTACTAGTTAATTCCCTGCCTTAATTCTTCTGTCAGTTTTCACTTTAAGGTCTCTCTGATGGTGTCTCTAGGCACAGCCAAGGCCAAAGGGGCAACTTCGCCACCAGCACATGCTAAAAGAGAGCTGGTATAGGAAACACTTCCTAAATGGTATTCGGATCACCTACGTCCAAATTCCAGCTCTACTATCTAGCTGTGTGAACTTGGGCAAGTAATTTAGTCTTTCTGTGCCTTAATTTCCCCCAATTAAAAATAAGGAGGATAAAAAAATAAGGATGATAATAATAATATTCCCTTATTAGAGTTGTGAGAGTTAAAATAAATTAATTATATGTGTGACATCTGACATAGAGTAAACCTATGGAAAAATGAACTATTAAGGTGTTCCCTTTTCTTATAGTGCCTCCCTTTTGAGATATTTACAAAAAGCGGTACTGACCAATAAGATTCCTATCACAGCCCCTGATCCCGGATATCAAGGCTCAGGTGCATGGTGTCCTTGCCTACCAAGCTCAACTGCCAACAACAGCTGACACCACCCAGCCAAGGTTCATCCACAGTGGATGCCACCGAGGCCTGTGATCAGGGCGCCATCTCTGGTGGGGTTTTCCATTTCTGTCTCTGCAGTGGGTGCCAGTGCTGTTAGAGCTTAGTCTATTTCCCTCATGCTCCATGGAGGGTTTGGAGAATCTTCCTGATTACCCAACAGGTTGCCTAAGGTGGAGGTGGTGGTTACAAAGTCTCAGGAGTGTTCAGGAAGTAGGAGTGTAGGTTTTATTTATGGCAACAGTGGAAGGAAAAAAAGAAGTGATAGTATTTACTAATGGCTGAGCGTGGCTAAAAACAGAAATGACCACAGAAGAAAACAAGGAACCTGAAGCAAATCACATCAACCAAACAGTGTTGACTATCAATCATGGGCTCACCTGGTGCTTCAGGTAGGCGCTTATTTTCTTTTGATTAGGGGTTTCCTTTCGTTTTTTATTCATTCAAACTGAATATGTATAGTCAAAGGTTGTATATCATGAAAAATAAATAAAATTAGTTCATTTAAAAACCCAGGAATAATTGGATAAAGTGCCTGTGGAAGTGTAGATTGTTGCAAGACCCTCACTGAGGTCAGAGGGAACAGAATAGCTTTTTCAAACTTCATCAAAGTGGAGCTGGGTGTGGAGACACTTCCCCTGAGACACTTGGCTGTGAAGGAGAACAGGGCCCAGAGAGGAGATGGGAGAAGGGGGTGGGGAGGTCAAAGAATGATTTTTTTTAAAAGATGTGAGGTACTGGATTATGTTTGCTGCGAGGGAGAGGACAAAGACCCAGGAGAGGGAATAGTGCATGGGAAAGAAGGGTTTGGTATCTGGGCACTGGGCCTCAGAGAGGAGAGACCCCCTAGCCCCCTTCCGGGAATAGGAAGGAACGAGATAAGGATGAACACAGATACAGTGGTGGGGAGAGAAGGGCCCTGTAATGATGCCTGATGCCTCATGGCATCTATTTTGTCACTGAAGCATGAGGCAGGGCCATTTTCTAGGCTCAGCAGACCCCACCGGTCTGTCAGCAAGCCTTCACTGGAGCAGTGTGGCACGCTGGTCAGACACAGAGGCCTTAGAGTTAGGCAGACTGGAGTTTGGTGTTTTGCACCTCAGTGCACAGGTTGGAATTCATCCTAGTGCTTGGTTCATGATATCCTCTGATGGTCCAGGCTGAGCTGTACTCCTAGCTCTTCTGTGTGACCTTGGACAAGTTATTCATCACTCTGAGTCTCAGTTTCCCCATCTATGAACCTCACCCACTACTATTTAACATAAGGTTGGAAGTCTTGGTCAATACTATTTAAACAAAAATATTTTCCTATTAGAACATTGAGCAAAACCCAGCTGCCATATTCAAGAGTCAGCTTTCTCATTCCAATACAAAACAAATGAAGAAAAACCCCAGTAAGAATTTTGGAAATCTAGAAAAATTCCCTTCATTTTTCATGTCTTGAATGCATAGAAAATAATAATTTTGTGTAAACTCTGTGGTAAACTGATAACACAGACTTGGCCAGTAGGACCAATCCAGGGATTCTTACCCCAGACCCTGCCTGTCCTGAGAGCTGAGAGAGGTCTATTGCTCCATTGGCCTGTAATTATTTTGGAAGCTGTTATTTTATTTTATTTTTTAAAAATATGTTTTTTTATTGATTTCAGAGAGGAAGGGAGAGGGAGAGAGAGATAGAAACATCAATGATGAGAGATAATCATTGCTGGGCTGCTTCCTGCATGCCCTTACTGGGGATCGAGCCTGAAACCCTGGCATGTGCTCTTGACCGGAATCAAACCCGGGACCCTTCAGTCCATAGGCCAACACTCTATCCACTGAGCCAAACAAGCTAGGGCTATTTTGGGACCCTTTCAGAAGTGCTCAGTGAGGGCCAGATGACTGAGCAGCATTTCATGGAGGGGGTGAATGTAGAACTTGGCTTTGAAAGGTGCTAGGTTGGAGGGCTGGTATTGATGGGAAAAGACATTCCAGCACAGAGAGGTGGGGGTGAATGCAAGGTACTGGGGTTCTGGGGAGGGGTGGAGACACTGACAGATAGCAGCAGAGGGTCGATGTTGAAATGCAGTGGGGCCCTAGCTGGTTTGGCTCAGTGGATAGAGCATCGGCCTGTGGACTGAAGGGTCCCGGGTTTGATTCTGGTCAAGGGCACATGCCAGGGTTTCAGGCTCGATTCCCAGTAAGGGGCATGCAGGAGGCAGTCCATCAATGATTCTCTGTCATCATTGATGTTTCTATCTCTCTCTCCCTTTCTCTCTGAAATCAATAAAAAAATATATATTTTTTTAAAATGAAGAAAAAAGAAAAGAAATGCAGTGGGATTTTTGCAGACTAGACTGAGAATAGGGAAAGCCTAGAAAATCACCACATTCAGGCTCAGAGAAGAAGGTGTTTTTGTTTTTTATAATGTACTTATTTATATTCATATATTTTTATTGATTTCAGAGAGGAAGGGAGAGGAAAGAGAGATAGAAACATCAATGATGAGAGAGAACCATTGATCGGCTGCCTCCTGCACACCCCCTAATGGGGATGTAACCCACAACTTGGGCATGTGCCCTGACTGGGAATTGAATTGTGACCTCCTGGTTCATAGCTTGATGCTCAACCACTGAGCCACACCAGCTGAGCAAAGGTGGTATTTTTTTTTAAAGTCTATATGTTGGCCTTAACTGGTTTGGCTTAGTGGATAGAGCGTCAGCCTGCAGACTCAAGGGTCCCAGGTTCGATTCCGGTCAAGGGCATGTACCTTGGTTGTGGGCACATACCCAGTGGGGAGTGTGCAGGAGGCAGGTGATCGATGCTTCTCTCTCATCGATGTTTCTAACTCTCTATCCCTCTCCCTTCCTCTCTGTAAAAAATCAATAAAATATATTTTAAAAAAAAGTCTATATGTTGCGGGGGGGTCAGGAAAACTTCTGTACAATGCTGGTATAATATAAATGGTATAACCTCTTTGGTAGAACTTCGGCAGTATCTACCAAAAATACAAATGTACATGTCATTTGATTCAGAATTTTACTCCAAGGCTCATTAAGTAAATTATGCTATGTCCATACAAAGGAATACTATACAGCTATAAACAAGAATGAGAGCTCTCTGCACTACTTTATGTTTTCAAAGATACTTTCAGTGGAAAAAGCAAGGTACAGAATATGATGTTTAGAATGTCATGCAAGTGCAAAAAGAAAGGGAAAGATGTGTGTGTGTATGTGTATAACATAAAATAAATACATTAAAAATTGATAACATTGATTGCTTCTGAGTCAGGACACTGGCTGTTAAGGGACAGGAATGGGAGGAAAACTTTTTATAGCATATCTTATTCTTTTTCCAAAAATTTGAACTCATGATGATCTAGTATCTAGTATTTAAAATAAGTAAATTAAAATTGAGAAAATCTCTTAGACTACTTAAAAGAGGGAGAAAAAAAGCACCTATGATCCTAGCTGCTTTAGGCATGCAGGATACTTTCTAAGAAAAAAAATTTTTTTTGATTAGTTTATTTCTTTGAAATAAGCCTTTGTTTCTTCTACCTTTATGAGTCTTCTGAATCACTGCGTTCATATTAAATATTCCTGTAATGGTCACTTGGTTCCACTTTAATTCAAAATCTCTTAATAGCATTTGTTCTTAATTAACCAACCAAAACCATTTTATTGTGCTTATTTTTTTTTACATGGATTTAATTGAATTGTATCATTCAAGCCCCAGACTGAAGTACATTATGTATGGACATCACAATTATTCACACAACTTAATTCTACCCATTCCATATAGGCACTCAGGCAAGATCGAGCAATAACGTCATCCCCATATGTCCTAACAAATGTTCCTCCTGACCTCTGTGGAACTGACAAATTAATTCATTGTTTTCCTCCCTGAAAAAGACATTGAAAATTGCCAAATGCACATTTTCCCCAGTTCCAAGTCTATGTCCAACCACACCCTGTCTGGACATAAAAATGCAGCCTCACATTTGGGTTTGTTGTTGGTAAGTACTTCCAGACACTGGTAAGCAACGTCCCCCCAAAAAGAAGAAAAAATTCAGGCAGAAAGCTCAAGTATTTGTAATCAATATTTGGATCAATAAAGCAGCTGTTCCTGAAGTAATACCCTTGATCAATGTGTAGTTTGATCCCTTAATAACAAAGGAAAAGTAAAATTTCTCATAAAATAATGTGATACCTCGACTGGAGGGCCCTGGTTAAATTCTATTGTAAAGGAGTTTTAGACACGGCCTGCATTCTTGTAATAAATATTGTTTGAAATATGTAAACTTCTTCCCGGGCCATGGAATTTTGTGTTAAAAATAGTTGTTCTTGTTACAGTTGTACTGATGTTTGAATAGATCTGTACATTTGCTGTAGCTGCATGTTGTTGCCCACCCAGACAGTACAGTCCAGGTTCCCAAAGCAGTAAAACCCTGTCTCCACCAGCCTACTCCTAACTGGAAAGAATGCTGGGAGGTCGATGGGCCAAAGGGATAAGATGGGCCATCGCTCCTTTTTACCACAGGGCAGACAAAGCTCGGGCGTTTGGTAAGTGAAAGGGGAATTTTACATGACCTTAAAATAACGTTTTAAAGTTTACATAATCCACAGGTACAAGTAGCACTAAGCACTAAGAAAACAAGTAGGACATCAGAGCAAAGGCAGCAAAATACCTTCTGCTCTCTTTAACGGCTATCAGCCACAATGCAGGTTCCCAATGATTGTTTTCTTTATATTATCTTAAAAATATTTTATTTTTAAATGGCAGGTGACATTCAACAGCATTTTATGTTAGTTTCAGGTGTACAACATGGTGGTCAGACAATTATATAATTTACAAAGTGATGCCCTCGATAACTCTCGGACCCACCTGGCGCCACACACAGTCATTACAATGTCATTGACAATTCCCCATGCTGCACTTGACATCCCCCTGACTATTTGGTAACTACCAATTTGTACTTCTCAATCCCTTCAACTTTTCACGAAGCCCCCCCAACCTCCCTCCCCTCTGGCGGCCATCAATCTGTTCTCTGTATCTATGAGTCTGTTTCTAATTTGTTTGTTTGTTTGTTTTGTTCTTTAGATTCCACATTTAAGGGATATTTGATTTTCTGTTTTAGTCAATGACAGCCTTATCTATTAAACAGGAATATCACAGAACATGCCCTATGGAGCTAGTGTAGCACATTAAGCATGGAGAGACATTCCTCCTGCATGTGCTGAGGATCTAATTCCCGGTTTTCAGTACCAAAGGCCTGGTTCCCAGTTCTGTTCCCCTCCTCCCCACCAGGCTCCTCAAACACCAGGGGCAGCAACAGGATCCACCCAACACTTGCTGTCCTGTTCCCATGTAGTTTCTAAGTAAGTCCTCTAGGTGTCTTCAGTGACCAGCATTCAGGGAGATTTTCGTGCACGTGAGCCGCAAGCGAGGTATTCAGCATGAAAGAACAAGTTCTTCAATCTCTTCTTTAGAGCATTTTGATAATCTAGAATGAAGTCTTTTGGAGTCCATGTCTGTCTTTTGTGCAAATAAATACTTCTAAACATAAAAAAACAACAACTTTTCACCTTCATCTTCTCTAAACATTTTAAAAATATTTCACATTCATTTTAGGGAAAATACTGATCTCACATTTCTACAATGTGACTGCTCAAGGAAACTTTCTTCTAACATAAGTGGTTTAAATTAAATTGTAAAATAACACAAAAACCCCCAAAAAACAAAAAACAAAAAAAACCCCTGAGGGGCAAAAGCAAGCACTTCTCTGGCGGTGGGGGATACTGTTAGGAGATGAAAGGTGTAATAATGGAAATATGCCCCTCTAGTCTGTATTATGCAAATTAGAGTTGAAACAAAAGGCAGAGTCCAAGCACATTCTGTAGTGGGCTTAGTTTGTCAGGCTTTGAGCTCCAAACTGTAATCTGTTTTTCTTTGTTATTCCAGGTTTGAGCTTGGGAAGAAGTCTAAAAATAATCCAGGTGGGAAGATAGGGTTGTTTTTTCAACCTAAGGGAAAGAGTTTGAGGAGGGGGATGTGATGTGAGATTTGACACTGACAAATGTGGGTGGAGTGAATGTACAGTGGGGTAGGGAGTTTTTGTTGCAAGCTGGAAGATCTATTGACTCTATCTGCAAGGCTCCATGACACTTAGTCCAAGATATTGATGACCCAGCAGAGGTTTGCAACACCTAAAAATGTCACTTTCAAATAAGGTTTCTTCAAATATTTTTCAAGTAAGTTTTTACATTCAAATAAGTAAACAAGACATTTAATTTGCAATTATAATTAAAAGATAATAGAGCATCCCATGAAATCACTTCCTTTATTTTTGTGTTCTTAGAGCTACAGAATATCAAAGCATTTTTTAAAGCTTTCTATTTGGCAAGGCCAGCGTGGCTCAGTGGTTGATCATTGACCTATGAACCAGGAGGTCACAGTTCGATTCCTGGTAAGAGTACCTGTCTAGGTTTCAGGCTCGATCCCCACTGTGGGGCATGTAGGAGGCAGCCGATCAATGATTCTGTCATCATTGATGTTTCTATCTCTCTCTTCCTCTCCCTTCCTTTCTGAAATCAATAATAAAAATATATTAAAAAATAAAGCTTTCTATTTGGAAACTTTTTTTTTTAAATTTGGAAACTTTTAAACTTATAATAAGAAAGTTCCAGAAGTAAAATAGTTACAAGAAACACTTCTAGACCTTTTATTCAGATCAACCTATTGTTGTTAACACTTATGCCATTTGCTCTGTCATTTGTGCTCCTTGAACTCGTTTTTTCTCTCTCTGTATTTTTCTAAACTCTTTTAGAGAAAGTTACAAATATCATGGCCTTTTACACATAAATTCTCCAGTGTGTATTTCCTAAGAATGATTATATGGTCATTTACCTCTTAACTTTAGACTGATACAAGGTTTTTCTCTCATTACTATCTATATTTCAATTTTTTTCAGTAATCTAGTGATGTCCTTTATAGTATACTAGAGGCCCAGTGCACGAATTTGTGTGTGTGTGGGGTCCGGCCAGCCGGCCCCAATAGGGGCTGATTGGGGCTGGGCCAGCCGGGGGAGGGGCATGGAGGGCTGGAGAGGGGGGCGCCGATTGGAGCCCTGATCGGCCGGTTTGCCGCCGCAGTAGGCATCATAGCGACTAGTTGTTCCAGTGTTCTGGTCACTTGGCTTTTATATATATAGATTTTCCTCTCCAGTGGATCCAGTCTAAGGTTAGGCATTGCATTTAGTTGTCAAGTCTCTCTGGCCTCCTCTAATCTGGAACAAATCCTACAACTGTTCCTTGTCTTGTCTGATACTGACATTAAAAATATATATATATAACTTGCCCCCTCCCCTTTTAAAAATAAATATAACATTGCTATTTTGTGTTTGAGGTTTCCTTGTGATTAGATTGAGGTTGTGCATTCTCAATGAGATTACTACATAGGTGATGTGTCCTCCCAGGACATTGCATCCGGAAGCACACAATGCCCATCTGTCTGTCTCTTGTTGGCGATATTAATTTTTTATATCCTGGTTAAGACACAGTCTGATTTTTTCCATTATATACTTACTTTTGTCTCTCTCTTGCAACTGACAGGACTATGCAAATATGCACAACTTAGCAACTTTTCCTTCAAGACTTAACATTCATTGACAGTTCTTTCTTAGATGAATTATAAACATGATAGTTGTAAGATGACAATTTTCTAACTCCAGAACGACTACCTCTGTATCTACTATACTACATTTGGCGCTCTGCATTCTATTAGAAGCAAAAGACCTAGTTTCTTATCTATCTATCTATCTATCTATCTATCTATCTATCTATCTATCTATTATCTATCTATCTATCTATCTATCTATCTATCTATCTATCTACCATCTCTCTACCTCTCTATCATTATAATCACCATTATCATCTGTCTATGAGTTTTTGGAATGGACCTATTAATTTCTATTTATTGGATGGTTTATGATTCATGATTGGTGCTGCGACATTGATGCTCAAATTGTCCCAGATTTGGCAAGGAGCAGCCCATTCAAGCTGGCTCCTGTGTCCTTGTAATATACCCTCTTCATTGCTTGAGAAATTTCTTACTTTCTGGCACAGTAAGATATTACAGGCTTTTTTTGCATCAATCCTGTCCTGTCCCTGGAATCAGACATTTTCTTTTAGTGGGAAATGGTATCAGAGGATGAGATCTAGGTGTGCTCATTGCTTCTGCGGGATCTTTGCCTCTTGGCCCTTTTAGTGTATGGAGCTAAGAAATATATACATGTTTATGTGCATGTACATACACATACACATGTATTTATAATATACATGCACACAGATATGAATAAGTACATACATATACACATACATATTTTAGAAATCATAATTCACACCAATATCTCTAATTCCAGTAATCTCTTCTTAAGATTCTTTCTGGTTTTCTCTCATCTCATACGTGTATATTCTGTCTTCCACAATGAGAACCATGACTCAACAATATCCACACATTTACTCATTTGCAAAGTGCTTTTTTTAAGCTCTCATATATTGCTCCACACACAGAAGACAGTTATATTTGAAAAGCTTGTTATGTATACGATAAAGAATAATGCAGAGGCAATTTTTCACCCACTTTATCGAACAAAACTGCAAAAAAAAAAAGGAAAACTTGGAAAAATATTGTTCAGTCAAGCTTAGGGACTTTATAAATCTATAGCTCTTGATCTCATATGATACATAAAAATTGGGAGTGGGTTGAATGGGATAAGCAATTTGAGTTAGATTAAAAACCAACCAACCAACCAAACAAACAGTAACCAGCTGCCCTGCACCATGCAGGACGGTGAGGGATTTTAAGCTTCCTGTCCTCTGTGACTCAATGTCCTTCACATGCTTTCCAGTATGACCTGGGGCAGAGAGAAGAGACTGGGTCAAGAAGGAAGCCAGGAACCTCTGGGGAAAGACAATTGGTACTTGAAGGTGGTTATGAGAACAGAGCCTAGTGGTCCGGTCTCTGCAAATCCGTTTTAGAACAATACCCAGATAGGCATGCACCTCAGTCAAAGCTAGATTTTTGGGGGCATTGAGTCATGGAATAATTTCTTGAAAACAAAAAGTTATTTCATGATTGAAAGTAAATTAGGGTAGTCTTACCTCTCCGCACTTTAAAAATGAGACTAGATTACCTTTAGTTCAAAACACTCTGGGGAAACACCTCTCTGAAGGCTGATAGCTGATTAAAAGTATCCCCAGCGCCCTTTCAGCTCTTCGGATTAAGTCATCCTATGAATGAAAAGATAACTATATCATGACTGAGCTAGTTTTGCAGTTGTCTAATTAAAGTGCAGACATTCTTGAGTGATATTCCCTTCACAGAGAACTCCTTCCAGACTTCCATCAGTAACTCCTCACCTCTTTTAACCTTTCAGTTCTTACATACCTTCTGCTCTCCAAGTTGCTGCAGGACACCAGGCCAGGGTCACAGCTATTCTTTTTAAATATTTTTTCACTTTTAAAAAAATATTTTTTTATTGATTTTAGAGAGGAAAGGAGAGGGAGAGAGAGGTAGAAACATCAATGATGAGAGAGAGTTATTGATCAGCTGCCTCCTGCACACCCCCTACTGGGGATCGAGCCCACCATCCAGGCATTTGCCCTTGACTGGAATCGAACCTGAGACCCTTCGGTCTGCAGGCCAACGCTCTATCCACTGGGCCAAACCAGATAGGACATCACAAAATTTTAATTACATATTGTCTTAAAGTATTTGATATTATCTCATCTACTTTATTTTTGTCTCTCTTACCTAATTGTTAGGTCTTAAAGTCAGGGACACTATCTCGTATTTGCTGTTGTGCTCAGCAAACATCGGGCATGGAATAAGTGTTAATGATTTTACATATGTGCTATACTTAGCGGTTAATACGGATTGATTGAAGAGAGTACTGGCTGTTTCAAGCTAGTGGAAGAGCGATGTTACGGCCAGAGGGCCTTGCTGTATGCCTCGAATTATGCCATGTAGGTGGTTGCCCTGCTTACCTACATATAAGGCTGGCACTGCACTGACTTACCCAGCCTGCAGAGAAGCCTTCTTCCAAGATCTAGCACCTGCCAGTGACTTCTCCTTCACTCACTTCCTGGCAGGTTGTAGACCAAAAACCCCAGACAAACCACAATTTGTTTTATTTAATTGTATCACTATCTTCACTGTTCCTCTTTCCCTCCCTCCCTCATACTAGCAGATGATCCCGGAGCATAATTGGCTTATATAAAAATGCAGTTATTCCTCCTGGTGTAGTTGGAAGACGAGGAGGTTGTTTACTCTGTTGTCTTACTGTGATAAGAGGTAACATTACCTGAGATAGGAGCCTACACAGGCAAAGCTAAATTTTCCCATAGGTCATAGCATTGGGTAACAGAGCTATGCATATCATTGACTGACACAGGCATCAACTTTGAAAGACAGCATTTTAAGTGGCATGGGTTGATGAACCACCTGGCAAATCTGGGTACATCTTCTACTCATTCGAAGTATTATTTGCATTATATTTTAAGGATAAGTTAGAAAGCAATGCCTGTATAAAAATCATACGGTATCAGGTCTTCCTATTGCTCATCGTTCACTGACCAAGCCTCCCATGGTTGCTTCAGCTCTTCGTTCCTTCCCTTAAGGAGCTACCACTTGAAATTTATCACAGTTTTAATTATATATAGTTATAGCTTGCTTGATAGAAATTGTTTTAAATTATATATATATATATATAACATATGTATATATATATATATAATATATGTGTATATATATATATATACACACATATATATGTTTTAAATCATATATATAGTCTTAATTTATTTGATATTACCTCATAGAATCCATTTATTTGTAGGATTTTATATAACTTCATACTTTGTCCAAATGAGAATACTTTGGTTCTGTGTTTCTGAACACAAAAGCATTAGATAATAATGCAAAGTTTAGGGGAGCACATGTCCTCCTCAAGTGAGGTCTTGCTCAATTAAGATTTCTTATAATAAATATTTAGTCACTGCCCATTGATTCTGTGCTGACTGTGGGACAATTGGCTTTTCATTTCATGTTATAGAAAACAAAATAAAACAAGCGTGAGTGATTAAATGCCAGGGAATATGACGGAAAGGTTAGAGATTTCCTGTGGTTACTGTTAAAAACATTTTCTGAAACAGTGCCTGATGCATCAGAAGCTTGTTTGTTTCCTTCTCAGAAAGAGCTTGGATATGAATGGACCCAATAGTGGAAGAGGCTCCTGCAGAACCAGCATTTCCAGCATGGAATTTGTGAGTGGGAGGGAAATGCTTAATTGCTATTTACCTGCCTAGCGCTGCCTTTGACACACATGATGAGCCAGAGTCATTTGACTGTCACCTCCTTAGGAGGCAGGATTCTTCAGCCCACACTCTGCTCAGCACTGACTTCTCCTCTGTGCATGCTTTGTGTCTGTATTTTTTGCCCAGACTGTGCATTTTGAGGGAAGCACCAACCCAAGACAGGCTCCTCAGTTTTGTCATTGTAGGGAGAGCGACAGAGCCTCCCACACAGCCACATCCTCAAAGGGAGGCAGGGATGCCAATTCCTTTGAAGAAGCATTTCTGAAACAAAAGGGATTCCCCTATGTGCTGGTGTGCCTGGTGATTCTTCCTTTCCCACCACATTGGGCAGAACTCACAGATCGAAGGCTATTTGTACGTATGAAGCCATGTGTTGCAAAGAAATAAATAAAAGTCTTGGATGTCTAGGCTCTGGCTTCAAATCATTTAAAAGTTCAAGTTGTAAAGATGCAATTGCAGGTTTGTTAACAGACTAATTGTGTTTTAGAAACAAAATAGACCGGCACCCAATGTAATAATAGCTCTGGCTAGTGCATGGAGTATTATGAGTTAATTCAGATAATCTGCCCTGTCACCCCAAGTCCAGGTGGGAACCGAGTGAGTTGTCGCTGTGGTGTGAGGCCAAGAGGAAGCCATGTCCCCCTGGCATTCCTCAGCATGTCAGCCCACGTTCTGCTGGCTTCCCTCTCCCCACAGAGGCTCTGCTGTGTAGACTGAGACAACAATAGGAGGCCCAACCCATGTCCCACAGCAGTGCAGGGTGCTGGGTGAGAGTCCCTGAGGGCCTGGGCAGAAGTTTGTGCTGCCCCGGCAGGCCCAAACACTAGCTGGGGAGCAGGGGGCTTTCCATCAGTCGTCTAAACTGGCTCAGCTCTCCAACGCTTTATCTTACATCTCTATTTGTTCTCCCTCCTCCTCTCCCCCTACTTTGGGTCACATGTTCTTCACCTTGGCCTCTAACTCACCTGTAAATTCAAAATTTCCTTGCTTTACACAGCTCCCTTCACAACACCTTTAGGCTCCCAAGCAGTCTAGTGGTGTGCTTTTGATTTATTTTCCGTTCTTAGAAAATCTCTTTGGAAAAAACGTCTCTAGTTCCTGCTGTGTCCCTTGCTCCTCTCCCCACCCTCCCCGTGGACTCTCTGGCCCGCAGATGGTTTGTACAAGTGATGGCAGATAACCACTGGGTCGTGTCCCACAGGTTGGGTGGGCCACCTTCACCTCCTTGCCCACATCCCACCCGGAGGACCCAGGTAATTGGCCTTGTCTTCCATGCTCTGGACCAGGCTGGTGTCAGAGGAGAGGAAATCAATGTGCCACACCCATGATTCCGTTCCCCCTTCTCCATTTGGGCCTGATAACTGATTTAGGGCCACAGAATGGATCATTTGTGGAAGTGTTATTGGAGACCAGAAGAAGGGAGATGGAGCCAAGATTCAGCCTGGTGTTACGTGACAATCCCCTGGCTGAGGGAGGAGGCAACATGTCCAAGGTGGTGAGAAAACTGCAACTCCCTCTACAGGAGATAAGGACCAGAATGGACTGTGAATTACCCTGGGTCAAACTAAAGGTGGAAGGATGCAGAAAAAGCGGGGATGGAGGGAAGCAAAAAGAGCAAGGTGAAGCCTTTATCTGAATATAGTACAGCATAGACAGTGATACTAACATTAAGCAGTCTTTGGGGTTCTGATCAGGGCAAGCTATTCATGTATTTCAGTTTATGCTGAACACCTAAGCACGTAGGAGGCTGGTTCAATCTGCCTATCTCTGCATTTCTACACCACCTTTTACCAGAGAACCCAGGTGCTGAGGCTGCACCCAGGTGAATGACTTGCCCCCTCCCAAAAACCTGGCAGGGACCCAGGCCAAACATGACAGCACTGTTTGAGCAAGAGAGGCTCCGCCCCTGCCTAGGTTCCACCCCTTTATTTCTTCCTCCTGCCAGCTCAGAGCAGCTGGGTCCTCTATGGCATCCACTAGCAACCAGATCTGCTTCTGATAATGAGATCTTGGGCTCCAATAAGAAAAGAAGGAGATGGAAATTAGCTATCAAACACTACTCCTAGCCCTGTCTGGTGGCCTCTTGCACTTTCATTGACTGCTGACTGAGGCTGGGAGGAAAACCTTGGGCAGAGTTGGGTGACATGCCTACCTGGCCCAGTCGTGTGGGAAACACCACTGGGTGTGTTCCTTCTGTCCAAAGACTGGCAGGGAGGAGGCATAGCTGGCCACCTGGCATGACTAGCACTAACCCTACATGGAAGGTTCCCACCATGGCTTGGGGTACCATCCAGCAGCATTTTCTCAGCTTCATTATAATAATAATAATAATTATTATTATTTTTTAATCCTCACCCGAGGATATTTTTTCATTGATTTTTAGAAAGAGTGGAAGAGAGAGGGAAAGACAGAGAGAAATATCGATGTGAGAGAAACACATCAATTGGTTGCCTCCTGCACGAGCCCCGACCAGGGCCCAGGCCGGGGAGGAGCCTGCAACTGAGGTACATGCTCTTAACCAGAATAGAACCAGGGGCCCTTTGGTCTGCAGGCTGATGCTCTATCCACTGAGCCAAACCAGCTAGGGCTCAGCTTCATTATTTTTGCCACACCAGTGCACAGGCTGCCCTGTTGTGTACTGGTGAGGTTCTAAAAACATCTATCTACTTTTGAAACATCAATATCTCCATTAACCTTGTCCATGAAGTCACCAGTTTGATGTTTGCTAATATACTTTCAAATAAAATATGTAACTGCCAAAAAATAAATGAAAAGTATGAAAATAGAATAACAAGTGCTAATTCATGAAACACTTGAAAGAATTCGGAGTACCACATTTTAGGAAAACTGGAATATGGTATGTTGGCCTTGGAGGATAGGAACCACTTGGTCAAGAACATCATCCACTGTCAGTGTGAGGAGGTTTAAACTGATTTGATTCCAGATTGTTCTGACATGAGACTCAGTACTCCATTCTTCTTGTGAAAAGGAGGAGGAGGAGGAGCAAAGAGAAGAGAAAGAAAAGAAGGAGAAGTTAGGTAAATAGGAGGCTAGGTAGTTGTAAAACATGGATTCAGTTGACGAGGCTAAGGTAAGAAAATTTTTTGATTATCATACAAACCAATACTTTCAGCCTGTAGCTCTAACCCTGACCAACCATATTTCATCTATAGCAGTGTCATAGGCAAGCCAAGCTAGGCAATCCTGAAATAACACGAGTCTTCCAAGTTCTGGTGGCTTAACACATACCAGTTGACTTCTCCCTCACACAAAGCCTACTGTAGTTAAGTGGATTCTCTAAGGCATCTTCCTTCAAGGTGACTCAGACATCCCATCTTGTGGCCTTGTTGCCAGAGTTGTCACAGCAGAAGAAGATCGCCTGGAGAGTCGCACAGGGGTGTCTCATTGCCCTAGCCCCAATGTGACTTGCATGGGCCATATGAACTTATTTAGTGCAAGAAGGGCCAGGATTGATTTCCTCTGGGAGTCCAGGTAAAGGAGGAGAACGGGATATGGATGAGGGCTGGGAATCTCTACCATAAGAAGAACACAGCTCTTGGAACCCAACTGTCTTGCCACTCACATGACCCTGGCATAAGGATGCCCATATTGTGGCCTTGCTGTAAGGTTAGATGAGGCATCACATATAAAGTACTCAGGGTTTTATTATATCTATTTAGTTAATTTGAAAAAAAAAAAGCATGGTATGATAGAGATGTCAAGATTGCTTCAGGTTGCTGCATGCTCAACTAGGACTTAATTCCAAGCCTTAGGGTGAGGCTGCTGCTGTTTGACAGTGTATCCATCTATGTGTATCTGTCACCCAACAAATGATATTTCTCATTTCTTTCCCTCCTTAGCAAGATTGAAGAAACCAATACTGTTCTAAATTCTATTTACAATGCAATGACTTTTTAAAAGATTGTGGTAAAAAAAATATACAACATCAAATTTACCATTTGAAACATGTTCAAGTGTACAGTTCAATAGTGTTAAGTATATTTGAACTGTTGTGCAACACATCTCCAGACCTTTTCATCATGTAAGATGGAAACTCTATACCTACTGAACAACAACTCCCCATTGCTCCCTCCCCTAGCCCCTGGGAACCACCATTCTACTTTCCGTTTCTATTAATTTGACTGTTTGTGATACTGCATGTAAGTGGAACAACAACTTTTAGTTTAAAACTGTGATTAGAAAACAACAAATCCCCAAGGATAATGAATGGACCCATCTTTCAATGCAAATATAAATTTTGAAACGAAAAAAGGAATTACATGATCTGTGCCACTGGTAGACATGATGGATCTAACGTCTCCTCTGGTGGCTGTAAAGCAATTAACCAAACACAACTGTGGAAGTTGAGATCCTTATATTTCCTCATAAAATTCACTTCTTGTGCTTAATCTGTTACTCTCAGTAGTGAAGTTTGAGAGTCATCAATATGACAGTACAGCAATATTGCCTCATCAGTCATGATTTACTTAATGTTTTCTGAATTTAGTAATATTTGATTAAAACTTAATGTGAACATATCATATCATGCCATATATATTATTGCATCCATTAATCAGGTAACTATAGTAATGAAATGCTGGAAGGTTGGATGAAAAAGGAGCCAAAGTCTTGATATATGTTTGACTTAATTCTGTGAGTGATTAACCAAAAAAGAAAAAAAAAAATCCGTCATACAAAGCTTCATTAATATATATTACTTTTACAATTATCTATGTATCATCAGATATTTTTAACCTTTGTTAAGCTTGATTTTTTAATTTGCTTAAAGACACTAAATATTAATAACTATGAAAAATATACATTGTTCCATTGAATCATAAGTTGACAGAATAATTCATAGTTTACTCTAATTTTTGTGTGTAATGATGTGTGTTAAAACATTATCTAAGTTATTTAATCAGCTTGCCATGGGGGAAATAGCACATGTTTAACCTATGACTGTGTAAAATACTGATTTAAATATGTCATTTAAAAATATTTTTTTTTATTGATTTCAGAAAGGAAGGGAGAGAGAGATAGAAACATCAATGATGAGAATCATTGATCAGTCGCCTCCCACATGCCTCATACTGGGGATCAAGCCCACAGCTCTGGCATGTGCCCTGGCTGGGAATGGAACCATGACCTTCTTTTTCATAGGTCTACACTCAACCACTGAGCCACAGCAGCCAGACCCATTATTTTTATTGTTTTCAACCTTTAATTTTTTTATTTTCAACTTTTATGTCATTGACCATAGCAAGTAATCAATATGATGATGCATAATTTATGTTTGGTACAGGCTGTTTTTTGTGTGCAAAAATTCTCTTTTCCTATTAAAACATTGAATTAGTCACAACTTGTTTCTTTTAATACTTCCATTTTAATCAACTAATAAAAGACCAACTGGTGTATAAACACATCTACTAACGCTGCTTATCAAGTTTGTTCAAGAGAAGTAAGCATTTGGAGAAATAATTGAATAGAATAAAAACTTAAGTCAAATGCAAGATGGTTTAATTTTGACTTAACGGAGGAATGTTGATTATTGAAACATCCTCATACTTATTTCATTTTAAAAAAATATATTTCTTTATTGATTTCAGAGAGGAAGGGAGAAGGAGAGAGAGATAGAAACATCAATGATGAGAGAGAATCATTGATTGGCTGCCTCCTGCATACCCTCCACTGGGATCGAGCCGAAACCCAGGCATGTGCCCTTGGCCGGAATCAAACCTGGGACCCTTCAGTCCACAGGCTGATGCTCTATCCACTAAGCCACGCTGGCTAGGGCATCATTTTAAAAGTTCAGTCAAATTGCACTTCATTTACTCATTTGTTTATTACACTTTAAAAAAATATCTTTATATATTTTTATTGATTTCAGAGAGGAAGGGAGAGAGAGATAGAAAGATCAATGATGAGAGAGAATAATTGATCAGCTGCCTCCTGTATGCCCCACACTGGGGATTGAGCCCACAACCCAGGCATGTGCCCTGACCAGGAATCGAACCATGATCTCCTGGTTCATAGGCCGATGCTCAGCCACTGAGCCTCGCATGCTGAGCAGTTCATTACACTTTTTATCGAACACTTCTCATAATGGGCATTGTGCTGAGTTCTGGGCTACAAAAATGAAATGATATGGTCCCTGGTTCCTTGTAGCTCACAATCTCATGATGGGCAGAAGCTTACACAGATGCAAGCAGGGATGGGCTTCAAAATGGAGTCTGAACAAAGTGAGTGGAGCACAGAGCAGAGTGGTGGAGCCCGCTGGGGGTCCCTGGGGAAGCTTCTCTGGGGCTGCAGTCTTCAGTGGAGACTGGAGGTGTAAATAACAGTTTCCCAGATACACATTGGGGGTGGGAATGTGAGTGAGAGGTAAGAGTGGCTGATTCTAGAAAAAAATCCGAACAGCATGTGCAAAGGCTCAGAGTCTTGAGAAAGCATTTTTGAGAAGAGAAATCCACAAACCTGCTTTTACCTAGTTAATACATACTAACAAGTGTAATGTGATGTCAAGATTGCGTCAGCGTGCCGCATGTGGGACTATGACTTCATTCTGAGCTCCAGGGTGAGGCTGTTGTTGTTTGACCAGCCTTGGACAGGAGTAGTTTTATAACTAGAGACCTACAGGGAAGACAAGGGTATGGGACAGCAGACAGAGGTGACACCATGCAGCTCATACTGTAAGGGACTTGAAGAACTTCTCCTAAATATTGTAACTTATAAAACACTATCTAAAAACTAGCCAAAAACTTTAATTTTTCTTTTGAATGTAGTACAGAGTAATTGTAGATGGAATCAGGGAGCCTAGGACTATGATATTCATTATAGCTAACCTCTACCTTAGCAGGGAATGCACCATGAGAAAGTAGATGTTAAGAAGGGCTTTAAAGAAAATGGACACGTGGACTCTCGGCTACTGGAATTGGAATCTTTTCTAGGAAAAAACTCATTCAGAATAAGGAGGTAATCGAGTTAGGAAAAAAGGAAAGTGATATCCGGAAGGAAAGATCAGACCTGCTTGTTGTATGTATCCGAAAGGCTTGACCCTGTCCTTGGGAGTGGGAAGTTGCTCCCAGTTGGAAATGAATGCTGCTCATGGATGGATGAGCCCAGTCCACGGTGAGGTCAAACATCATTTTCAGTGACTTGTTGCAACATTCATGATTAATGTTGATTTATTACCCGATCATTGTGTTATGTAAATAGGCGGCAGTTTTTGTGTGTGTGTCTTGGTGTGATGCTGGTTTAATTGAGTTTGGGGATGGGGAGAGGAGGTGGGAGGTTCCAGGGTTAATACTGTTAGCTTCTTCCTCAGTAGCAAACTCTTCTCATGATGGATGAAACAGCCAAACTGTTAATGGAATTCCATATGGAAAGGAGGGGTTTTATTATTATGACAATTTTATGACAGTTACAGAGAAGGATCTATATAGTAAAGAAAAGTTAGTTATAAATGTTACCAAGAATCAAAAACTGCAAGAAAGCGAATGCTAATTTGATGACTCCCTAATCAAACTCAAATCTTATTATTTTACTAAACACAGAGCTTATTTAGTTAAAGACAGACACACACAGATACACAGACACACATATGCACACACACACACACACAATTCAAACTAGAAGCAAACTTAGACATTTTCCAAAACGATAGGAATTTATGCTGACTAAAACTGGGAGCCCCCGTATAAGATTTCTATAGTAAAAATGAAATTGTTTTTATAATAAAAACCTCAATTAAATGCCAATTAAACCAGTATTCTATGTAAGTATCTAGTTCATTACCTAGAAGCTTCTATTGGGGATTTGAAACACAAAGTGAAAACAGCTTTCATATCCCCGAAGAAAACACTCATCTCTAGGATTTGCTCACTACTAAGAACTACAAGTGGTGAGAAAGAGACGCTCTACCCTGGGATTTTGAGATTCTGAATCGATACCTGAGTTTCTACTGACCAAGGAATCTTTACCAGCGATCTCCTTACCCCCGTGGAGCTGCTGATACAAAGGGTGTGGGAGGTGAGTAGGACAAAGCCTCTTCAATTGTGATCAGATGGCTGCTCACAGAAAGGTCTTCCCAGAGTTTGCTGTATAGAAAGCACAACCCACACATCATCATTATTCATTCTTCCAGCTTCGGCTTGTTTTTCACAGATGTGCCCTTCCTGTTTGGCATTTGTTAACTGTGGACTGTTGTTCGTTGAAGAAAATGCGTCATCTAAATATGAACTGAGATTTCGAGCTGATTCATGGACACCTTTTGTTAAGTGAAACATAAAAAGGAATATCGTTGCTGAGAATGAGGTACGCAGCCTGGCAAAATTTTACTACAACATGCCACACGAGGCATAAAAGAGGAATGCAAGTGGCGTAGTCAAGGGATTTCTCCCAGAGAAAGTAAAATACGAGTGGTAAGAAATTTCCTAGGGAAGATAAATATACAATATGCTTTAGCTTCCATTTCGCTTGTGTACACACTATATTTCTCTTGAAGCTTTTCCCATAGAGATAGTCGCATTATTTTTTAAAGCAACTCCCCGATCCATTCTTTGAAGCAAATTAACCTTCCTCCCACGCTTTGATTCAGACATTTGTTTTAGGGAAAATTGTATCTACTGAGGCAGCGGAGGGAGGGGAGTTATTGACTCAGTCAAAATGACAGGAGGGAATCTTGTAATTACAGGGCATTTATTCATTCATTTAACATTTGTTGAGTGCTTATTGTTAGCTGGGCAGTGTGTGCAATAAATGTTGGTGGAATTGATCTTGTGCCATTTCCATGACACCTCAGACTTCCTCGGTCAGAGAGTTAAAATAAATGAGAACTAAACAAATTTGGTCTGGGGACCCAGAGTCCAGGACCTTGTGGCTATTAGAAATCAAGGAGATGGTAACACCTCAAGGAATATCAGGCTGACCATTAGCTGAAAGTTGGTCTATGAGCTACTATCAGATAAAATGGGATCATTCTAATAAAGAACGCATGTATTTTCTCTCTTATGTCTTTTACTGTTTCTACAGTGAATCCTCAGCACCGGAGATCACATTTGCATTTCACTAAACTGGGAGGAAACGAACACTGCCGCCTTATTTTCTAACCAATATTTTATAGAGATGGTCTAATTTGATCAAAGTTCTGGGCCTGATTTCCAGCTACTTCTCAACGCTGTGACCTTGGACAAGTCACTTCTTTGAACCTGTTTCCTCAACTAAAAAAAAAAAAAAAAAAAAGAGAGCGAGAGATTAATACACATGGAATGAGATAATGATCACAAAAGCACTTTTAATTCTGGAGAGCCCTATGCAAGTGAACGGTATAGTAAATTAAAAAACTCAAAGTCAAGCTAAAGGCAGGGAACAACTTTTCGTAAGATAAAATTTATTTTGATGAATTGAACTACTTAATCCTTTCCCACTTAATTAGACTTTTCTGGATTCTAAATTCCTAGGTGAAAGTAATTATTGGTTAATACCTGAAATTTCAACTCAAAACATGGTGGTTATCCCTGTTAAAATGCAAGTATAGCTGAGCTGGCTATTAGTCACTTACACCTTAGTATAATTGAGAAGACATTAAGAAGTTTATTTTGAGAAGGTAAGGAAAAGTAATATAGGCACAGCCTGTCTGAAGAAGACTAAACACCCCAAAGAGGATGCTGAGGGGTTGTAAAGATGTCCACATTCCCTTAAACTGTTAATTCCTAAATCTTCAAACCACAAGATTAGTTTAGTAAATTGTTTGGCAACAAAACCTGTCCTGAAAGGATGTAACACTATTTAGATTCCTTATTTTTCCCTACTCAGTGTGACTGAATGTCCATATGTCTTGCTGTAGAATATTAATGGGTTCAATTACGGGGGGCAGTTTTCCCCAGGCCCTGGCTGGGGATGTGAAGTAGCATACACTATATGCACAAAATCCAAAAAAGTTTAAATTCTGAAAAAACACCTGGCCCCAATGATTTCATTAAACCTACATACTAAATATTTTGTATTGCCCAGGTTACATCCACACTATTGTCTAACCCAGCTCAAGTCCTTTCAAAAAGCTGACTATTAGCAAGAGAAATAAGGTAAACTGCACAAAAAATCCATGTCCCCGTGGAGATCTAAAGAACACAGGATTAGCTTAGAATTGCCCCATCTTACCTACATGCATCTATTTATTTCTTTTGACCTTTCTATTAGACATCCTCTAATAGAGTCTTCTGGATCTCTATCGACTGTGTTTTTACCTCCTAAACTTTGATTTATCTCTGGATTCCAGCTTCCCTCTGTCATTGTGTCTGCCTGATTGACAGCTTCATAATGACAATGCCACTGGAGGGATCGTGGGCCCCTAACCCTAATCTGGTAAACTAGGAAATGGCCCTCACTAGGAGCTGCCTGGCCCTGCAGTTAGTACCTGAAGACCGCTGGTCAGCATGTAAAGTCACTGAAGGGCTTTCCTTCTCAAAATGTGGTTGGTGGGCCAGTGTGGGCTTCACCTGAGAGAAATGCAGAATTTCAGCCCTGCCCTCCCTCCACCCCGAATCTTCTGAACCAGAACCTGCATTTCAATAAGATCTCGGGCCATGTGCACTCACTTTAACGTCTGAGAACCCTCCTCCAGGCAAGTGTCCCCACTATGCCTGTCATGACTGTAAGCTCCTTGCTGTGTAAGTTAATTGCCATTGAGAAAGTTACAAATCTTTGAAACTTGCAGCTTAAAGTAAAACAAACTTCACACTAATCTACGTTTATGAGAAATTCTAATCACCTTTGTTTCAGGATCATTGGGCAAATAAGACTTTAAAAATTTTTCTCTTCTAAAAGTCCTATTTTCAGACAAACTACTGTTTTGTTCATTATTTTTTTATTTTTATTGATTTCAGAGAGGAAGGAAGAGGGAGAGAGAGAAACATCAATGATGAGAGAGAATCATTGATCAGCTGTCTCCTGCACACCCCCTGTTGGGGATTAAGCCCACAACCTGGGCATATGCCCTGATCTGGAATAGAACTGTGACCTCCTGGTTCATAGGTCAATGCTCAATCACTAAGTCATGCCAGCCAGGCACAACTAGTTATTTTTAAATCCATAAGTTAATGTATATTTTTCTCAGCACTTAATACAGACCCTTTTGCTAAATCATAGGTTACTGCTCAGGTGGCATATTTTGTAAGCAAATCAGCAAACCCCAATTCATCAACTATTCATTTTCATTTATGGATATGGTCTTGGGCTTGGCGATGTGGGAGCACAAAGGTTTGAAAGCTCCAATACCTTCCCCCGGGAAATTTACAGTCAACATCATGTACAAATGACTGTGTCATGAAGGGAATGTAATTGCCACAAAAGTATAAGGACGGTTTGCTGGTTGCTTTATCTCCATGCGTCCAAAAAGCCCAAACGTCTGATCTCCCAACTGCTCTCCTGACCAGCTTGAGCAGTGGACAGTCTTCTGCCTTCTGGCTGCTCCCTCCTGGCCTCTCTCGGCGTTTGTAAGTCGGAGGTTCCGGGCAGCATAGTGCCAGTGTTGGTCTTCAAAGATGAGGGTTTTGACTTTCAAGCAGGAAGGAGATGAAAAGAAAGGAAGCGAGGGCGTGGGAGGACTCTGAAGACCCACAGTAGGAGGCCAAAGGCCATCGACCTACAATAACTTCAAATGGGGTAACTATGAAAATAAGACTTTTCATACTAAATACTTTAGTATTTCACAGTACTGAAGCACTATGATATATATTATATTTATCATATAGATCAACATAATGTCTGTGCGTGCCAGAATAGTCACTCAATTTTGTCCCCATAGCATGGATCAAAGAGTCAGAAAATGACTTCCAGCTTAACAAATGCCATTGCCTGGCCGACATTAACTTCTCTGTCCACCCCTCCTTCTTGGTTTATGTCTTTTACGTGCAAGTGATAACTTCTGAAGATAATATATATTTAGAAGGTCTTTTATTTTTTTTTTTTAACTCTCTGACCAAAGCATTCTCCTTAAACCCATTGCAATATAGGACTACATTTGACAGTAAAATATGAAAGTCTATTTTTTAAAATTAAATTTATTGGGATGAAATTGGTTAATAAAATTATGATGATTTTAAGTGTACAATTCTATGATAGATCATCTGTGTATTGCATTGTGTGCCCACCACCCCAAGTCAAATCTTCTTCTGTCACCATATATTTGACCCCCTCCATCCTTTGCTATCTTCCCACCCTCTTCCCTCTGGTAACCCCCATACTGTTGTCTGTGTCTATGAGTTTTTACTTGTTTGTTTGTCTCATTTGTTCATTTGTTGCTTTCAATTTTATAGCTCACATATGCGTGAAATCATATGGTTCCTGACTTTTTCTGTCTGACTTATTTTGCTTACATGCTCCTCTCCAGATCCATCCATATTGTTGTAAATGGTTCCGTTAATAGAAGGGAAGCAAAACTTCTCACTAGTGAGCTGCTTCCAGTTGCTCCTGGAGTTGTTAAATGTCTGGTATTTATACAAGTGCTATGTGCTTATTATCCATAGACAAATATACCCATTAAATATTTGTGGAGGCTAATCCTAAAATGCAGTTGTTTGTACCACATAGGAAAATAAATTGTAAAATAAAATACTGAAATCATCCCCCCTTTTTAAACACTTTACATGAGAACAGATTTGGGAATGTAAAATTTATATTTCCAAAAAGCGTAAGAAATCCAAAGTTTAAACTATTTGACTAAAAATTGAGGATCATAATAAAACAGACACTACCCCAACATCTGACCTACTTGGTTTTGGCTGTGCAGTATAATTATATACTCATACACCCCAGGATCCTGCCTGACAATTGAACATTCAGAGCAGAAGCGTAGAAATCAGACTGGAAGCTTAATAGAGAGTTCCTTTTTCCTCCCAAAAGCTTGCTGGGTCAGGCAGTGTGGGAAATTTTAAAGGCTCACACTCTTCTTATTCGAAGGAGAAGTAAATAGCTTGAGTGCCCTTGGGCATTCTTTGAGAGGAGTGTGATCACAGACTTTCAGAAACTGGCCTTTTTCACCACGAATTTATTTGTTAATCCCCTTCCAGTCCCCGTTCCCCCTTCCTCCGCCATTTCCCTGAATAAATACTGAGCTACAAAGCTGTTTAAGGCAAGATGTATTACTAATATAAGATGAAACAAACAAACAAAAAAAAAACCTATGAGAGGTACTTAGTAAATATAGTGAGGTAGTGGGCTTTTAGGCAAGTTACTAAACCTTTCTGCATCACAGTTTTCATATCCATGAAATGAAGATAATAATACACATCCTTCTACCTCATACATAATTCTCTGCCAGGAGGTTACTTACGTGAGGGCCATTCCAAAGTGAACACTTGTGTGGTGTGTTCATTTATTCCACCAACACTTACTGGATCAAAGACCTTCTGTAGAGTATTTGGACAGTTCTGGGGACACAACAGTGCTCTATACACTGAAGTCTACCTGAGCAAAGTGAAGCAAGGCAGAACGCTCTTTAGCCTGTCCTGTGTGGACTTGTGCCTGATTCCTAGAGAGAGGGTCTGTCTGAAAAATATCCTCATGGCCTGATGGGAACCCTGCTGTAAGATTCCTGAGACAGAGTTTGACCCTGACTTCAGGAGCATTAGTGCCCCCACTCATAGTAGGGACAGCAGCTCTCAGTAGGGCCTTTGGGATTTTCAGGAGCCTCACCCATGGCCATGGGGAGCTGAAGCAAGAGAAGAGATGTGTTAGGTCAGGCTGCTTTCACAAACACCATAGATGGTTTAAACAACAGACAGTTTTATTCCTCACATTTCTGGAAGTCTAAGATCAAGGTGCCAGCCAGTTTGGTTCCTGGTGTGAATCCTTTTCCTGGCTATTAGACCAACTTCTCACTATGTTTTCACATGGCAGAAAGAGAGAGAGAGAGAGAGAGAGAGAGAGAGAGAGAGAGAGAGAGAGAGAGAGAGAGAGAATGAGAGAGAGAGAGAGAGAGAGAGAGAGAGAGAGATCTGGTCTCTCCTATAAGGGCACCAATCCCATCATGGACACTTGATTCTCATGAATCATCTAAACCTAGTTGCTTCCTAAAGGCCCCACCTCCAAATACTATCACATTGGATGTTAGTGCCTTAACGTATGAATTTGGGGGACATAAACATTCGGTTCATAACAGGATGGAAATGGAAGGTGACCCCCCAGAGCTAAGAGCTTGTGAGAACCTCTTGGGATGCCCAGAAACCATTGTGGTTGAACTTTCCAGGGAGTGCTGATGGTACCAAAACAACGAATGAGCTAAGAGCTGGAGAAATACTGTCCCTACTGTAATGGTGGCATATTACTATAACTGGTACTACTATTACTACTAATTACTACTTCTTCTTTTTGTTATTATTATCATTTTGTCTGTTTAGGTCCAGGGAAACACATTGACTTACAGAATTATATCACTGAAAATTATATGTCAAGCTCAGTCAGTACTTTATGTTGACACTCTTAGTCATGGTCTTTTTAAAAAATAGTAAATCATTACTCTTAAAAGAACCAAAACTAATTCTTAATTTTTCTAATTATTAATTTTTTGGATACTTTTAAATTTTCTCTTTACCACAACATACATTTTTATTTATGTAAAGAACATTGCTTCCGTAAATTTTTTTGGTTTATGTGAAAATGGGTTCTTGGATTCCCATAAAATTTGGAGACTATGACTGATATGAATTGACTAAAATTCTCTTGGCAAGGTGTGGTTGAGGAGTAATTAGAATTCGGCCTGACTGGTATTGCTCACTGGTTGAGCTTCAACCTAGAATTTGTACCTTTGTAGACTGAGCAAGAGATGTGCTGCTCATTGGTAAAGTCTTATGAGAGATAATCTAGAAGAGTGAAAATTTTCACTAGGAGACTGATGCCTGGAATTCAGACATTAAAATAAAGAAAAAAAATCAGTATTTATTATCCAGATTCCAGATTACACTGATTCCCTCCAAACCACCCCTTCAATTTTAAGTGCTTGCCATTCCCATAAACCCATATTTGGTGTAATCACTGTAGTTAGGTTTTCTGGGCCAGATGCACTCCTAATTGGTATGTCTGCAATAAGGCATGACCATATTCCCATAGTGCTGTAAAGAGCTATACCATATTAAAACCAGGATTTTACTGTTTATCTCTCCCATTGAACAGGAAGCTCCTTGAGTCCAAAGATTATTACCTCTGCATCTTTGGCAGCCTAGCACCTCCTGGCAAAACCCCGGGGTTCTCTAAATGTTTGGTGAATGAATGTTCATGTATTTATCCTATTATCATGAATATCTACTGTGTCTCATTGCAACTAAGATGCTCTGAATGAGTAATACTTAGAAGATAAAATAGATTTGGTGATTCATTGGATGTGGGAAGAAAGAGAGAGAAAGATATCAATCGATCTAGGATGACTCTTGAGAGTCTGGATTAAAAATTACAAATGCATTGAGTGATATTCACCTAAATAGGAAATATGAAGTGACTAGTGTTTTGGGGAAAAACAATGGAGCTTATTATTCTCATTGGCAGATAAGAAAACTGAGGCTTAGAGAATTAAATATCATGCCTAAGATCAAGCAATCAACAAGTGGCAGAGTGAGAATTCAAACCTAGGCAGTTACATAACTGCCCTGACATCTATTATTAAAACATTTCTTAACCTTAGGCCCTGCCTACCTGTCTGGGAAGAGCCATACATTTCAGCCAAAGCAGTCCTACTGAAGAGACGAAGATGCTATCCTCTAACTCTGTGACCATCAGTGATCACAACCAGAAACTGTGACTAGGATACACCAATATTAGTCATTAGGTCTTTTAAAACATTACCATCCCCCCCCCCCAAAAAAAAGGATACATCTTGAGAAATTATTCTTAGTTATCCAAGTAAATTAAGCTGTATTTTTGGGCTGAAATAGCCTATATATGTATGCAAATGTGTATGGGTGTTTGTGGACTCATTGCTCACTTTCTAATTTTACATATAATTTTTCTAATTAATTGTATGGGGGAGAATTATGGGGTAAGAATTTATAAGTTCTTAAAAGACTTCCCAAACTAAAGGCAGCCCAAAGAATGTTAACAGCAATATCCATCATTTTATTCTTTTTATCTGTAAACCGAGAATGTTACTTAGTATTACTTAATTCAAAGGATTAAATAAGTGGATACATTTAAAGTGTTCAGAACAATGTGTGGCACATAGTAGGGACTTTATAAATATTTGCTATTTGCGGATTGCGAGAGGGCACAGGCCAGGCTGAGGGACCCCATTGGTGCATGAATCTGTGCACTGGGCCTCTAGTTTATAATAGTGTTTATTGCCCCTCTCCACAATTATTTATTGAATACATATTCTGTCCCAAGTACATATGGACTCAAAATTCTGCTGTGTTTAAAAATAGCCTTTTGGGGAAAATGAAGGTTTAAAAAAAATCTTTACACTGATGGTGGGAAAACAATTTAAAAAAATTATTAACATTAGCTTTAAAAAATGCTTTTCTCTAAGCCATGTTTAAGGTAAAATTTTTTTATCAGGCATGAGCCAATCACATGCTATAACTGAATAAAATTTATTTCAAATTTATATGTAACAATGTACATTTGTTTAACAGGCTGTGATGTACATATTTATTAAACAATTGAAAAAACTTTACAACATCTTATATTTAAGATATTACTTTTTAATATCCTTGCATTAAAATGAAAATGATTACTTTTTAATATTACAGAAAACCACTCTATCCCCAATTGTGAAGATATATTTCTTATGTTATTTTATTACATGCTTAATAATAGTACCTGTGAGCTCAGATTTCTTTTGAATAAAATTGATTGGAAACAATATCTACCCTAAAGCATCTTTAATGCCATTATAGATGGGTAGGAGTAAATTAAGCGGTATTTAGGCACCAAAGTCTTTAATTTCATTGCATTCGAGTAGGAGTTAGACATTATGAGTTCCAATTAAAAAAGTCGCTAATGTTTTTACATCTGAGTAGGAGTAAATTAAACAAAATCACTCCTGAGCTGCTAATATCATTTTAATTGAATGTCATTCAGTTTCTAACTGCTGTTACAACACTACAGATAATGAGGCTGTTTTTACAAAGCATCTGAGACTCTAGGGCTGTGACTGTTGAAAATAAAGTTATAGGTTAGGTGGTGACAGGGCAGGGCTGGGACGTGGAAGAAGCCAGATGACATGATGAGCGAGGTGACATCCTGTTTGATGACATGACCTACATATATTAAAACTATTGGATCAAGGAGCCTGAAAACCTGCTGGCTGCAACTTTTGGATTGCTATTCCTGGAGGACTGGCATTGGAAAACTACATCTTCCCTGCAGATGACATTTGTAGACTCTGAAAGCTAGAAGCACTTATCCCATGTATTTAGCTGTTATGAATTATTCATAGACTTTGATTCAATGGAAAATTTTAACTTGAGACAATTAAGGAAGACATCTAAAAAAATAAAGTAGCAACTTTAAGACAGTAAAGGAAATACAAATATTAAATAAGGTTCTTTTGTATAGCTAAGGTTACTTATTTTTATTAAAAAATATTTTTATTTATTTTAGAGAGGAAAAGAGAGGGAGAGAGAGATAGAAACATCAATAATGAGAGAGAATCATTGATTAGCTGCCTCTTTTGTTAAAAAATTAATTTCTTTATTGATTAAGGTATCACATATTTGTCCTCATTCCCCCATTCCCATCCCACACCCCTCCCCACGCATGCCCCCAGATTGGCTGCCTCTTGCACGCCCCACACTGGGGATCGAAACTGCAACCCAGGAATGTGCCCTGACTGGGAATTGAACCAGGACCTCCTGGTTCATAGAATAACCACTGATCCACACCAGCTGGGCTAAGGTTATTATTTGAGACCTTGAAAGATTTTAATAGTTTTGGGGGGGGGGGGGGATTTTTTAAATTATTCTTTTTCTTTTTTTATTAAATTAAAAAATTAAAAATCATGTTTTATTTTTCAATTACAGTTGTCATACAATATTATATTAGTTAAAGGTTAGTTACACCACAGTGATTAAACATTATATAACTTACTAAGTGGTCATCCCAATAAATCACACACCCATTAGACACACCATGCATGCTTATTAGAATATTATTGACTATATTCCCTATGCTGTACTTTACATCCCCATGACAATCAATTTGTACTTCTTAATCCCTTCACCTTTTCCACCCATCCCCCTCAAACCTTTCCCATCTGGTAGCTATCAAAATGTTCTCTGTATCTATGCATCTGTTTCTGTTCTGCTTGTTTATTTTGGTGTTTTGGGGTTTTTTTAGAATCACTTGATAGATATATATTTATTGCCATTTTGTTGTTCATATTTTTTATCTTTTTTCCCCTTCTTCTTCTTAAAGAAGACCCTTTAACATTTCATGTAATACTGGTTTGGTGGTGATGAACTCCTTTAGCTTGCTCTTGTCTGGGAAGCTCTTTATATGTTCTTCTTCTCTAAATGATAGCTTCGCTGGGCAGAATAATCTTGGTTGCAGGTCCTTGCTTTTCATTACTTTGAATATTTATTGTCAATCCTTTGGGCCTGCAAAATTTCTGTTAAGATTCCTACATGTCGCCGAAACCAGTTTGGCTCAGTGGATAGAGCGTCGGTCTGCGGACTGAAAGGTCCCGGGTTCGATTCCGGTCAAGGGCACGTACCTTGGCTACAGGCACATCCCCAGTAGGGGGTGTGCGGGAGGCAGCTGATCGATGTTTCTCTCTCATTGATGTTTCTAACTCTCTATCCCTCTCCCTTCCTCTCTGTGAAAAATCAATTATATATATATATATATATATATATATATATATATATATATATATATAAAGATTCCTACATGTCCCATACTGGGGATCGAGCCTGCAACCCGTTCATGTGCCCTGACCAGGAATCGAACTGTGACCTCCTGGTTCATAAGTTGACACTCAACCACTGAACCATGCCAGCTGGGCTCCATGTCCTTTTTATGCTATTGAAATTTTCTTTAAGTTCTACTCCTCCCTTAAGTTCACAGAGAAGCCTTATAACCAGTGTTTTGAACTCTGCATCTAGTAGCTTGCTTATCTCCACTAGGTTAAGTTCTTTTTCTAGAGTCTTGTTCTGTTTCTTCATTTGGGACATGTTTCTTTGTCTCCTCATTTTTGCAGCCTCTCTGTGCTTGTTGTTATGTATTAGGTAGAGCTGCTATGTCTCCTGGGCTTGGTAGAGTGGCCTAATATAGTAGGTGTCCTGTAGGTTCCAGGGGCACAGCCATCCCATTCACTTGAGCTGGGCACTCCACGTGTGCCCCTCAAGTGGGCTGTGTACCTCCTCCTGTTGTAGTTGAGCCTTGATTGCAGTTTGCACATTAATGGGAGGATTTACCCCCAGGCCAATTGGCTGCCAGGACTGGTCACAACCACTGTAGACTATCAGTTGTGCAGGGGCCCATCCCTCCATGCAGGACTCACTTCAGTGAGACTCTGGTGTAGGCTGAGTCTGTTGTTCTTTGAGTGTGTTGCTTGTGAAGGTGATTGGTGGTGCTTGGACATGGAAATGGCTTGGTTGATGGAGACTCAGGTATGGCACCCACCTGCTGGCTCTGTGGGGGAAGGGCTCAGAAAAGGAACAATGGCCTCTGCCAGCACTTCTGTCTGGGAGAAAGCTGCCCCTCCAGCTCTCCTCCTAATGTCAGATAGTTCAGTTGGAGGAGGAAAAAATTTTTAAAGGAAATCCAGATTTTGTATATAAGGCATATATCATTGTTTCTATTATTATTATTTACATTAAAGTTTACAAAGTGTTAACTGGGGAAGCAGAAGATATATAAATGAAAACTGCTATTAATCCTTTACAAATTAAAAAAATGAATCAAAGAATGCTTATATACACTTAAATATGTTTAAAAGTCAAAGGCTTAAAAAAAATCAAAGGCTTATAACATGAAACACCTGTTCCCTATTCCTCCCCATTCAAAATAGTAATTTTCAATTGGTCAGCTGTTTCTTGCCATTTTCCTCCATATTTCTAAATATTAATATTATACTGTTATTTCTTGACTTTCAACTTTAGAAATTGCCTATTGACTTTGAATTAAAGAATATGAGTTAGCACTCTTTCACACCTGCCTCTCTATACATATTCTTTAATATAAACACATCAGTTTTTGTTTAATCCTTATTTGGTGTTTGATTTTTATGACTATGTAAATAATACATGTAGGTTACTAATATGGCATTTCCTTTTTAAAATATAATTTTATTTTATTATTTCTGGAATATAATGGCCTTTAAAAATATATTTAGTTTTCTAAAAATCTATCACTAATTCTTTTCAAAACTCTCCACCAGATCTATAAATTACTTTTAGGTGGGGACATACATATGTAATCTCTCAGTCCCATTTTTTTACCCCTTAAAACTATCTCCCCTGGATCCTCCTGGCATTTTCTCTAATCTGGACTGGATGCCTAGGCTTACACACAGCTGTTGTCTTAGGACTTGTCTTCATGACTCTTGGGTTCCCATTATACGCGGTTTGCCTGGTTGCAGCAGAGTCCACTAGTCATCCTTAATCTTCCACTCTTCCTCGTGTCCACAAAAGTAAAATTAGCACATATATTTACACAGCTGCTGATATTAGAAATAAGCTTTACATTCCTTGGCCTCCCTTATTCTGGACAGGGCCTTATGGCTACATTCAGGGCAATGGGATGTAAGTGGACATGTTATGCAACAAATTCTAGGAAGTTTGTTTAAGAAACACTTTTATGTGTTCTTTGTACCTTCTTTGAAACTTTCTTCATTATTTTTACCTAGAATGAAGCATGCCACCTTGAACGAGGAGAATGAGTCTCTGCCTAGAGATGCCAGAGTGAAGGGCCATTGAAGACAGTATAAAGCAGCCCTGTAACTCTTCATACCTCAAGATTTTTCCATGTGAGAAAAAGAAATGCCTATCTAGTTTAAATCTTTCTTTTTTCTTTGCAATGTTTTATTGAGACAGAATTCACATAATATTCACCATTTTAAAGTTCAATTTAGTGGTTTTTAGTCCTAGTATATTCAGTGGTGAGTTGTGTAACCTCACCACCATCTAATTCTAGATCATTTCCATCATCTCCAAAAGAGACACCATACATTTTAGCAGTCACTGCCATTCCCCTTCCCCCTCCTTCTGGAAAAATACTAATTTTATTTCTGTCTGTATGGATTTGCCTATTCTGGACATTTTCTATAAATGGAATCATACAATATTTGTCCTTTTGTATCTTGCTTATTTCAGATAGCCTAATGTTTTAAAGGTTTATCAATGTTGTAGTAGGCATCAGTACCTTGTTCCTTTTTATGGCTGAATAATATTTCATTGTATGGATATATTGCCTTAGTTTATCCATTCATCAGCAGATGGACATTTGGTTGTTTTCTCTTTTTTGGGCTATTATAAATAATACTGCTATGAACATTGATATATAGGCTATTCTGTAAACATATGTTTCAATTCTCCGAGGTATATACCTTGGGGTAGAATTGCTAGGTCATATGGTAATTCTATGTTTACGTTTTTGAGAAACTGTTAAACTGTTTTCCACAGTAATAGAATCATTTACCTTCTCACTGCAATGTTTGAGAGTTCCCTCTAATAAAATTTTCATTTCAGTTATTATACTTTTTAACTCTAAGATTCTTATTTTTAATAATTTCTACCTCTTTATTAATATTCTCTATTTGACTAGCTATCATTATTATTCTAAAGAATTAACTTACCTTTAGTTCTTTAGACATGGTTTCTTTTAGGCGTTGACTATATTTAAAATAGCAGATATAAAGTCTTTGTCTTGTACGTCCAATAAGCCTTGAATGAAATGTATGAAGAATTCTACTTGCTCCAGTTCCTCTCCAACATTTGTTTTTATTAATCTCTTTCATTTGAGCCATTTTAATGAATGTGTCGTGACTTCTTATTGTGGTTTTAATTTGCATTTCCCTGATGAGTAATGCTGTTGAGCGCTAGTTTATGTGTTTCTTCAAGTTTTTTGGCCACCTTTTATTGTTGTTTTTTTTTTTTTAAATATATTTTATTGATTTTTTTACAGAGAGGAAGGGAGAGGGATAGAAAGTTAGAAACATCGATGAGAGAGAAACATCGATCAGCTGCCTCCTGCACACCCCCTACTGGGGATGTGCCCGCAACCAAGGTACATGCCCTTGACCGGAATCGAACCTGGGACCTTTCAATCCGCAGGCCGACGCTCTATCCACTGAGCCAAACCGGTTTTGGCCACCTTTTATTGTTTTATTTTATTTTACTATTGAGTTGTACCTGGTAGGAATTATTCATATGTTTTAAATATAATTTATTTGCCAGGTGAATGTGTTACAAATATTTTTCTCCAAAGTTGAGTCTTGCTAGTTAGTTTTAACAATAACTATATGAACAGACATTTAAATTCTATGTAGTTCTTCTTCCACTGTTTTAGTTTCAGTGCCCGTAACATAGAAGGGTCAATGTCATAAAATAAGTCAAAGGCTTTTAAAAATTTTTTAAAATATATTTTTATTGATTTTTTACAGAGAGGAAGGGAGAGGGATAGAGAGCTAGAAACATCGATGAGAGAGAAGATGAGAGAGAAACATCGATCAGCTGCCTCCTGCACACCCCCTACTGGGGATTTGCCCGCAACCAAGGTACATGCCCTGGAATTCGACTGGAATGGAACCTGGGACCCTTCAGTCCCCAGGCCGACGCTCTATCCAGTGAGCCAAACAAGCCAGGGCTTTTTTTTCTTTTTAAATTAAAACAAATTATTATTAAAAAATACATTATTTTCTTTCAAAGGTGGTTTTGAACAATTGGAACCCTTCTCCCTGATTGTTTAATGTCATTTTTTTTTCCTGGCACTGCTTCTTCGATGTCTTCTTCATCACCTGGCACTGGTTCGGAAGCATTAATCTCCCTCAAGTGGCCTTCTGTTAATTCCTCTGGCACTCTGTCTATTAGGTCTTAAACGTCTCCAAGATCCTTATTTTGAAAACCTTCACCACCCCCTTTTCTTTTGCTACATCCACAATCGTTTTCATGATTTTCTCTTTTTTAAAATATATTTTTTATTGATTTCAGAGAGGAAGGGAGAGACAGAAACATCAATGATGAGAGAGAATCATTGATCAGCTGCCTCCTGCACACCCCCTACTGGGGATCGAGCTGTAACCCAGGCATTTGCCCTTGACTGGAATTGAACCTGGGACCCTTCAGTCCACAGGCCAATGCTCCATCCACTCAGCCAATTGGCTAGGGCTTTTTCGTGATTTTCTTTGTAAATCCTGTGAAGTGATGCACAACATCTGGACACAGTTTTCTCCAGCAGGAATATATTGCTTTGGGATTGATGGCTTTCGCAGCCTTTTCTACAAGAGTGATGTCCTCTTTATCTGGGCCTCTTCCACAGCATTGACAAACCTTTCCTCAGAGTATTGTGCGCAATGAGCCTTAAAGGTCCTTATGACCCCCTAATTGAGAGGCTGAATTAGAGATGCTATATTTGGGGCAAGTAGACTACTTTCATGTCATCAGTATTAAACTCATGAGGTTTTAGGTGGCTAGGGCCATTGTCCAATATTAAAAGAACTTTAAGCCCTGGTGTGTCAATGGTTGGAGTGATGTCCCATACACCAAAAGGTTGTGGTTTGATTCCCAGTCAGGGCACATACCTAGGTTGTGGGTTTGGTACCTATTGAGGCATGTATGGGAGGCAAACAGTCAATATTTCTCTCTCACATCAATGTTTCTCTCTCTCTTTCTGTATCCCTTCCTCTTTCAAATCAATAAAAACATATCCTCGGGCCTGGCTGGTGTGGTTCAGGGGTTGAGCATCCTCCCATTAACCAGGAGATCATGGTTCGATTCCCAGTCAGGGCACATGCCTGGATTGTGGGCTGGATCCCCAGGAGGGGGCGTGCAGGAGGCAGCCTATCAATGATTCTGTCATCATTGATGTTTCTTTCTCTCCCTCTCCCTTCTGCTCTCTGAAATCAATAAAAATATATTTAAAGAAGACAAAGAACTTTAAAAGGCGGTCCCTTACTGGCCAGGTACTTCCTGACTTCAGGAACAAAGCATCAGTGGAATCAGTCCAGAAAAAGCGTTCTCACTATACAACCAAAAGACTGAAAGTTGGTGCTTATCTTTTCCCTTCAAGGCTCAGGGTTAGCAGCTTTATAGGAAGGGGCACTCCTGATCATAAACCCGACTCCATTTGCACAAAACAGTAGAGCTAGGCTATCGTTTCCTGCCTTAAGTAAGGTGCTTGCTTCTCTTCCTTATTAATAAATGTCCTTTGTGTCATCCCCCCCCCCCCCCCCCGCCACGCCATACTAGGGCCCTCTCATTTGCATTAAAAACTTGTGCAGGCAGATATCCTTTCTTCTCATTGATTTTCATAATAGCACCTGGGAACTCACCTGCTGTCTCTGGGTTCGAAGGAGCTGCTTCTCTTGTTATCTTGACATTTTAGAAGCCAAACCTCTTTCTAAAATCATCAGACCATTTTTTTTTGCTGGCATTAAATTCTCCAGCTTTAGATCCTTCATCTTCCTTTTGTTTTAAGTTGTCATATAATGATTTCAATTAGAGTCTATAAGTGTGCCTTTCTTATAACAATTCTGCTCTCTCATAAAAGCTGCATTTTCAACATGAGATAAAAAGGTATTTTGCAAAAGGTGCAAGGTTTTCACACCTGCTGGTATAGCTACAGTGATGGTTTCACAATTTTTTTCTTTTTTTAGAATGGTCCTTACTCTGGATTCATTTATTGAAATGGCAGGCAACTGCAGCTGCAGACCTTTAATCACTAGTACATATCAAGCCATTCAACTTATTCTTGTAATGGCATGACTTCTCTCTGCTTTTTGGGAGCACTTTCAGCATGACCAGTGACACTTTGTATGGGTTCCATGGTATTATTCAAGGCGTATAGCATTGCACTAAACACAATAAAAAATACAGAAGAAGTACAAGAGATCACTTTTTACTGTGATACGATTACCTGGAGAGATGAACTGCTCACATGGAGGTGATTAGGGTCACATGGCATTTTGAGTGGATACAACACTTGAGCTCACTGCAATAGCAACAGGAGATAGTTACAAAATTATTACAGCAGAACAGTATGCACTACAGTTAATTTTATCCAGTTATGACTTCATACTTCATCTTTACATTTGTTTCCATTTCTCTTGACTGTGAATGGCGCCATGTATAGATGTACAGTCTGTGTTTGTGTGTATACGTCTTGATAAATTTTAATGTTTTATAATAGATTTGTGTATATTTTATGGTAGTACAAAATAGACTAGTATATGCATATATTTTATGCATTCATGACATACCTAACTTTTTCTTTTTCTTTTTTTCTTTTTGATATTTCTAGGCTACATGATTCATCTACAAGTTTTTTCAAATTCTTCCAAATCTCCAAAAAATTTTCCAATATGTTTATTTTAAAAACCTACATATAAATAGACCTATACAGTTCAGGTGTTTTGTTCAAGGGTCAACTGTAATTTTGAAAATGTCTTTAATGAACCCACTGTTTTAGCTAAGTGCAGCTTCTAGGTTGGAAATTATGTTTTCTTCAGAATTGCTCCATTATATTCTGCCTTTCAGTGCTGCTGTTGATATTTGGATTCTTGATCCTTTAGCTTAAAAGATCTTCTCTTCATTAATGGTGTTCTGAGACTTTACAATTTTATATCTTGATTTTAGATCTTTCACCACTTATTTCTATTTTTGAAATATTTTAAGTGATTTTTCTTTTTTAAAGAGAGAGGAAGGGAGAGGGAGAAACATCCACATGAGAACAAAGCATCAGTTAGCTGCCTCCTGCACACCCCCTACCCACGATCAAACCTACAGCCCCAGTATGTGCCTTGACCAGGAATTGAACTGGCAAACCATTCGGTGCATGGGATAATGCCCAACCCACTGAGCACACTGGCCATGGCCCTATTGTGTGTGTGTGTGTGTTTTTTAAAATCAACATTGGCGTCATCTTTAAACCTACTTCTCAGGTCAAAATGTGCAAAAGGTTACACACAGTCCAGGGTGCTGAATGCCTGTTAATGTCAACCCCAGTAAAAGTACCAGATTTAAAAGAATATTTTTTCCTGGGCAGGTATTGTAATCACTGCAGTAACAATAGCCAACCAGGAAAAATCTTTAAATTTCCTTGCATAAGTTATATTAGAGAATAGAATTGCTCTTGACCATATCCTAACTGAACAGGGTGGAGTTTGCTCTGTTGTTAATATCTCTTATTGTACTTACATAAAACACCTCTGATGAAATAGAAATAGAACTAGGTAAAAATCTGGACACAAATCAATGATTAAATACAGTGTCCATTGACACCTCATGGTTCTTTAATATCTTTAACTGACTGCCTGCTGGTTAAGATTCTTCAAGTTGAACTTAGCATTTTGTTTATTATAAACATTTTTGCCCCAGCTGTTGTGGCTCAGTGGTTGAGTATCGACCCATGAAGCAAGAGGTCACTGGTTTGATTCCTGGTCAGGTCACATGCCCAGTAGGGGGCGTGCAGGAGGCAGCAATCCATGTTTCTCTCATCAATGTTTCTATCTCTCTATCCCTCTCTCTAAAACCAATAAAGACATATTCTAAAAAAGTCTTTAAAATTAAAAAAATTTAAATTAAATTTAAAAAATTAAAAAGAGGGGTGGGGGGACAATGGTAAGATATGTACACACATAATATCTTAATTTAAAAAAATAAAAAATTAAAAAGATTTTTTTTGTTGTTGCTTTTATAAACCTTTGTTTTTCATAGCTTGATGTTATAAAGACACCACTCTGATATGGTTATTCAATGGTTTGAAATGACCACTAAGGCCTATGGGACTTCATTTGAAAATCCTTAAGAAACTACAGAAAGTACTTTCCCTTAAAGAAACATGATGTAAAGCCTTCCTCTGGTCTGGTGTTCTTGTTGCTCAAATGTGGTCTAAGGCTTCCAAAAACCACTTCCCTTCTATGTGGGACATGACATACCAGGAGTGAGCTTTCCTGATTCACAATGGCATGCCATTCCCAAAATGAGTCACCAACTTTTAATAACTGACCAGTGCTGCTTTCCAATGATTGATCAGCAATGCTTTCAAGGAAAGACCATGATCAAAAAAGGGAAAATGACAAAATGTAATAAATGAAGTCACTTTAAAATGGAGTCAGAGCCCGGCCATTATGGCTCAGTGGTTCAGCGTCGACCCATGAAGCAGGAGGTCACGATTCGATTCCTGGTCAGGGCATATGCTTGGGTTTTGGGCTTGATCCCTAGTCCGGGGCATGCAGGAGGCAGCTGATCAATGATTCTGTCTCATCATTGATGTTTCCATCTTTCTCTCCCTCTCCCTTCCTCTCTGAAGTCAAATAAAAACATATAAAATGGAACTAGAGCTGCCATCCCAGAGGAACTGCCTTGCACCTCTTATACATCAAACCTTTAGAATGTTAAGACAGGACAAAATAACCTTTGGACTAGTCCTAAAACAAAATTCTGTCTCAAAGAACTGTGTGCAAAATAACACGAAAGCAAATATTAAGACTACTCTGCTGATGGTTATCAGACTGAAGATTAAAACAATTGTTTAGAATTAGTATTACTACGCTGTTATCTGCACCAATAGAAATGGCTTCCTGCCGAAACCGGTTTGGCTCAGTGAATAGAGCGTCGGCCTGTGGACTGAAGGGTCCCAGGTTCGATTCCGGTCAAGGGCATGTACCTTGGTTGCGGGCACATCCCAGGTGGGGTGTGTGCAGGAGGCAGCTGGTCGATGTTTCTCTCTCATCGATGTTTCTAGCTCTCTATCCCTCTCCCTTCCTCTCTGTAAAAATCAATAAAATATATTAAAAAAAAAAAAAAAGAAATGGCTTCCTTCTACTGATGTAGTTGTTCCCCTTCCCTTTCTTATAAATACCTTCTGCCTTTGTCTCCTAATCGAAACACTAAATGGGGTCTGCCTGAATCAGTGATTTCCTGAATAGCTATTCTTTCCATCTCAAATAAATGCATGCTGCCTCACTTTGAAAGGCTTTTATTTTGAGGCAACAGCCTATTTTATTATACTGGTCTTTCTGTTCTTGACATCTAAACCATAATATTTAATAATTATAATTCAAACATTTAGCTTTCCATGACTTATTCTTATCTGTTTACTCTTCTAGACATTTACTAGTTATCCTGTCTTAAAAAAAAATCTGTTGGAATTTTTACTGGATTTGAATGGCAATTCAATATTGACAACTTCATATTTAACTTCAATATTTAACTTTCTTATCCAGTAGTATGCCACATGTATTCACTTATTTAATTTTTGTTTCATTAATAGCCTCCAACAAAATAGTTTTCTTCAGATTGTACACAAATTCTTTTATTAAAATAGTTTTAGGCAATTTATTATTTGGGAGAAATAAATTAGATCATTACCTCACACCATATGCCCCAAATAAATTTCAGGTGGATAAAATAATTATGTGTAGAAATGAAATGATGAAAACGATTAGAAATATATTTAAGTAAATACTTATCAGATCTTAGAATAGGCATAGATTTTCAAATCAATACCTAGCGCAGAAAAATGCAAAGGAATCATCTATAACTTTGATTACATAAACTTAAAAACTTTTGAATATCATAAAAAATGGCTGATAACAAAATCCTGTGAAAAAGTATTGATACATATAGAAAGAGCTAATGACAAATGTCTTTTTGGTAGATCACATTATGGTTCCCAGTTCTTTCCTGTAACAGGATTACACATTATCCACCTTGTCATGTGACTTGGAAAGCCTCCAAGTAAAACAGGTGGAATAGACATCCCCATCCTAGTGATTGCCACCGGACTTGCTTTGGCCCATGGAAAGCAGATATGGAAAAGAAACACAGAGGCTTTCGTGTGTTTGCATTGTTTGGCTTGGCCGCTTGTGCTTCTGCCATCTCTCTTAGGCAGGAGCATGCCCAGAAGCAGCACTGGTCCCAGAATAAGAGATGTGGACCGGACCAGGACCTGGTCAGTCTGAAGCAAAGCTTCTGCAGCAGATCTGCAGGCCCATACAGGAGAAAGAGGGACTTGTAGTTTAAACCACTAGCTTTTCTTCGGTTGTTTAGAATACTGTGATGGAAATACAGTCACAATAAAAGGCTTTCACAAATCAATCAAGAAAATGCTCAAAACATCAACTGAAAATGAGCAAAAAACAAGAACAGTTCTCACAGGCTTTCCCAGGCGCACTGGTTCCCCTCCTGACATATGGACATAAAATGCCAATAAACACATGGGAGAGCATTCAATCTTACTAATACTCAACACATTCAGATTAAGATATTCATGATATATTCTTCAACTTCCTACTGGAAAACTCTAGTTGGAACTATCATTTTCTCTTTCTTGCAGTTACCAATTTACTGGTTTTCCCTGATCCACTCTGATGGCCCAATAATGCATTCTCTATATTGCATACTTATAGAAATTCAAAATCAATCATGTTATCTTCATGCTACACTTATCTCAAACCACCCTCCTAGTACTCTATTAATTTCCTTTTGTGTAGTTATCTTGGTTTATAATTATATTTCAAGTTGCATAATTAATTCTTCAATATCTATGTCTTATACTAAATGATGCTCTTCAAGAGATCAAAGACTAGGTGTGTTTTTGCTTGCCAGTGTACCTACACAGACACTTGATAAATATTTGTCTAATTAATTAATGAACATTATTATTTTGTAATTAATTGAGAATGATGAGACAGTTAACACTCAGTGTTGGCAAAGCTATCATAAAAAAAGCACTCTCAGAAAATGCTGCTAGCAGTTTTATTAGTATTATTCTTCTGGAGGTAAATTTTATAACATATACCAGATTTATAACATATACCAGATTTTTCATGCCCTTAACCCAATTATTTCATTTCTAGGAATTTAATTCTGTTTTAACAATCAAAGAAGCATTCCAGAATTATAAATGCTGAAACAATATATATTATAGCAAAAATGAAGAGAAACCTAATGTCTATTGATAAATGGCTAAATAAATTATATGACCACCTAATGGGAGATTATGTAGCTATGGAAAACTGCTCATGATATTGGTCAGTGAAACCTAAAAGGAAGATGCAAGATAAAATATTTAAAAGTATGTATACTGTGCAAAAGCAAATCAAATACATAGTCATATAAAAAACTTTACACACCAAATTTTAACAAGATTAAATCTAAGAACAAATTTTGTTTTTATTTTACTTACATTTTTGTCAGTTTATACTTAAACAAAAGCATATACTTTTACTTCCTTATTAGCTTTTATCTGCTTTCAAGTAATCTTTTTTCATTATTGTTTAGCTTTTCTAGCTGTCATCAGAGGAAAGGGTGGTTGAAATTACATTATTAGAATCCAAAGGTTGAAAAATCACTAATATTTGTGTTTTCTAGATACACTTATTTCTCAGTGTAAAAACCCTGCTATGTTATTAATATCATTTCTTTTTGCCCAGTTCTTTTTCTATTTAGAACAACACTAATTACATTTTTATGTCAGAAAGTTAATTATAAGACCGTTCATTACATGATGGTTTTAATTATCTATCTTAAAGATGTTTTTGGTCATTTTGATTGTCCTTATTCATTTTCAATTTTTCCACCAGCTAGGTGTATGCAAGTGAACACTTAGAGTGAGATGCATTTGCAGTGGATAAGTCTGTCCATTTTATATAGTTTAAAAAACACAGTTTCAACATGAGATGGAATTTTATTTATAACTGTCTGATAATCCTATTCACTAGCTGTATTTTATGCATCTATATATATAAAAGGCTAATATGCTAAGTGTCCAACCGTCCGACTGGTTGCTATGACATGCACTGACCACCAGGGGACAGATGCTCAATGCAGGAGCTGCCGTGACACACACTGGCCATTTACAGAGAAACGGCACTGCAGACCACAAAGCAACACTTGGCTTCCTCCAAGTGGGACACTTGGCTTCCTCTAAGTGGGCCCCGCCACCACCCCAGAGCGACAGCCCACCAAATCGCAGCCAATGCTGCCGATTGCGCAAAGTGCGGCCCACAGCCCAGCCCAGTCTGGAAATGGTGGCTGTGGGCGCTGGGTAATGACATCACGTAGCAATGCCCAGCTTCCTCTCCCTAGCGACTAGCCTCCTTGGAGTTTCTTCAGCCCAGGAACATGACTTGCTTTATAGCCAGTTGGAAACGTTTTACACTGTAACCAAAGGTCTGTGAAGTGTTTTCCTGTGCCTCATCTCATTTGATCCTCACAGAAGTTCTGGAGTAGATAGATAGGAGAGTCAGTGGAATCCTATTTTCTTTTCATTAGCCGGAAAGCAGAGATTTAGAAAGTTTAGAAACTTGACCAGACTAAAAAGAAGTAAGAAATAGTGGACCTTGAAAATGACTTCAGGTTTTCTCACTGCACAGAATATAGTCAAACTCTGCTGCAGTTAAATATTTTACCATTTGTTCTTCCCGTGTGATCTACAATAATAATCTGCTTCGTGTTGCTATTTACTGCTGTGTGGTTGAAAATTACCTGAAAGAGAAGTTGGGGTGCTCCACTGGGCTGGAAAAAGTTTAGCTAAATCAGAAAGCAGGTCCAATTAAGCAAGTTTATCTACTAGTATATATAAAGTTTTCGCTGGTGCCAATAGCACACATGTGTTTTGATCTGTCATTGTCGATTGTGAATTTGGTTGACACTTCTATTATAAAGGGCAAATAGTGATATTAAAATATTTCTTCTAAGTAATTTCCTTTCAATGTGCACGAATTCGTGCACTGGGCCACTAGTTTTAAAATAAAAACCAAATTTCATAAAACTTACTTGAGTTTATTAAATATGAAATCAACCCCCCCATACTTAAACATTTAATAAGCACCTACTATGTGCCAGGTAGTGTTCTGAACAATGGACTTGTAACACTGAATAAAACAATAACAACCACACCTAAAAAACAACAACAAAACCCAAAGTAAACCCAAGAATATTTGCAAAATAGAACTTTTCCTTTAGGCCAAATTCAGTGATCCTTATCATTCTTCCTAATTTGCTGAGCCTTGCTGTTATTTGTGTGTTTGTCATATCCTACAAACTCCTTCCTGATCTAGCTATGCATATGTTGCTATGCACAGCTGTGTCAAACACTCTGTGGAATACTTTTTTCTCCCAGCCTTGGATGAACTGTTAAGTAGTTATTCTAAGAGAATAAAAGTCTTTTAACAATATTAAGTCACAAGAACAGGCTCATTTCAGTAACTGACTTGTCCAGCAGTGTAGTAATCAACATGCAGAGTCTCATCCAAAGTTAAGGGCTCTCCCTTCCCTGTAGCATGCATCTCCTTCAGGTTCGAAAACCTGTATCTAGGGAGGTGGAATGGGGAGGTGGAATGTGTTTGAATTCTTCCACTCATCCCTACCTTGTTTTTTCCCTCTGCTGTCCCACTCACTTTGTTATTTCTGGGTCTTCCAGGGTAACTGGATCTTCCAGGGAGCGGGAAGAGAGGTGAGGCCTATGAAACATCTTTAATGATTGGCACATGTGAAATTTGGTTATAGGGCCTGCTGGCTATTCTATGTAATATTCCCAATGTAGATCTCTCTTCCCCCATCCCACCTCCCATTTGATGTTTTCATGGGTTCTTCACAAGAGATTTTGTTCGTTTGTTTTTTGTTAATCCTCACCTGAAGATATTTTTCCATTTATTTTTTTTAAAAAGTGGAAGGGAGAGAGACAGAGAGATTGAAACATCAATGTAAGAGAGACACATGATTGGTTGCCTTCACACATGCCCCGACCAGGGCTAGGGATCAGCCTGCAACCGAGGTACATGCCCTTGACTGGAATCATCCACAGGCCGATGCTCTTTCCACTGAGCCAAACCTGCTAGGGCTTCATGAGATATTTATACTGAGAAAACCTGTTTACAGTTCCCTTGGCATAAGAAAATCCACTTTTCTGGCTGGTCACCCAGAATTCCTTCCTCAGCCCCTGGGCTTCCCATATTGCACCCCCCCACACACACACACCCCCACTTGGTTACTTTACTCCTTGAGGAAGTCCTGTTGACAGGATTCAACCCAGCCTCAGGGTTGAGTCCCTTCCATCTGATCCCATCTGATCCACAAGAAACACTTGTGCATTTTTGCCTGCCATTGGTGGACAGTTTTCTTCCAATGCAACCTCACAGTCCTTTTGCTCCCTAATCTCCCGGAGACACATTGGGCTTTTTGAGGGTTACTCATGAAACTTCCCCTCTCACTTGGCTTTACTGGCACACAAGCTGCCCCATCCTCTCCCCCACGGAGGGAGGAAGAGAATGCACAGAACACCAATAACTCCCTCCAAATAAATTCTCTCCCCTTTTGCAACTTCAATTCTTTGATAGCCTTTAGGAGGGGTTTGGGTTAGGGGTCCACACACTATACTTAGCTACCCCTTTGGCAAGTCTTTCCTAGATGGTATAGCTTCAATTTAGAATTCCACAAGCTTTGGCGCTGATTTGCCATTAGGTCTTACCCCAAATCAAGGCAGAAATCTCCCAGGTTAATATCCTGTTGCATTGACTACAAACTGTTTGCATTCTGGCATGGTGAGGAAAAAAAATACTGCTATTTATAAAACCTGCCTCTGCTTCTTTTTATCTTATAAGGGAAATGCCATAGTTTATCTCGGGATTTTTTTTTTTTTAAAGAAATAACCCGAGGGACATCTTTGATTTGAAAGGTGATAGGAGCTGTTCTTCAAGGAGAGGGTGAAACAAAGAGAGTGCTAATGTGTTGTGCTCAATAGGTGAGAGGAATTCTTGAGTTTCCCAGGAAAGAGGGCCATACGGGGCCTGGAAGGGGAACTCAGTGGGGAGCTGTGAAGCGGTTTGGTGAGAGAGAGGGCCCAGAAGCCTATTGGGAGGTCATGGCCCAAGGAGAAAGGATGATTAATGACAGGGATAGTCAAGGGAATTTAAAAACAAGGATGCCTAACATTAACTGTTAACGTGTTTCGCCCCATCCCTTTATTAAAAGTAGGCTACAGATAGGAACTTTGTGTTAGAAGTGGCTTTGTCCAATGTTTGGGATGATGTTAAACACAGGACACAAGACTATTTAGTGACACCAAGTGGGAGCAGAAAACTAGAGGGAGAGTTGCTCATGTAAGTCTTGGGGATTGAAAGGTTGTGGCACTTGAAGTTGTTTTCATTGTAGAAATTTGGAAAAACATTCAAAAACAGCAATAAGATCTGCTACTCATCACTCAGATCGAAAAACCGTGGAAAGAAATATATATACTTTTTAATATTTAAGGGAAAAGTGAGTTCATAAAATAAAGGACTTGGGGCAAAACAGGGAGGGCTCATCTGGGTTATAGTTTTAAAGTGGGTATTTGGGAAGCTCCTTATTATAAAGGTTCCAGGATAGTAGTGGAATCAGTTCATTCACCTATCAATAACTTTTCTAATAAATGATTTGTTAAACCTACAAGACTTTTCCCATGAAGGAGTAATTCTAATGTCCCTTAATTTTCACCCGGTACTAGCAATTTACTTGAGAAAAAAAAAAGGTGTTTTTGTTTATTTTATCAAATGTGTTTGAGTTATCAGTGTATATGTGCATTTGGTAAGGCGTTGCAGAGTACACAGTTCTCTTAGAAAGTTTTGTTCAATTTTCTGCAGGTGTTTAGGTCCCTGTGAAGTCATTGTATCATATAGGATGTTTTCAGTATCCTAAAACTCATTTAAATAAAAAAAATACATTAATTAGCTTGCATATCAAGAAGTCCAGAGGCAGAGTAGTTCCTGGATCAATTCAGTGGTTCTGAATGTCATCAAAGATCCAGGCTCTTTCCACCTTTCCACTGTGCAATATGGTCAGTGTTTTGACTTTTCTTACTTGTGCCTCCTGTTTACCAGATGGCTGCTGCAGATCCAGGCATCACATCCTCACATTACCTACAGGAAGAAAGAGGAAGAAATTTTCCTTTCTTGTGTCCTATTAGAGAAGACAACCATTCATAAACACTTCCAGCAAATTTCCTACCAGAGCCTATTACACAGGAGAGAGTAAGCAATATTTGCTTAATTGCTTAATTAAGGGATCTGGTTAGACAATCTACTTAAGGGAGGTTTCATTTTAATCAGAGCAATAATGACTTAAGTTTTCTGCTAGAGAGAGAGAGTGAAAGTGAGAATGCAAATTGCTTTTATTCAAACAAGTTGAATTTATTTAATCAGTTTCCTCTTAGTTCTTCAAGAAAAGAAATAGAAGATTTTGCCAATTTAAAAGATCTTATAATTACTTATCTGGAGCTAAGATAATTTGATTGTCATTGTCATGCTTAATTGTGTAAATAGTGTCTAACTTTTTTTAATCTCCTGAATCATTGACAGTGTTTTAAAAAAGGAATTATGAAAACCTCCCTGTGACATTTATATTATTTAAAAAAAATTTCCTTCACAATAAAAGATTGTTTAAACTTAGCAAAATCACTTTGATTTTACACCTACAGTCGAGATCTTAACATCTCGATTTTCGACACTTATAAATGCGTTAATAGATACATGGACAGTAATTTAGTCTGACTTAAATGTAATAATGGAGCCCATTTGTCTAGGCTGGCAAGATTTCATTTCCTAATGATCTTTTATTGTAAATTTATTTGATTTCCTTTAATATATTATCTCATTTCTCATTGCCTTTCCCTTCGAAAACATATGAATAATTTTGTATGGAATTATGAAGACTTGGCCTTGAGCTGACAGTTCTGAGAAGCACTGAATATCTCCATCCTTTTAAACAAATTATATTTTTTGATAACAAAGTCCCAGGAAGAAGGGAACACTAGTTTATCAAGAAGTTATTCTAAAAGACACCAAGGATTATACTTCCAGGAGCTCTTGTTTTCTTTGTAAGAGTAAAAAACCAAAATAATTAGGCCAATCTGACTCCAGTTTTATATATTTATTTATTTATTTTTAAAATTCTTTATTGTTTAAAGTACAGTTTTATATTTCTAACTGCCTACTGGAGCTTCCTCTGAGAATCCTGCAGTCAATTCATGCTCATGTGGTTGTTGAATCAAACTTACCTTCTTTTCTCCACTTGGCACCTCCTCCTATTAACCCCCCCGCCCATAGACCCCTTCTAGCTTGCCCCTCTCCCATAGCACTTATCACCTACATTTAGAGTTTTCTAAATGCCTCTTGGTTGTCCAGCTAGGCAGTAAGCTCTTGAGATTTCCTTTTCCCTTTTTGATTGATGTATAACATACCTAAAATGCACTAATGTTTATTGTACAGCCTGAAGATTTTTTACTTTTCCACTCAGATCAAGATACAGAGCATTTCTGCCATTCTAGAATGCACTTATGGGCCCCTTCTTAGTTAATACTCCACTCCCAGAGGTAACCACTCTTCTGATTTCTATCACAATAGATTTATTTCTGTGAATGGAAAAAGAGCACCACTAAAATATGTTCTTGAATTTAATATAAATGACTTGTTCTTGAACTTAATAAAAACGGAATAATATCGGATGTACTCTTCTGTGTCTGGCTTCTTTCTCTCAGCATTATATCTTTGAGATTCATGTGGTTATGTATGGCAATAGTTTCATCTTGTTGTTGTAGAGTATTCCATTATATGAATATTCCAAATATACTGAAATTTATTTATTTGATTGTTACTTATAAATTTATTTATTTGATTGTTACAAATAAATTTATTTATTTATTTGATTGTTACTGGATATGTTAGCTCTAATTTTTTGCTATTATGAAAAAGCTGCCACAGACTTTTTGTACATTTCTTTGGGTAGCTGTATGCTCTCATTTCTCTTAGAGACAGATATAGAACTGTTGGGCCATAGCACAAGCATATGCTAAGCTTTAGTAGCTTAGTAAATAACTAGAGGCCCGATGCACGAAGATTCATGCAAGAATGGGCCTTCCTTCCCCTGGCTGCCGGCACCGCCTTTGCTCTGGCCGAGCTGCCTTTTCCCTCCAGCCTGGAGCTGCCTTCCACCTTCCTGCCTTCCTGCCTTCCCATGCTGCCCAGAGGCCTGGAGCAACTGGGGCGGTGCGAAATGCCTGCGTCACCGCCATGGAGATGACGCAAGCATCCCACCCTGTGTCTGGCCGCTCAGTGCCTGCATATGCAAATTAACCCAACATCTTTGTTGGGTTTATTTGCATGCTCACTCCTGATTGGCTGGTGGGCGTCATGAAGGTACGGTCAATTTGCATCTTACTCTTTTATTAGTGTAGATGACCAGTGATTTTCCAGAGTGATTGTACCAGTCTGTGAACTTTTGCAGAACGACGATACTGTTTCTGTCATCTTTATATCCTCAGAATCTAATGTAATATTTGGCACATAGTGTTGTCTAGTGAATGTTTATTGAGTGAATAGGATGTATGAGTAGGAGTTTTGGATTGTCATTGACTGAACTTTCACCCAAGTTGTCCCAGATGACCTTATCTCCTGTGTGAGGCCATCACCTCAAATAGCTCACAGCTGTCTCCCAAATCTTTTGCAGGTACATCTGCTTGGTGGACCCAAATCACTTATAAACCCCAGTACTAAGGAATGCGGGAAATGTAGTTTCAATTTGTAGCCTCTCTAGGACACAAAGGAATGCCAGAGGACTTAAATATGATATTGGATTAGCCATGATGTAGATTCTGATATAGAAATTAAGGGTTGAGCTAGGAAATAATAAAAACGACAGGAGCCACGGCTGCTTTGGAGGTCTAGATAACAGAAACCAACTCATGTTTCTTTTAAGAATAGCATTCCTCCCTTTATGATAAAGATTCAAAATCTTGGGAAAGACTGTCTAGTTGGAAAAGACTGGGTTATATACCCATTTCTTGGGTAGGAGAGGATTAGACTGAGTCTTACCAAAATAGCATGCAAAGGAAAAGCAGTTCTCCAAAGGAAATGGGGATGACAGTTTGAATACCCAAATTACATTTCACATATTCTGCCTGATAGCCAACTTTCCCATGAATTATAGCAGTTAGAGACAAAGGGGACTTAGAATGGTCATTTTATGGGGTCAGGTATATTGTAGTATAATTTATGAATACCACAATTGCGATATGGTTCCCCCATGTCCCTTTGTGATCCATTCCCTCCCTCATCCCTAGCTTCAACCCCAACCCCTGGCAACCACTGACTTATTTTTTTTCCTGTCCCTATAGTTTTGCCTTTTCTAGAACGTCTGATACATTGAAATATATAATATGTAGCTTTTGCGTCTGACTTCCTTCACTTAGCCAAGAGATCACTTTGGTCAATGGTTTTCAGCCTCTTTCCCCTCTCTAGGAACTCCCTCACCCCGAGTGAACTTTGATGCAGAAACTTCATATTTGAGACTCATAGAAATCTATTGCTTTCATGGAATCAGGTGGGGAGTCCAAGTGCACGGCTTCTTCTGCTGAAGAACTCCGCAATTTGTTCACAGAATTTTCTTTATCTGGTGTAGCCCACAGGCGCAATCAGTTCAGCATCTCCGTGCTTCTTCACAGGTTTCTTGTGCAGAAATGTTCACAGAGAATTTTCTTTTCTTTTTTTAATTTAAAAAATTTATTCTTTTTTTTTTTTTTTTTCACAGAGCATTTTCCATGGAGGAAGACATGGCCTGGGAGAACTATCAGGAATGCTAAAAGATTTATAGTTCTTACATTTTTGTTAAATTATAGATTCTTATTTAGTTCATTTTCTTGCTAAAAAATGTTCAGTTCAGGTCCACTAGGTGTCAGTTGCCATCTCTTCTATCTTTTAAAATCTGCTGCTTATACATACCATTGTTCACCATTAAAACGGCAAGTGTGCGGATGTCACTCTATCCAGACAAACCTGAAGGGAAGGCTCTGCAAGTTGTGGCTTCTTTTTAAAAAAATATATATTTTATTGATTTTTTACAGAGAGGAAGAGAGAGGGATAGAGAGTTAGAAACATCAATGAGAGAGAAACATCGATCAGCTGCCTCCTGCACACTCCCCACTGGGTATGTGCCTGCAACTAAGGTACATGCTCTTGACTGGAATTGAACCTGGGACCCTTGAGTCCGCAGGTTGACGCTCTAGCCACTGAGCCAAACCGGTTAGGGCAAGTTGTGGCTTCTTGACCTGTGCTGTCCTACATGCTAGTCATTTGTCTAGCCACGTGTGGCCCCTGAGCACTTAAATGCAGCTAGTCCAAAATAAAATGTACTGTAGGTATACTAGTGAAGTATACACCAGATTAGGTAGACTTGGTAAAAAAAAAATGAAAAAAGGTAATAACCTTTATATTAATTGTGTTTTGAAATGATATCTTCAGTCTATTGGGTTAACAAAATATATTATTAAAATTAATTTCCCTGCTGTCTTTCACTTTTTAAAGTGTGACTATGAAGACATTTAAAATCACATGTGTAACTCATACTTATGGCCTGTATTATATTTCGATGGGACAGCACTGATAGATTGCTGATTGTGCATTTTGCTAATCCTTCCCAAGAAAACTCCCAAATCTACATTTCTCCAGCCTGCATCCCAGGGATCATAAGAGACCCAGGCCACTTCCATTTTTTTTTGAACTCCCTAGTAAATTAAAAAATGGAAAATGCCAAAAGTAGAATTTCATAAATGCTTTATCATTTTCATATTGCAAAATTTTATACTTAGTAAATGAACAATTTTAATATACAAATATACAATATACCTGGGCCAGTATGGCTCAGTGGTTGAACATCAACCTATGAAACAGGAGGTCATGGTTTGATCTTGGGTCAGGGCACATGCCCCAGTTGGGGGCTCGATCAATGATTTTCTCTCATCATTGATGTTCCCATATCTCTCTCGCTCTCCCTTCCTCCCTGAAATCAATAAAAATAGATTTTTAAAATATGCAATATAATGTACTGTGCCAGCCATAAGACAATTTTAGGATTTATAAAAAAAGAGAGCAATAGAGGTGACGTGGTCTGGTTACGCAGCACAGTTTGAAAGTTAGTAATGTTTCCATCTCTTGCTCTATTTCTGTGCATGTATAATCTTACTTGGAGATGACTTCAGAAGTCTAAATTGGAGGTCCTTTCTGAAAGGAGGCCTGAACCCAATGGTCCACCGGCCACCACCCCACCTCAGCGCAGTGGTGACAGGCCCTGCCTTCCATCTTTCTTATGCATCTGCTGCTCGTACCTTCTATGTGCCAGGCTCCCCGCTGCACACTTTACAGCATTACTCTGAAGACTTGCAACAGCTGCAAAAAAGGTGCCATTGTTAGTGAAAGGAGGATGGCGAATCCTACCCTAGACTCCTCTCAGCAATGATGTCCTGTAAGGGGGTGAGGTGATGGAAGTTTGGGGCAGAAAGGATAATAGAGGGAGTGACAAGAAGTGAATCCCCAGCCCTAGCCGGTTTGGCTCAGTGGATAGAGCGTCGGCCTGCAGATAGAAGGTTCCCTGTTCGACTTGATTTCAAGGGCACATGCCCGGGTTGCGGGCTTGATCCCCAGTGGGGGGTATGCAGGAGACAGGCGATCAATAATTCTCTCTCATCATTGATGTTTCTATCTCTCTCTCCCCTTTCCCTTCCTCTCTGAAATCAATAAAAAATATATATATATTAAAAAAAAAAAGAAGTGAATTCCCAGTTGCTTATCTAAATACGGCTAAACAATCCTCACCTGTGTGGCATCCAGATTTACCCAGAAAGCTCTGTTTCAGGAACTGATTGTTTGCTTCTGTGTAGGCTAGACTGCCCCAAATTGGAGCATTTAACAAACTATTATCTGGAGGAGCAGGAGGGAAGCTACAGCTGGTGCCTTTCATGAGAACGCCACCTCCTAACTGCAAATTACTCACTTCAAACCCTGCATTAGGCGGATGCCGCTCTGCCAACCGGCTCTCAGGTTCGTGTGCTCCTCCATGTATGCGCCCTTTATGCCTGCAAAGTCGGGTTTGTTGTGTGTAAATCGGAGCCAAGGGCGTTTCTTTTCTCTCTGTGACTGGGACCTGGTGAGGCATTCTCAGTGGCCAAGCACTTTCCACACTTCTTCGCTGTGTGGGCAGCAAACCAGGCAGAGGGAGCCCTTGAAGGCACTTTTCACCTGTTTTAAACAAGAGCCTTGATTTCCCTTCCTCTTCATCATGGTGAGGCTTGATGTGAAGGCAGGATTCCTAGAGTTGTTTTTTAAACTGCTGTGGGATGCTTGGATTTTAACACTTTGGGTTATGACTGAAGTGATCCTGCAGGGATATGGGATGTGGGATATGGGAGAATGGCGGGTCGTCTTTTGGGTGGGTTTTCAGTTTTTGGTTTTATTTTGCTGTTTTTTTCTAGCACATCTCTCTGTATGTTGGCTATTATAAAAGCCAAAGAAGTATTTTCTTCATAATATCTGAGCTGGTTGAAAAAAGGCTTCTCCTCTTACACATTATTCAACCAACATTTACTGATCTTCTATTGTATGCCTGTGCAAAGGCAAATAAAACTGGTCTTTGCCCTCAGGCGCTGGAAGTCAAGGGCTGGGGGCTGGGCATGAGAGAGTGGGCAAATGCAATACCGCTCTGAGATGGCCTTTTAAGGACAGGCGGGCAGTAGTTAGCCAGGTGAAGGGGGTGGTGGAAGGTTGTTGGTTTTCATATAGACTTTATTCTTTTAGAGCAATTTTAGGTTCACAGCAAAAGTAAGTGTAAGGTACAGAGATTTCCCGTGTACCTCCGACCCCACATACATTAACCTCTCCCACTGTTGACATCCCTCATCAGACTGGTGCATTTGTTACAACCGATGAAACTACATGTGCATTTTATGGGTTTGGACAAACGTATAATAACATGTATCCATCATTATAGTATCATACAGAGTATTTTCACGGCCCAAAAAATTCTCTGTGTTCTGCTATCCATCCCTTCCCTCTACACTCTATACCCCAGCCCTTGGCAACCACGAACCCTTTCACTGTCTCCATAGTGTTACCTTTTCCAGAATATCCTAGATAGTGGGAATCATACAGTGTGTGGCCTTTTCAGATTGGCTTCTTAGTAATATGTATTTAAGGTTCCTCCTTTTCTTTTCATGGTTTGATAACTTATTTATTTTTAGCGCTGAATAATATTCAGTTGCCCGGATGAACCACAGTATATTTGTCCATTCACCTACTAAAGGACATCTTGGTTGCTTCCAAGTTTTATTTTTTTTATTTTTAATTTTTATTGATTTCAAAGAGGAAGGGAGAAGAGAGAGATAGAAACATCAATGATGCGAGAGAATCACTGATCGGCTGCCTCCTGCACACCTCCTACTGAGGATCAAGCCTGCAACCCAGGCATGTGCCCTTGACTGAAATTGAACCTGGGCTCCTTCAGTCCTGATGCTCTAGCCATTGAGCCAAACCAGCTAGGGCTGCTTCCAATTTTTGACAGGGATAGATATTTTAAGGAGATCAAGCAGAACTTGTAAAGGCACAAAGGGATAAGAGAAAGGCCTTTTGTAAGCATGTGGTATGGGGGGATGTTGCATGGATAGTACCAGAAGGCTCATTCTTCATTGTAGGTTCATTGCAAAACCATGTTGTGGATCATATTATTTTGGTGGCACTTCCACCAGAATGTGTCTCCTTGTAGATCTTGCCTGGAAACAGATATAGGAATGCCCTATTTATGTATGATTCACAGGTTTATTTGGTTAATTTTATAATCTTACTTAAAAACAAAAAAGCTTCTATTGGGATGACTTTTTAAGTCCTGGGTTATATTATGAAAATCAAGTCAAGAGAAATAGTAACTTGTGGGTTTCAGTACAGATTGGCTTTCTTATGACTCAAAGAATTGTGTGGTTTTGGTTTTTGGTGAGAACTCAGTTGCGTATTTTGGATAGGAGCCCGACTTTGGAGGTTGGTGGTGGTGGTGGTACTCCATCCAATTTAGCTGACTGCTGATGAGCCAGCATTCAGAAATAAACTAAATCATAAACGAGCCACTCTGAAAACCAAGTGTACAGCCTCATTAACAGGAAAACAATTCCTGTTTCTGTTCAATACTTTATGAACGAAGTGGTGTTTGCACGACAGATGTAATTATGCCTTTAGCATGCCTGTGATCAATCAGATAAATATGTACTTGAAGAATTTACACCTCTTTTCCCCCTGACAGACATTATTTCATCTCTTCATGTAACAGACATTGGTTATCTTATGATATTCTTTCTTGAACACTCTTCAGTTATTGATGAGCTCCACCAGTCACAGTGCCCCTGAGAAAGGTCAGGTCCTCACAGCTTGGAGATGTAACGTTTTATTTCATGTGAAAGTGCTTTGAGAAGTACAGGTGTGTTAATGCTAGCTATCATACGCTATTGCCCCCTCACCCCTTTTCTCAGGACAATGAAATGGGTCAATGTATCTCTGTTCTATACTATTAAACTATCAATAAAGCATGTCATAAAGATGTTCAATACTTTGACTCAATTATCCCGAACTTAGAGGGATGAATCCTAAATGAATAATTTCGCAGAAATAAAAAGTTTCCCTGTCCCCTGTAATGCTTAATCATTATGGTGTTAATTTCATTAGGGGAGGAAACTCAACTAAAACAAACAAAGTGTAAGCGATCTAAGTATTTAACATTATGGAAATGTGAACCAAATGTTTGAGGCAATATTATGCTGAGATTAACATAACAGTTGGAATGGTTGCTATGAAGAGTTGATCCTGTGAAAAATCAGGATATGAATTGACCCATTACACAAACATATAAAATGAACAAGCCTATGGAAATAAAGCTATGACATTAGAATTTGGAGGGGGTTAGGGAGATGGAATTTTTTGGTGCTGTTCTTTTATGGAAATGTTTCTTAATATTAATGGATGTCTTGTCAATGATTTTATAAGTACCGCGCGCTAACCGATTGCGCCACTGGAGCTCCTGTTGTCAATGATTTTAAAATTAAAGCTTTGTAGGCTTTTAATCCAAAGAGTGCCACAAAATTTCATATCAGGGCAAACTTTAAATGAAACTGTTTCTCTTAGGGCCACTGAAGGCATCATCACATTCAAAGCATATTTGTTCCATGCTCTTGGTTTGTGGCTGAGGGTTATGAATACTTGCCCCCTAGTGGCTTAAAGTTGGAAACAGACAATTTTGGTTTGATTTTTGGTCGCTATTGCTATTGTCCCTGTTTTTGAAGATGATAATATTTATTGTAAAATTACAGTGCATGTGGAGTGTGACCAAAAATCATAATGCTGTCATTCCCTCCCATCCTAAACCTGCCTTTATAGCTCTCAGCTATTTGTAAGGTGCATGCGGGCAGAGCAGCATAGGAGTTGGGAGCCTGGGCTTTGCAATGGAAAGGACTGGGTGATCTGAGGTTCTGCCACTCACCAGCTGGGTGACCTTGGGCACATTCATCACCTCGCTTTCCTCACCTACTGAATGGGGATACTAAGAGTGTTACTTCATAGTGTTTTTTTTGGATTATGAAATACTTATGGGGATGTGTAATGTAGCTTGGGTGTATGGCATGCAAAGTGCTACTATCTTTTCTATTTTTCCAGTACTGATTCTGGTGCTATGGGCGTTGGTCATGGTGCTGAGAATGAACAAAGACATATAAGAAAAATGGGCCTTTAAGGGGATTTTCAGCTGCTGACAGAGATATGTTCCATGCAATAATAGTAAAAATATATAGTAAGTAACGACTAAAGGGGGAGCCCTGGCCGGTTTGGCTCAGTGGATAGAGCAAAGGCCTGTAAACTGAAGGGTCTTGGATTCGATTCCAGTCAAGGGCACATGCCTGGGTTGCGGGCTTGATCCCCAGTAGGGGGCATGCAGGAGGCAGCTAATAGATGATTCTCTCTCATCATTGATGTTTTTTTTTCTCTCTCTCTCCCTCTTCCTTCCTCTCTGAAATCAATAAAAAAAAAAATATTTTTAAAAAGACTAAAGGTGAGATAAAACTATATCATTGCTTCTGAAACCGATTTTTTAAAATGTTTTATGTCTGCATTATTGGGATACAACTAATAATTGATAATGACTTATTTAATAATTGGCAGCATCTTTTTTATTTTTAATGGTATGTCAAATAATGGTGCATCTTACAACTGATGGCATCTCAGAATCTATGAAATATGGTAGTCATATGTAACATTTTAAAGCAATATTTACCGTGCACCACGTAAAGGGTGGAATAGGTGATAAGCTTTATCAAACATAATCTTTAGGAGAAGTTCTAATTTGGAAAATGGGAAAACCAGTGGAGAAATCAGTGAATCCTAAGGCAGTGAGGATATAAAGGACTCCCAAGGAGAGTGGGTTTGGATAAGCCCCAAGAGGAGTAGGGATTCCAGGAAGAGAGATGCTGTCAGTGGGATATCCTGCTTGCAGAAGTTGTGCTGTGGGATAGTTATCGGTGTGGCCACTCTGGCTACTCACGCCTCCTTAGAACCTCTCCCACCGTTACTGTACTCCTTTAAAAGGAGGAGCTTGCACCGCTTTCCCTTCGTCTGATTTCTTCTCAACCATTTAGCTTTTTTTTTTTTTAATATATCTTTATTGAATTTAGAGAGGACGGGAGAGGAAAAGAGAGATAAAAACATCAATGATGAGAGAGAATCATTGATTGGCTGCCTCCTGCATGTCCCCTACTGGGGATCAAGCCTGCACCTAGGCATGTGCCCTTGACCAGAATCGAACCTGGGACCCTTAAGTACGCAGGCTGACACTCTATCCACTGAGCCAAACCAGCTAGGGCATCATCCATTTAGCTTTTGAATCTTAATTGCTTAAAGCAGAGTTTCTCAACCTCTGCACTACTGACATTTTGGGCAGGATAATTCTTTGTGCTTTGCTGTGCATTGTGGGGTATTTAGTTAGCCTCATCCCTGGACTCTAGGTACCAGACACTAGTAGTACCCCCCAGTTGTGACAACCAAAAGTATCTGTAGACATTGCCAAATGTCCCCAGGTGAGAACCATTCACTTAAAGAAAAGAGCATACCTGCCATTTCATTTTTTTTTTTTTGGTCCCGTGTGTGTGTGTGTGTGTGTGTGTGTGTGTGTGTGTGTGTGTGAAGGAAGAACATTCACAAACTTTAGGATTTTTTTAAAACAACTCTTCTGTCTTGCTATGAAGCCTTGCCAGTGTAACAAGCATCACTCACTTACTATTTAATACTGAAGTGTAATGGGGGTAGGGGGATTGGTGTCTGGGAACATACTTTTTTTTTTGCTTTATTATTATTATTTAAAAAAATATTTATTGTTGAAAGATGTACTCTTTTTCCACCCTATTGACCTCTTCCAGCTCCCCCCTTCCCCCTGCCCCGTCCCCCGACGCCCCCCCACCCCCGTCACACACACTCCAGACCTTCACCACAATATTATCTGTGTCCCTGGGTTATGCAAATATGCATATATGTTCTTTGGTTAATCTCTTCCCACCCCTGCCTTCCCTCTGAGATGGCTTTATATTTTGAAATATTTTTAATTTATAAAAGAGTTGCAAAGATGGTACAGAATGCCTCTGTATATCTTCCTCTCAACTTCCTCTAATGTTGACATCTTCCATAACCATGGCACATTTATCAAAATTAAGATCTTAGTATTGATTAATATAATACTATTAACTAAATTATAGACTTTATTTGTATTTTCTCAGTTTTTACACTAACCTCCTTTTTCTGTTCCAGGGTCCAATCCAGGATTGCTCCTTGCGTTTAGAGCAAGCAGTTCTGTTGTTCTGTTGTTCTGTTGTTGATGTTTGTTTGTGTTTTTAATGGAAAGAGTGTAATGTATTCCTGCAAAACTGTTGATTCTCAGATGAGAACACTGAGCAGAATTTTCTAAGGAGGGACTTACCATATTAACACTCACTGAGCTAAAAAGTTTCCTTATTTCTGCTTAAAATAGAGTGAAATCAACACTCTCTAAGGCAAAAGCAGCTATCGCACTGTATATTTTCTAAATCTCTGAAAAAAATCGCCTAAAGGTAGCTTTTGTCTTGACTCTCAGTCTAAGCCATCCTCATTTCATCGTTTTTCTATAAATGTTAAATGCTAATGAAGTGAACCAAAGGTACAGCCCCTCGTTGCCTCTCACATTTAGGGCAAGCAAAACGGTTCTTTGCCAACTCCACCTGACAAACACAACACGAACCCGAAGTGACTTGGAAAAGCTGTAAGCTATTGAACCTGGTAAATGTGAGTTGTAAGTAATTGCATTTCCTTCTTAGTCTCATTTGCTGCTCCACCATTTCTCATTATATGTTCCCTTAAAGTCAACCTGATTCAGGAGCAAATCAATACTAGGGAAACCCTTTTTGTCTTCTTTTAGGGCATAAAATTTAAAAGATGCTTAAGTCAATATTCCTTTTAATAATGTGTCTTACAGAAATGCCCGGGTCCCCCCCTTCTTGTTATGTAATTAATTGAGCTGCCTGCCACCCACAAGGTATAGCCATTCTCTCCCATAATTCTCCTTTGGCCTAATTGCCATTCTGTTTTCAGTTCTATTTGTCTTTAGATATTTCTTTCTTCCCCAATAGTGTTGGGCATGCTTTGTACTTAGTTTTATCTTTCTGTGCTTTTGCTTCTAAATGTCAGCATAATTTTTCTGCCTTATAATATTGGAGATGTTATAACCATCCATCAGCCCAATAGAAGAGAAGAAAAGATTAGATATCATTTATCTGTATTGGTTGTTCATTGTAATGACCCAGTGGACAACATGAACAGATAATCTGTTGCTTTGATGGAAACTAATTATTCTTAAGCATGACAGCATCGAAATAGCTTTTGTGACATTGTTTTTAAAAATGACGGCTACCTAGTCATTATTAGGGCAAGCAGAGGTTCAGTCATGTTCTCTGATGATTTTCCTATATAAGCAACACAATAGTTTGGATCTTTCATTACTGCTTTACAGAAAAAAATTGAACTAAAATTTAAGAACTTTAAAACTGACATTCAAATATAAGGACTCTTCAATAAACATTTCTTAAGGTGACATAATTTACTGTTTCCCAGAGAAAAGTATAATTAGGAGATAACTTTTGCTAAGGGGGTTAATATAACTTGATTTTTATTTTGCTGCTGGTGATTGTACTAACCATGGGGTTTGGGGAGTAAAGTAACCATGAATTTAAAAAAAAATCATTTTTGATGAAATTTCCTGAGTGAAAAGCATGATTCTATGATTAATTCTTAAAATAATATAATTTATCTGCACAAATCAGAGAGATCAGAGAGGATGTTGTATTTTATGTATCTTCATTAAAAAATACAGTATACTGTTGTATTTCTATTTTATATTATTATTATTATTATTATTTAATCCTCATCCAAGGATATTTTTTCATTGATTTTAGAGAGAGTGGAAGAGAGAGGAAAAGATAGAGAGAAACATCAACGTTAGAGAAACACATTGATTGGTTGCCTCCTGCACACACCCTGAACAGGACCCTGGCGGGGGAGGAGCCTGCAACCCAGGTACATGCCCTAGACCGGAATGGAATCCAGGATCCTTTGGTCACTTTTTCCACTGAGCCAAACCAGCTAGGGTTGTATTTCTACTTTTAAGCACGGTTCTAAAATGTTTTGGAAGCTTAATCAATATTGTAAGATAGAATTTGTATTTACTGACACCACTAATAAAATCAAGATTTATATATTATTATTGTCCCCTGGCAGAGATGCACTTTTACTACGGTGTGCCTTGGTTTGCGAACAGAGGCACAATAAGTAACCTCACTTATGCCAAGTGTTTCCCTTCGTTGCAATAGATTCTGCAAAAGCTTTAAGCCTTGGGATGCTTTAGATGATGATAGAATAGCTAATCTAGTAAAATACATTAAACAAGGTTATAATTATACAATTAACACTGAAATTGTTGCTATAAAACATATGAACAATGCTGAAGTAGGTAGACTAAAAAATAAAAGTGTTCTTCTACCTTTTAAGTATCATGGTTTCCTCAATCTTATTCCCTTCCTCAGGGGGTTGCTAACAATTCGGTGCATCTCTTTCCAGGCTTTTCCCCATGTGGTATGTACAAGTATGTACACACACACACACACACACACACACACACACACCTCTATGGATTGTGTTATGGATATTCTACAGATTGTTCTGCAACTTGTTTTTTCACTTAAAATGTTTTGAATATCTTTTTACATGTTTATCTGGCTCTTTTTAAAAAACTGGGCATGCCTATTTTGAACTCTTATATTGTTCTATGAAATAATGTTTGTGCTTTCATATCACCCTCTATTTTAGGAAGTCTCCTTCTGACACAGATACACTGGAGGAAAACCTCAATTTGAGCCTCCCTTAGTTACATGGCTGGCTTGGGTTGACTCCTTCTGAGCAGATCCAGAAAGGAAACTCATCCCGTGGTTACAGAGGATGTGAGCCCCTGATTCAGTGCAAGTCACCTCTCTGGACTTCATGTTCCTCATTTGAAAACAGGAACTGGGGTGGATTGGGCCAAATATGGTCCTGTCCCTGTCCAAACCTTACATGCTCTATTTCTGTTTTGTGAGCTAAACGTTGCATTATGACAGGGGGCAATTCTTCTGGGGTTAGTTATGATTGCGTGGTAGTGACGGACATCCACATTTTAAGTGTGAACACTCAGGTCTATTTGTAGTGAGCATATGCCTTCGTCCTTGAAAACACTGCTTGGAATGGGCCCTTTTGTCACCAGGGTATCATAATACTGAGAGAGAGAAAGAGAGAGAGAGAGAGAGAGAGAGAGAGAGAGAGAGAGAGAGAGAGAGAGAGAGAGAGAGACTGCTATTCTTGTAGCCACCTAGGAAAGCATGGAAGACAACTTGTTATTATAATCCTCTAAAGGTGATTCAAAATGTACCCTCAACTATCACTTGAAAACTGTAGTTAACTTTAGAACCTACACTGTACAGATAATGCTTATCAACAGGTGCTCTTTTATCGCATTTACTTTTAGAATGATGGGTTCGAAAACCATAAAAATAATAATGCTAGCGGCTAACATTAATGAGCACTTACTATGTGTCAGGCATGGTTGTAAGCACTTTAGAAGTCACTCACAACAACCCTGTAAAAACCGTCTGCAGATGGGAAAACTGTGACTCAGAAAGCATAATAATTTGTCTAAAAGCACAGACTTGCAACATTTTGATGCAAGTGGGAGGCAAATTCCCACTTCAGGGAAGAAAGTGAGGAGCTAACTGAATAGTTACATGGTTATAAAACAACTAGAACTTTAACCTGAAGTTGGTGACAGACCTGGCCATATGCAGATGGCAAATGCCTGTGCTTTTCCCTTCTTAAGATGTTGTGAGGCGTCTTGACTTGAAAGTGTTCCCCTGTTTCTCGTGCCCACTCATGGGGTGTGTCTATTGTAGTCACTCCTTTAAAAAAAAAAAAAATATATATATATAAACAAAGCAATTCCTTATATTCCCTTTGCAGCTACAGGTCATTCACGCTGACTTTTGCAAAGCTCCTGCCCTGGTAGACAAGCCCCGGTGTTGGAATCTGCAAAGTTGATGATTAGTTGAAACAGTCTGGACCGCAGCCACGGGACATCTTGTAACACAATCAAGCACTACATCATGCCTGGTGACAGGAGTTTTCCCGCTAAGTTTCCATCGGGAGCGAGGAGCCAGGGGACAGCTCAGCAGCTAATTAGACAAGGCAACATACAAGGCTAGTACACGCCAACTTCAATAGGCTGCAGTGGTGAATCTGTCAGACGGATCTGTCTTGTCCTCTGTGCTTTATACCCATTACTGTACCTGGTTGAACATTAACACTCGGAAATCTGCTGAGTTTCTCCAATATCCTGGCCCATGCAGAGAAGGAGCTGAAAAGGAACTGTATGTCTTTAAGGTAGCTCCATGCTTCATTATCCCGAAAAGCATCAATCTTTAACTCATTGTTAAAGAAGCATCTCAAGATGTGGAAATGAGGAGAGGATGGGTGGAAATGCAGTGTATGGACTTTTCAGTTGTCTCTACCACAATTTCCTTCCTTTCCTGTGATGTTTGTTTTGAAAAAAAAAGTCAAAGACTCAAAAAGAAGAAGGAAAAAAGGTTTCCCTGTGGAGACAAAAGCCAAGAAATGGCAAGTGTTTCTTTTCCTCCAGCTTCCATGTCTCCTAAAAGATGAAGGTTAAAACGAAGTCTTAGCTGTGTATGTGGGTTTAAAAAAAAATTGTCAAAATATAAAAGCAGATACTCCAAGAAGTTTGTAAACAAGTTTTTGGAATTTAAAGACAATATTAAAAAAAAAGTATTTAAACACACAGCATCTGCAGAAACAGCAGCAACCACAGAGCAAAATCTTTTATATCAAGTTGGGATATATTCTTGACCAGGTAAGCAATTAACCCTACACTATATGTCAGTCTTAAAGATGTCAATTACGTGTGTGTTTTCATCAGAAAACCTCAGACCAGTCTCTACTAGCTGTGGTAGAAGCAGCAGGAGATGGCGAAACTAGGAGGTGATTCATAGAGTCATCTCATTCAATCCTGTCACTTCACAGATGAGAAAATAGAATCCCAGAGTGGACATGCTCATTGCCACTGCTCTTTCCTGCCAGGGTCCCGCCACATTTTTTTTTTTTTTAGAACACCATGTTGTCAAGCTATAGGAATTCCAGGGTAGCACCTCTTTTCGTATGCTGAGATACTTGGGGGGCCAAATCCACCCTAGAATCTTGAGGGCTGGAAACAATGACTGTGAAGAATGACTCCCGCCTTCCACTTAGGGCCTGCCAATAGGAAGTACCTAGTTGTGTATTTCTGATAGTGAGGTACTGTTATTTTCTGATTGTAATTTCAGGGAAAAAAGTGTACACAGAGGTGTCATGAGGTGTTGTGTTAATTTGTATACTGCTTTTCTGTGTAGCACCGTGGACATGCTAATCACAGAGCAAGGGTCAGTGCGGTTAATAGGAAGCCCCTATTCCCTGCTAAGTGAACACAAATTTAAAAATAATAATACCGTGGCAGTGTGTTGTCTCTGGAGCTATGTGATATGCCATCCTACCATTTGAGAGGTAGAGACCAAAATCTATGAGTAGGACTGACAAAGGGTAGGCTTCTTTTTGCTCCTTTTTAACTTGGTGAATAAATTCTGCAGTCCCATAAGAGTATTGTTAGAATGGCGAATAGCTAATAACAAAACCACAACGAATGTGGACATTAGAGACTTGGGTCCTAGACCTGGTTTCCTGACTTCTGGTTTTCGACCTTTCTCAAACATCGAATCTCTTTGGACCCCAGTTCCTTCAGATGTAAAAGGAGTGGGTTGAAGTAAGCTTATGTCTAAGGGTATTTCTTTGTCTAATGATGACTGATCCTCTGATTTTAATAGTTTCAATATTAATTTCTGCTATGAAATATTCTTTGCTCTCACTGTTTAGTTGACTTGTTCCTGTGTGTCTGGGTTTCAGCTCAATGTGGGCCAATCAGCACTGCTCAGTCTCATGCCCACAGAAGTGATTCCTCACAGGAACAGAATTTTTTTTTTTTAATAGAAAAGTGCTCTTTCAGGGCAGGAGATTGTATATAGATAAGGGTACACCAATTATCACAATTGAGAGAAAATGTCTCAAAATACTTGTCCTACCAAGTCTTAATCTCATATAGGAAGCATGGAGGTAAACAAATACTATCTTTGCTGATCCCAAAGTTTTGTGCTGAGATTGGATTTAGCCAAAAGCGAAGGTTGGCAGTGGAGGGCTGTGCATTGATGAAGGCTGAGTGGGTGAGGTGCAGATTCCTGGGAAGTTAAAGCTAAGGAGCCAATCTAACCAGGATCTCAAGACCTGAAGGCAAAAGGTGCACACAGGTTTTTTGTTTTATTAATTTGTTTGTTTTTCAGCCCACACAATGGTACTTGGAACAGTGTTTCTTACAAAAACAAAAACAACAATAACAACAAAAACAGACTAAGTTGCCAACATGGGAAAGTACACATTTCTGGCTTCTCCTGAAACATCAGACAGTTTGGCACCCTGGGCCCTGAATTCCAGCATGTCAGCAATGGGCCGGAGGGGTGCAGGGGCCACGCTGTTCGGTGCTGTGTTGTGCTCCTGTTTTCCACAGTCCCACTGCCAACACTGAGGCTTAGTGTCCGTTGCCATTTTCCATTGCCTTTGGAATGTTATTTTTCATTGTAGTAGAGTTGAGGTTAAAAAAGAAAAAAATCAATTTCTGCCCTAGCCGGTTTGGCTCAGTGGATAGAGCGTCGGCCCTCAGACTGAAGGGTCCCAGGTTTGATTCCGGTCAAGGGCGTGTCCCTTGGATGCAGGTTCCCCGGCCCTGGTCAGGGTGCATGCAGGAGGCAACCAATCGATGTGTCTCTCTCACATCAATGTTTCTCTCTCTCTCTCCCTCTCCCTTCCACTCTCTCTAAAAATCAATGGAAAAATGTCCTCTGATGAGGATTAACAACAAAAAATCAATTTATTATATCCACGTCACCATTAAAAGTGAGAAAATAAAGCAAGATTGAATAGGAAGCGTGTTTCTTACACCCAGCCTGCTTCACTTGTTGATTTTATGTGCCTTTCTCCTGAAAATAACTGAATTTTGAAGCCCTGTCCTAACTTAAGCTTTGTCCTTGATTTAATGGGTAAAGAAAAAAAAAATCCAGCTAAACTAGAGAAGCACAAAGTGTAAACCATTAGCCTAAATGCTCTCCCCACGCCATTATATGTTCAAGTTGATTGTGATTCCAGTTTGAAGCAACCAGGGTTAGAATTTTGTGGCTCTTCCCTAAATTTGTAGGTGGGGGTTAGGGAAGAGAGTGCAGGGAGGAGACAGGGAAGATGTTGATAGGGGAGTGGAGATTCCTCTTCTGGCCTCTTTTGCCTGGAAGCCAATTCACAAGTGTGCCAAGGAATGCCCTTGTGGTGACTTTTGCCAGGGCAGCTACTGTCTACAAGTGAGCTTGCTCTAATTATTTGTGGTTCCCAGTTAAACCTAGAAATCTCTCCAGAGAAATACTTTGGGGTTTGAGGTTTGCTGTCTCAAATTCTGAGGGCATTAGGAAAACCTGGAAGACTGCTGTAGGGACCTTTAGTCCTTGCATCTTAGAGTAGACCCATAGTAGCTGGTCTGGAGCGATTTCTCCCTCCAGAAGAAATACCTTAATGGCAAGTCTAATTAAATATCCAAGTACTGAGCTATGTTTTTGTTCTTGCATGACCTCTTTACTCTCACCTTTCATGTTCCTCGATTCTTAAATTAATGAGACTATGAAAATTTCAAAGGGACTACACAAATGTGGCACCATTAAGATGCTAGTATAGACATGAAATTGGATTATGAAATTGGGACCTAAGACAAGTCATAGCACTTCCATTCTAAGTGCAATTTTTATCTCTTTTATTTTCAGCTGCTCATTTATTCCCTCAAGAGAAAACAAAATCTGGAGACATCGGGGTGAAACTGTTTAATGACTGTAGAAATTGGCTTGTTTCTTGGACTCTTGTGCAGACAGGGGAACATAGCTTTTGTGTGTGTGCACGCTGGTGGGAACTGGACGGAGTATTTAGGCAGGAAAAAGTCAAGCTCAAGACTCAGATAAACACGCCAACAATTCAGTGCTCAGCCTTCTTTGGTTGGGAAACAACATGAGAACAGCCTTTGTTTTTATATTCCAGTTCATTACTGGTGAGACCTTAGCCAACAAGAAAATGCTGTCAGAACAGCTTCAGAATTCAGACAAAGAATCACGTCAGTTCTTATTTTAGACGAACTGGTTCGGCCATTTCTCCTTCAGAGTAGTCGGGTGGGTTTCCCCTGGTAAGCGTAATTGAAAGGACTTGCTTCCACTTGAAAGATGTGGTAAACATCTGGCAAAGTGAGGAGAGTTTGGAACTCTGTAGAAATCTTGGAAGAGACCCGGAGCCAGAGGCATAACTAACTAGATTCAGGGCCAGGGTCATTGGTTTCATGCCTGACTCCTCCATTCATTTGACTTTGACCTTGGATATGGCTTGGTTTTGTGTTTCCCCTCTGTTGGATTAGAATGATGAGATGATGAGTCACATTTACCACTGGGACAATTAATTGTAAATAACTAAAAAGCACTTCGCAAGCACAGGCTTCTACAGGGGCCCTATTATGCTAAAAAAGCTGGGAAAATTTTGCAAGTGTACACATTTCAGGGAAGTAACAATAAACTATAGGTTTTGCTATGTAAGGAAACATGTTCTTCCATAATTCCAGGATAACTGCAAGCTTTTATTATTAAAGGCACTCCATGGCAGCCTAAGGAGTGCAGAAACAGTAGGTAAGATTAAAAATATTAAGAGATTTTCATGTATTGATTCATTCACTCAACATATACTTATTGAGTTCTTTCTATGATTAACTACTTACAGTCCCTGCCCTTATGAAACTCACTGTGTAATTGAAGATTCAGAAAAGAAAATGGTTTCCTAGTGATATGGGCAAATAACCTGTTGTGTCTCAATTTTTATGTTTGAAAATTAAGGATCATACTCACTAGGATTAAAAGAGTGTTTAACATATAGTACTTAGCACAGTGCCTGAGAACAATGAGATATTATGGTACTAGACAGTATCTTTATTGCAAGTATTTGTATATTTATTATTATTTTTTATTTATTTCAGAGAGAAAGGGAGAGGGAAAGAGAGATAGAAACATCAATGATGAGAGAGAATCATTAATTGGCTGCCTCCTGAACACCCCCCACTGGGGACTGAGCCAGCAACCCAGGGATAGGCCCTTGACTGGAATCAAACCTAGAACCCTTCAGTCCACAGGCTGATGTTCTATCCACTGAGCCAAACCAGCGAGGGCAGTATTTATATTTTTAAAGAAAATCTAGATCTTTGTATAATGGATCATTGGAGGAACTTATTGTTAATTGTTAGAAGACTTGGATAGATAGAGGTAGGTTTTGGGGGAAAAAAGAAGAATTAGACATTTCAATAACCTTTACACACAATTACACAATGATACATCATCACAGTGCCCAAAGGGGCATCATGGCAGGCTTCAAAATGGAAACAGAAGAAAGGAGAGCTAGATGCTAGTCTTGGCTCTGCTACAACTTATCAGTGAAATCTTGGAAGCCTCACAATTTTATGGGCTTCAGTTTCTTCATCTATAAAATGGACTGGTGGTTATACTTATATTTGTGGCCTATTCTAATTTGAAATTTGCTGGTTCTTTGTAATAAATATTATTGAACATTAGTACTCAACAAAATACAGTGATCATGCTAATTTCTTTTAGATGGGGACTAAGACATGGGCCTATGCAAATAAACATCACTCGTATGTATAGGAGAGAATAATAGTATAGATGAGGAAAAATATTCTAGATGATACTTATTCCTTGATAGAAAGTTTAGTATGTGTGTGTGTATATACACACATATATAATCAGTGTGGCAGGTTACCATGGATAGTGTTGCTTATAGAAATTGGTAATGAGACCATTGGTTAAGAATATGTCCAGCTCAGTTGGCGTGACTCAGGGGTTGAGCATCAACCCAAGAACCATGAGGTCACAGGTCCATTCCCGGTCAGGGCACATGCCCAGGATGTGAGCTCAATCCCCAGTGGGGGACATGCAGGAGACAGCCAATCAATGATTCTCTCTCATCATTGATGTTTCTATCTCCCTCTTTCTCTTCCTTCCACTCTGAAATCAATAATATATATATACTAGAGGCCCGGTGCACGAAATTCATGCACGGATGGGGGTTGTCCCTTAGCCCAGCCTGCACCCTCTCCAATCTGGGACATCCCTCTCACAATCCAGGACTGCTGGCTCCCAACTGCTTGCCGGCCTGCCTTCCTGATTGCCCCTAACTGCTTCTGCCTGCCAGCCTGATCACCCCCTAACCACTCCGCTGCCAGCCTGATTGATGCCTAACTGCTCCCCTGCCAGCCTGTTTGCCCCTAATTGCCCTCCCCTGCAGGCCTGGTCACCCCTAACTGCCCTCCCCTGAAGGCCTGGTCACCCCTAACTGCCCTCCCCTGCAGGGTTGATCACCTCCAACTGCCCTCCCCTGCAGGCCTGGTGCCTCCCAACTGCCCTCCCCTGCTGCTGGCCATCTTGTGGTGGCCATTTTGTGTCCACATGGGGGCAGGATCTTTGACCACATGGGGGCAGCCATATTGTGTGTTGAAGTGACGGTCAATCTGCATATTACTCTTTTATTAGATAGGATACACTGAGTGGCCAGATTATTATGATCTCTGAACGCATAATAATCTGGCCACTCAGTGTGTGTGTGTGTGTGTGTGTGTGTGTGTGTATTCGAATATGTCCAAGCATAATGTAAGTATTGGAGCCAACCTTTTAAAAAAAGACAAGGTCCCATGCAGTCCTTGGGTGAGATTGACCAGCGGTCCTCACAGTGCAGTACCTGGGCCAGAAACATCAGCATCATTGTGGAACTTGTTAGAAATACAAATTATGAGGCTACATCTGGACCTATTAAATAAGAAGCTCTGAGTGTGGGGCCCAGCAATCTCTTTAACAAACCCTCCAAGTGATTCTGCTGCATGCTCAAGTTTGAGACTCACTGAATAATCTCTTGTCCAGATAAGTGGTAAAGACTTAAAGAGTAGCAAGAGAAAAATAAGTTTGGGATTAATTAATTCATTCATGTATTTATTAAGCATCTGTTATGTGTAAAGCTCTCTGTTAATTCTGCAGGGAGATACCAATATATACGCTGAAATAAAATGAGACTCTGTCATGGTTGACAACATAGGAGCCTAGTGGGGAAAGAAAAGGTTGTCAAAGTTAAAATATGAAAGAAATGGTCTCTCCTCTTTCTCCAACCAGTGATAAAACCCTGGACATACCATCTCCAATCTCTGGATCACAGTTTCTTCTGCTGAACCAGACTCAGGAATTCTAATCCAGGAATTAGAAGGTGGTGGGCATATCAGAATCACCCAGGAGGTTTTGTTCAAAACAAGAAAGCTTCTACCCCATCTTATCTTTGAGAAAATCTTATATCCTTCCCATGAGCTGGGTAGGGAAAACAAAAGACAACTGCTCTAGGTGCCTTTGAAGTGACTTTGACCAGAATCAAGTACAACTTAGCAAAGCAAACTGGGTAGAAAATTACAGGTGAAGAATTTTAAAAGTTAGGTGGAATGACCTGGGGAATGAGGCCATTTATATAAGAACTATGAGACCGAATATAAGCCTCATAGTTCTCAACCTCGGAGAAGTAGCCCCTCAGGGACTCTGGCTGGAGGTTAACATGAATGAGACCTGAATACTCCCAGAGCTTTTCTTCTAAGGATCTGATCTCCACTGTCTCCTTTGCTCTCTTGGCCTCTCCGTGAGATAGGCGTGGGTGGGTGCTATTTCCCCATCTCATTCATAAACAAGAGCACCAGGAAAACCAGCACCTTTGATCGTAGCAAGCTCAATCAGTCAACAAATATTTATTAAGTATCTGACATCGTTTTCTGGCGTCCTATTTTTTGAAGGGATGTCACTTCATTTGGTCCAAGAAAAACTCAGTGAATTAAGAGAAAGTTAAGCCTCCTTAGCTTGTGTAGTATCACTGCAAAAGGTAGTCTGAATACAGGCTCACATACTTTTTCTACTAAGCCCAGTTTACCAACATGACTCATTCTTGCTTTTCAAGGCAGCTCACCCTGCAGCCTGCGAGTGCCTGGCTGTGAGGTCGGAGTGTGGTAAGGTGAGACCTCCATTAACCAGGAAAGGTGGTTAATTAATGTTTTCTTATGAACCGGAGTTTAATCAGAAAAAAAGTTTCAATGCTGTTGTTTAAATAAGTAAATAAAAAACTCAGAACAATCAAAGAGTGCAAATGGTTTTGGAACAGGGGGCAGGAAAGCTTTGTTCTAGCCCTGCCTCTGCCATTGAGTGACGTTATGATGTTTGATATCACTTCGACTCTTTCAGCCTTAACTTTCTTATCTGTAAAATGAGAAGGTAATTCCAAGTGGTCCTCATGGCTCCTCTGAGTGTTCTTTTGAGGTTCTGTACTTTTTCTCTGATAGTCAGGGTCATTGCTATCCCAATGTTAGTTCGTATCCAGGCCAGCAGCAATTGATGGAGAAACTGAAGGAGAATGGGTCAATATGCTCTTGGAATAAGAAAGAAACGTAGTGTGACTTTTTTTGGGGAAAATTGGTATCAGTTTATTTGGATATATTTTAATGCTTAATATATTTCCATATATTTGGTATAGGTTCACTCTGGTATATTTGCAAATAAATACATATTTAATATATTTGTAAGCCTAGCAAGCCAAGAGGTGATTTTAATTTTGCTCTTTATTGTTTATTTGCTATAACTACATGATGAACATATATTGCTTATATAATAAGAGTTATAAAAAATGAACATTGTAAAAATGAAATCACAGAGGTTAAAAGCTGAAAAAGTTCATTGGTCTAGTGCAGTGGTTGGCAAACTCATTAGTCAACAGAGCCAAATATCAACAGTACAACGACTGAAATTTCTTTTGAGAGCCTAATTTTTTAAACTTAAACTTCTTCTAACGCCACTTCTTCAAAATAGACTCGCCCAGGCCGTGGTATTTTGTGGAAGAGCCACACTCAAGGGGCCAAAGAGCCTCATGTGGCTTGCGAGCCGCAGTTTGCCGACCACCGGTCTAGTGCAATCCATTCATTTTCACATTAAGACACCGAGGATCAGAGAGATAAGTGACCTACCTGCTCCAACTCTCTGACCTTGTTAGACACAGTCTTGGGGACAACAAAGTGTCTAGTTTCTTAGCCCAGTACTTCTTTCGCTATTCCATACTTTCATTGAGTTTTTCTACTTTCTTCTAAAAAAAAATAAAATGAAATAAAAAGGAGACAAACAACAATTATATTTGGGCATTCTTGTTATTTAGGTTCTATTGATCAAGCCCTGGTAAATACCATGACGTAGCCAGCAGGGATGCCCTGCTCTTTGGGGGTGATCTATTGGAATCCAGGCTTCCCCCATAGACTGTCACCAAAGTTCATCTGCACTGGGTGGCCAGGGTGGCTGCCATGCTGCGTGTCCCTGCTCTGCCCTGCACATTGTAGCGGTTTTTAACATAAGATACACTCAAGATCATAACAGAGATCATTAGCAATACGTTTAGGGACTAAACATGGCACAGGGACTAGGAGAAAAGATACACGGGAGCCCAGAAGGAGGAAAGAGTGACACCCTAGGTTTGGTACTCCAGTGATGTTTGTGCACAGACTGCTCATTTATAGCTAGCAGTGCCTGTGTGCGGAAACTCAACATTCTCTTCATTTTGGCCTCATTAATTGTCCCATCCTTGATTCTGGTGACTTCAGAAAAAAGGAAACTTATTTTTGTCAGTTTGGAGTTAACAGATTTGTATAAACAATCTAATTGTGTTATTACCCCAAAGGAGAGTTTCTTCTAGATAATGAATGACAAGTCAATGTCCTACAGAATGACAGATGTTTGCAAGCGGATATGATGGGGACTGTCTCTACATAGAAACCAAGTTAGCCGAATACTGCTGGCTTATATTGTGAACAAGGTGCCTAAAAAACAAGCCTATTTTTTCCTAATCATATGTAATTTCTACAAATAAATATTTCTTATGCTTTACACCTGCATGGAAAATTGCCTCCTACACAAGCCACACCTTCCAGCCAGGTCCAAACCTCTCACCACCAATGTTATCATTATACTTGGGATTCCAGCTGCCTTTGGTTATGAGGATTTCATGCAAATATAAGGGAGCAAAACATAAAACGCTGCCATTTTTTTCCCTTCCCAATTTCCCCAAGTTAAATAACAGTTTATTCTGCAGGCTTTCAAATCACTCCCACAAAATTGGCAATCCAATACAATTGACACATTCATGCTAATCCACTCAGAGTAAATACACTGTGGTAAACACTGTGATATTTGCAAAGACCATAGCTCCCAAATTATGGAAGAATTAAGTAGGGATATAATGAGGGAGGGCCAAGTGTGATTCAGCGTGGAGGGAAGCAGCCTTACCATTGTGTCTAATCCTCAAGTGGAAACTTTCTGTGCATTTGAGAACTTAAAAGTGTGGTTCACTTTGACTATTGCTTTAAATAAAAACGTTGCACCACGTTTTCTTGTTTTCCACCTAAGAATTAGCAAAATGCCCCCTAAGAGGTGCTGGCTTCAGGATTTTTCTGGACTTTGCCAATACTAGGACATGCTCAAGCCCTCTCAGGAATGTTTGTGTCACGAAACCACAATCTATTGGTTCAGTATTTGTTGGATGTTCATGGAAAGACAAGGGAGTTTAGTCTGTTTAGCAAAGCTGGATTTGAGTCCTGGATTTACCCTGTTACTAATCACGACCCCAGGAAGAACCAATTGAGCACTGTAAAAGTTACTGGAGTTTTTACATGCATTGTCGCCTTATGTTGATCCTGTGAGGCAATGAAGGCACAAGTTAGTCATTCCCACTTTAGAGATGAGGAAGCCAAGGCTCAGAAAGGTTGTTGGTTGCATGTTATCTCATAGCAGCCACTTTCCTCAGGCAGCAAACAAGCGCAGGCAGAGGTCCAGAGAAGGTAGGTGCTTCACCTGGCATCACACAGCAAGTCTGACGCTGGAAAGAGCGCAATTAGTCTGGAATTTCCAGCCCATTAATTAGGTCACTGGACCATGCCGTCTCAGTGTGTCCAGCCTGGCCTGGGAGGTGAGCCACCTCACATTTCGTCCCCTAGGCCAGGAAACCGCTTCTGAGCCCTGATTGGGTCAAAGTGAGCACAATGACCATAGACAGGTAGTTGGGAGAGGAAATAAAATACTAATGATGTTCTCTGCAGTTTCAAGTGCCTCTCTCGTCCCTATAAATGGATGGCTTGGACAGACGACTCTGTAGTTGTAATAAATAAAGACTTGCCACCACTTTCATCTCTGATCCCGGTCCACCCACAGGCTTCAGGAATATGCCTGACTGAGCAGACAGCCTCACAGGTTTCAGTCTGTGTCCATCCGGAGGCGTGGGCCCTCTGGGAGAAGACCGAGTCTGCTCTTACATTGCTCCTAGGTGATAGTCTGGAGTTAGGGCTTTGTCTACAGAGCATTAGACGTTCAAACACCACAGTGATGACACAAGAAGAACGTTTTTCTCTCTTTCACTGGACACTTGAGTATAACCAAGTAAATTTTATTGAGCACATACTATGTATAGGACCCAATTCAAATATCTAACAAGTGCTAATAATCAGTGCTAACATCAACAAAATGTTATAGTGTGCTGAACCTTCTCCCAATACATATGAAAATTGTTAAAAAATTAAATCAGTGGGGAAAAAATACTTTTAAAATATACTTTTATTGATTTCAGAGAGGAAGGGAGAGGGAGGGAGAGATAGAAACATTAATGATGAGAGAGAATCATTGATTGGCTGTTTCCTGCACGCCCCACACTGGGGATTGAGCCTGCAACCCAGGCATGTGCCCTGACCGAGAATCAAACCACATGACCTCCTGGTTCATGGGTCGACGCTCAACTATTGAGCCACACCAGCTGGGCAAGAAATCTATCTTTGGAAGATAGGGAGAGAAGAGAATGAAAGAATTGTGGAAAACGGTTAATGATGTTACACTTGTTAAAAGCAGCATTTATAAATTTGAACTCCCTTGGATTAGGAACAAAAGGTACATTTTGTGCAATTTGGTTTGTTTATAAATGGTCATGTTTTGTGTGTTCCTAGATATGAAACCCAAAAATAAAATATCCAGAAAGATGTGTGACAAAGAGCTTTTCCCAGAAAAGTCGTTAGAAATAAACATCTTTTTCTGATTTATTTTCCTATTTTACTCTAATAACTTAATTTATAAATGTATTTTATTTATTTTTTGGTAGTTACTAATTAACTGTAGCAAAGATTGCTATAAGTAAAAAATATGATTGTTAGGAAAAGCAAACAGAAAACAACAAAACACACACACACACACACACCCACCAAGCAAATCCCACTAAGATTTCTCCAAATCCATCAAATTAAAGCTATCTCATGTTAATTATTTTCTTTTTCTGTACTTACATTTAGTTTTTCTCTACTTACGTATTATTTAGCTATGACTTAGTAATTTCTATGTTGTTTTCCTCCAATAAATTAGCTCCTATTTGACCATATTTATTGCCTTTAGTTGCCTTCTGGGAGAACTCTGTCCTCAGTTGATTTTAAACCTCCCATCTCCCCAGGGAGCCCAGTGAGGGGTGGGGAGTGGAGCCTTGTGCTTTTCTGTCTTCAGCAAACACACCTGTGGAGCGTCCCAGTGTCCCTTAGGTGTCCCTCGGGGCTGTGGGAGGATGTGGGAGGAGGAGAGGAACTGGAACTCTGTACTACGATAAGTTTAAACGTTTGGTTTCTGCTGTTCATTACGAATGATGTCCAATGTTTGACTTGTCTGTTGGGTTGATATGAGAAGTAGGAGATAATGAAAGAGAAAATAATCCTATATAATAAAACCTTAATATGCAAACTGACCGAACGGTAGAATGACCGGTCGCTATGATGCGCAGTGACCACCAGGGGGCAGATGCTCAATGCAGGGGGTGCACTGCTCAGCCAGAAGCTGGGCTCATGGCTGGTGAGCGCAGTGGCAGTGGTGGGAGCTTCTCTAGCCTCCACGGCAGCGCTAAGGACATCTCCTGAGGGTTCCCAGACTGCGAGAGGGTGCAGGCTGGGCTAAGAGACCCTCCACCCCCCAGTGCACGAATGTTGTGCACTGGGCCTCTAGTTTAAATATAAAAGATAAAATAAGAAAACCAAAGCTGTCACATTTTATTGAATTAAAAACGTTGAATCATGTGTGCATGTATTTTATCTCTCTCTAAGTCTGCCCACTTTTCATTTAATATTAAGTAAGCATTTACTATTATGGGTCATGTCCAAGGCTTTATACTGGAGACTCAGAAATAAATGACACAGTCTTTGCAGTATATGAGCCCAGCATTTCTCACACATTATTTCACTTAATTTTTTTCAATAATGCACTAAGGTACAAATCTTTACCCCTTTTTCAGAGAAGTAGAAAAGGTTTTGGAAGTTAAAGCCACCTGCTCAAGGACACATAGTGAGTGACTTTCTAGTGCCTGAGAACTCTACTTGGGAAGGATTTTGAAGATTTCATATATAAGATCTGGTGCTGTTTGAGTCTAGCAAAAGGAACCAAAAATTATGTTATTTAACAGATATTTGCTGAGTACCTACAAGGTACAAGACATTGTTCTAGGTGTGGTTGAGAACAAGATATGATGTAGAAAAAGGTAGCTAGTAATACAGAAAATATTTTTTAAAAAATGTTTTATTGACTTTAGAGAGACAGGAAAGGATAGGGGGAGAGAGAGAGAGAGAAAGAGAGAGAGAGAGAGAGAGAGAGAGAGAGAGAGAGAGAGAGAGAGAGAGAAACATTGATTAGTTGCCTCCTGCACACCCCCTACTGGGGATCAAGCCCACAACCCTGGCAGGTGCCCTGACTGGAGAATCCAATCTGAGAATTCTCAGAGCATGGGATGAGGCTCAACCAATTGAGCCACATTGGCCAGGGTAATACAGGAAATCTTGATATATGATGGTATAGCCAGCGAAACACTTTCTGTTGATATAAATCAACAGGGAAAGAGGTCCCTGAGACAAGACAGAATTGACAAGTATCAAAGAGTGTTGTGTATGCAGAAGAGGGCACAGAAGAGAGGTGTCTGTTTAGGTTAGGACCAATGGAAAGATGTGCATGAAACTCTTGTGAAGGGAAAGTTTTCTATGTTTTGCAGAAAAACAACAATTGGTGAAGGTGAAGGTGATCATGATGAGAAAGAAGATGGTATTAATGACGCCTGCGAGATAATGAGCCTGACCAGTAATTGCTCTCTTCATTTGAGCATGAAAGGTCTGAAAACTGATGGTACCTGAAGGGCATTAAGCCGACTGCAAACCGATATTTCATTTAGTACATTTTTTTTTCATGTTAATAAACTTTGGCTAGTAGGAATCCTTGGGGCAGGGAGTACATATCCTGAATAGAAATATTGAAAAATTAGAGAAACATTCTTATTGCTAATGACTTGGTCAACTGAGATTGGGTAATCGGCCTCATTTCTGTTTGTTATTAGGCATAACGTGTTTTATTCCTTCGTGTAGAAAATACGAGCTTTCGATATCACTGCTTAGTATAATTGACTCTTCTGAGCCCTGTTTGAACTTAGTGATTCATCATTTTTCAAATTAGTAGGGACACGGATAGGGTAATCTGCGTCTGTAATCAGTAAAACCTTCCGAATGCCTTCCACAATAATGGATTAGGCTGTCATTTGTAGTATCTCTTATTTCTGTTATCATCTGCGCTTAGGATGTCAATTTGAGCTTATTAGTTTAATTTTTAAGACATTTCTTCTTACTGCTGACAGCCATCGGAAGCATGTCCACTTGATGCGCGCTGCCTTATTTGTTGAATTTGGCAGAAGTGACCCCCCCCCCCCCCCGCCTTGTAAAAGACAAGATACTCAAGTGTCAAGCGCTTACAGGGTCATCCATCTTCTTCGGCCTTCCACCCACTGGGGCTGGACCACATGCACCCACTGTTCAGGCCCCGTCTCCGCTTTCTCTTTGTCATTATGCTGTTGTCAATTCCGCCATTTATTCAGTGATTAATCATCATTTGGAAGGTTCTGCTGGGAGCCAACAGAAAGGGGAGTATTCCTGCAGGTGGTGTCTCTCTGATTAGTCAAAAGTGATAATGACTTGCTGCTGGGGCTTTGTCCTAAGGAGGGGAATTCTTTTTCTTTTGCGGAAATGCAATTGAATTTTATAAACTGGGAAATAAATTTAATTGTACAAAGAACATTAGAATGGGTCTTTACAAAGTGGAGAAACTGTTTTCCTTACAGCACCTTTAGAATCACAACTTGCTTACAATCTTACCTTTAAATTTTTTTAAAATTCAGAGCATTAAAGATGCACGTTCATGGCAACAGAAGTGCCTAAAAGTAACTCCATGGAAGATGAGATATCTGGTGTTTTATCAGCAATTACTCTCACTGAAGTAATATATTTAATATTTTTACCTTTGAGAGCCACAAAGATGGATGATGGTATTTAACTTGGTGCAGTATTACTCTTTTGTTCTCTTTTATATTATTTATTTAGAAAATAATATCTCTGACAATGAAGGTATTGGCTATGTTGTTTAACTATGACTGCTTTCATTAAAAAAAGGGGTGAGCAAGATGGATACCCTGGAAGATTTCCCAAGGAGTCTCAGGCTCCACAGAAAGGGGGTACCTTGGTGGTGGTGGTGAAGTCCACCCAGAGAAGTAAGTGCGTTTCGGGTGGTGGAGGGAAGAAAGGAACCAGGGAGGGTGGGGAGAGAAGGGAATGTCAGCCTGCTTCCAGCCTGACCAGTCTCTCCACCAGTTGTTACCTATGTGCTTCCTCAGTGAGCAGGCAGGGTTTCCAGAGAGCGTATGAGTGTGTGTGTACGTGAACTTCTTTCACTGCTCAGTTGATCAATGTGAGAAGGATGAGTGGCTCAGAGAGAATTACTCATTTCAGTCTTACTCCTTTGGGCAAATTCAGAGATCCTGGAGGCTGCCCTGGATTTACTTATCATATTCATCCTCCCTTCATGGGAAGTCTCTCTCAGTTGACGTGTGCATAAAAGAGACTAAACATGTCAAGGTTCCAGAACCAAATCCTGGTGACTGGTACTTACTTTTAGTAGTCAATTATCTCATTCTCATTCTCCCCACCCTTCCTCCTCTTTGCCACATTTTGCTGGTGACTCAAGTTTTTCCTCGGATCTTTGCTTCCCTGGTCTGAGTCTGAGTGTGGCATTTGAAGCCCAGGAACAATCTCTGAAGGATCCGCATATAGGTAGCCACTTGAAGCTCAACCCTGGTGTGTGTGTGTGTGTGTGTGTGTGTGTGTGTGTGTGTGTGTGTGTGAAGTGGGAAAGGGGTCCCTCCCTCCAGGACAGCTGCCTCTTGGGCCGGGAGGGAGGTTGGGCTGGAACTGAGGTGATTTGCAATTCATAGCCTCAGCCAGTCACTCCTTGACAGGCAAGTTTCCCCAGGACTGGGAGCAGCTGTTGCCTGACAGGGAGATGGGCTAGAGTGATAGCTGAGCTGCCCGCCTGGGAGGTGGCTGGGAGTCCTGTGGTGGAGGGCTCTTGCAGAAGACAGGTGTAGAGTACAAGAGCCAGGTGGATGTGTGAGGGGTGCGGGTAGATGTGGGGAGCAGCCCCAAAGCCCTCTCCTGGGCAAAAGAGCAAAACACTGAATACAAACTTCCAGATCTTCCAGCCCCTCCTAACCCCTCACCTCTATGCCCCCTTCCCCGCCTCCCCAGTCTAACACGGTTCTTAGAGTCTTACATCCTCAGGTGTAAGAGACTGAAGACAGCTTGAGTGTAATCTGTCCCAGGTGGAGATTGCTTTTGAGTGAATGCCATGACCTACAGACTTGGTTTCCAAAGTGTGGTCCCCGGACCAGCAGAGTTAGCATCACTTGGAAACTTGTTAGAAATGCACATTTTGGGGCACTACCACATACCTACTGAAGCAGAAACGCTGGGGCCTTGACACCCGCTATCTAGTTTAACAAGCCCTCCAGATGTTTCTAAACATGCTAAAGTTTGAGAATCACTGACCTAGAGTGAAACAAGCTATGACGCAATGGAATGTTTGGCATTTGTCAATGATTTGAGGCAAAAGGGCACACTAAGGAGAACAGGGTCTTATGAGCCCTCTCATCACTCCTCCCGTGAAATGACCTTCTCAACCTATAACTAAAGACATCCCACCCATGGGTCCCAAGCTGCTGAATGTGAGACTGAAAATAGCACTTACATTTAACTAGCAGAGTATTTCAACTTTGCCTTGGAAATTGTTGAAAAACTTGCACAGATGTGGCTTTCCCTTCTTTTTTCTAGTACTCAAGTTAGTTCTCCTAGGGTTGAACCATTGCTCTTTGGTGAATGATTCTCCAAGGTCTGGGTAAAGGAGAAAGGGGATCTACATTTATTAAGATCTGGCAAGCACATTGTGCTAATAAAGAGCATTAGGTATAGGAAATATTCCAGTAGTTAGCAAACTCTAACTCCAACCCAGCCTCCTGCCTGAGGTGGACATTTGATGGAAGAGAATAGTACTTTCAGAAAGTTAGCAATGTGTCCAAAGTTGTGGTCAGTGCATAGCAGCAGGTCCTTGGTGGATTCTTTTTTTTTCTCTTTCTTTTCTTTATTTTTATTATTTTATTTATTTTCCTTGGTGGATTCTTATTGAATTGAAACCTGCTTGACTGCACCTCAAGAGCCTGTTTGTTACTCTTCATTCATACATTTATCTCAACCTTCTTGAACCCAATTTTAATTTTGGTTTAGGCTCTTGCAGTAACAAGTTCCAGATGAGGTAATGAATTGACTATCTACAGTGTAAAGGAATGTGTCCCTTTATTTATCCTAAAACGACCTCTTCCAAGTTTCAAGAGTTGCTTATCTGAAATCTTAGGTTTGGGTGTTGATGCTTCCGACTTTGTCTGAGATAGTCTCTGTGATTGTGCAATGATGAGTCAGTGGTACTGATAGCACTGCCACACCACACCAGGTGAGAAACTCTCCAAGGGGAGGAATGCCTTCTGACTCCTTGCCAGGGTCTAGCTCGCCTGTGCTTGAGATGGTGGTCTATAGTGTGGTTTAGGAATTCACAAAGACCCAACCACATTCTTCCTGAATTGGTGCCTTAAATTCTATCTGGAAACTCATTCCTTTAGGTAAAACATTTTTCTTTAGTATTGTCTCCTACTAGATTAAACTTTCATGAAGTCAAGGAGAAAGGCTTCATCATTTTTCGTTGGCCCCTACCATCTGTCACAGAGCCCGAAATAATCGGCTTGCCCTAACTCTCAGTGCATGCGTGTGTACATGTTCTTAGAGAAGGGTAACAAGCTATTTCCTTACATCTTAGTTTGAATGGGATGTGAGGGTGAAGTTGGCTTTACATTTGGAGAAAAAAAAAGCCATGCTCTTTGCCTTTATGAAAGTTAAATCTAGTAGAACATATTTATAAAGGAATTGTTTTACCCAGAGAAATGTGTTTCCATTGGTAGAATTTTAGACACTTTTGATCTGGTCAATTGATCTGGCCAGATAGGAGTCACCTGCCTCTCACTCCTCTGCGTGGTTTCTAGAAGAGATCTCATTTTAGAGAAAAAGTCTTATCCATTCACTGAAAGCCAGGAAGAGCAGGACAGCATGAGTGTTCTGGGGACTGGGATTAGAAAATAAGGATACATTGAAATAACAGTGAGTATTTAGTGAGCATTTTCTATGTACCTGGAATTCTTTAAAGTATTTAATAGCTATCAACTCATTTGATTTTCATGATAAACCTATGAAGTAGGAACTCTTAGTATCCTCACTTTATAGAAGAGAAAACCAAGGTCAGAAAGGTTAACTAACTTCCCCAAAGGAGACTTGGCTAGTAAGTGGAAGAGCTAGAATTCCAATCCAGATAGTCTGATTTCAAAGCCTGGCTCTGAAATAGTATGTTCTACTGCCTCTCTGGAGAGGAAAGGGGGCATAGGAAAGCAAAATCAGGGTTGAAGATTACTTACATTTTAAGATTTTTTTTGGCCAAGAATGAACCCAATATTGCATGGGGCAATGCTCCAGGGAACCAAGACTAGATATTGCCAGGAATCTGGGAGGGAATGGATGAAACAAATGCTTTATGAGAACTGGTCCTAAATGGTTTGGCTCAGTGGATAGAGAGTTAGCTTGGGGACTGAAGGGTCCTGGGTTGGATTCCAGTCAAGGGCACATGCCTGGGTTGTGGGCTCAATCCCCAGTAGAGGGCATGCATGAGGCAGCAGATCAATGATTCTCCCTCATCATTGATGTTTCTATTTCCCTCTCCGTTTCTCTCTGAAATCAATAAAAATATATTTTAAAAAAGGAACTGTGCTTTGCCAGGTTGGGGAAGGAAAGGGTTATTTAGAGGGAGATCTAAGTAAGATCTTCCTTGCAGCTCCTGCAGTGGTCCTCCCTTCTCCTGTTCACCTCTGCCTAATAATTTGATCAGTTCTCTGTGGAAAGCACTTAGTTGCTATGGTAATGAGTACTCTATAAATATTAATAGAATAAAGCCAAACAGAGTATCGCCCCATTAATGCAGAAGCTCATGGAATTAGCCTTGAACATCATGGTCTAATGATGTGCTACACAGTCATTTTATTTTAAATCCCATTGAACATGTGTGCTAGCGCTGGACCTCATAGTGATGAGCAACAAAGATCTGGAGCAAATGATGTCATGTTGCTTTTGAAGCCCAAACAACCTGTTCTCAAATGCTGTACATATCATATATGTTCACTGTTTTGATGTTTTTAGTGGAATTTTTAAAAAAAATATTTTAAAAATATATTTTATTGATTTTTTTACAGAGAGGAAGGGAGAGAGATAGGAAGTTAGAAACATCAATGAGAGAGAAACATTGATCAGCCGCCTCCTGCACACCCCCCACTAGGGATGTGCCCAAAACCAAGGTATATGCCCTTGACCGGAATCGAACCTGGGACCTTTCAGTCTGCAGGCTGACGCTCTATCCACTGAGCCAAACCGGTTTCGGCTTTAGTGGAATTTAATAATTGTTATTCTGACTACTTGATATTATATTTGGCAACTTAACTCATGAGTTTTTAGCATTGGAGACGTACAGATTCATCTAATTTTGAGCAGGAAAGGATCTTAGTGATTGTTTAGATTGGGAGTCTCAAACTTAAATGCCTGCAGGGTTGAGGCAGGTAAGGTAAATGAGGGAAGCAGGCTGTGCACAAGATAATGGGAATAGTAGGCACAGTGCCATGCCGGGAGCTTGGCATCTTATTCTAGATGCCATGTGTTTGTTTACTCGTGTTCCCTCCATCTTAGGATTTAAAGGTGATACAAGGAAATATAATTAAAAAATAAAGAATAGGATGTGGAGAAAATAATGATAATAAAAACAAAATTAAGGATAAGGTTAATGAACGTAATGATTTTAAAGCTCTCTGTGGTTGCTAGATGTATGTCCCAAGTCTCTGAGCTTCCCAGCAGCCAATGTAAAGAAAGGGACATGAACCAAATATTCAGGAGAAGCCCAGAGTACTTTTACTTCTGAAGCTCAAAGGTGCTGTCTGGACTCCCTCATTTAAACTCTGTCCTTCTTTCCTTTTCTGTTGGTTCTCCTCTCATTTCTCTACTAATTCCTCCTGTGTTGCTTTTATGAACATCTTTCCTTCACGGATCCCTTTGGCCCTCTGCCCTATGTTTATCCTAGCCTACTTACACACGGCAGGCACATGTCGACGACACATAACTTTGTCCCCAGTTCAGAGTTCTCTTCTAACTTTCAGATTTATATTTCCAACTCCAGCTACCCAGCATAGTTCTCATCACAGATGTCCCTCATTTGATCATATCCCCAAACTAAATTTATCCTCTTCTTCTACCTTACTCCTAACCCCTTTTGCTCTTACACTGGCTCCTCCTTCTGCTTTCCTTGTCTAGTAAATTACGCTACCAGCTCTTCGCCATCAGGAAGCCCTACACAGAAACCTAGGATTCATGTTTGAGCCTTTCCTTCTCTCATTCCATATGCGGTTGAGAAGGTGTATTAGTCTTATATCTTTTATATCACTCAAATCTCCAGAGCCCTCATCTAAAGCCCAGGTTTCTTACCATGCCTACCCATATGCCTGTCCTTCCAGCCAGGCCTTTCATGACCACCTTTCTTCTAAAAAATAGTCCTTCAAGAGATCTAAAGGCCTGACGTAATACCAGATGCCCTTCTCCTTGGTGCCTCTGAACTCCATTTTTTATCTCCCTAGTATCCTGAGCCAATCCTTTATCCTGTTTAGCTCCCCAGCCTCTTCTCGGCTGTTTTCTGCTCAGCCCTCTGCCTCTGAGTCCAGGCAGCAAATGCCTCAAGGGGAAGAGTGGCTCAAACACAAGGCTCATCCTTCCTCCTCTTCGCTTCCTTTCAGTCTATAATCTTGGTACCTTATAACCTGAACAACGACTTGGTGGCCACGAACCTCAGTTTCTGTCCCCTGTTCCCACAAGACTATCAACACCTCCGTTCAGCAACTCTCTTTCTGTTGGCTTTTTGCTGGGCTCTCAGCCTCTCTGCTCAAGCTGTGCCAATAGGCAAATCAGCAAATCCCTGGAGGAGGGGAAAGGTAGAAGTTGGGCTTATCTCAAAAGGGTCCCTTTTCTCTGGGACCTTGGTCCCTGTGGTCCTTGCTGTCTTCATCGCTATCCAATGCCTTCAAAAGAGTTGTTTGATTTTCTTTTTCATTTATTATCCAGCTTTTCTAATTATTCTTGGTTGGGAGGGTTTCTGTGCTCAATTGATCTTTATTTATGGAAAAGAATCTTAAAACTCAAGGAAGCCAACTAGGCTCATTCAACAATAACAATAACAATGTATCGAGACTTACTGCTTCCTTCCAAGAGCATTAATCTCTTGGGGGTCTTGTGAGACTAAATGTGTTTTATAATTTATGCCACCACTTGCATACACATTTAAAAGGAGTTTATTGGGGGAGGGGAGGGAGATTCTCATCCCTAACTAATTAACTAATAACTAACTAACTGACTGACTAACGTCAACAATTAACATTTGTTGAGCACTTACTATGTGCCAGAAACTGTTTTTAAGAATTTTGCATATACCATTTCACTTATTCCCCACAACTTTGAGAAATGGGTTCTTTTACGATTCTTCTTTTTCAGGAGAGAAAACTAATACACAGAGATATGAAATGGTCCAGTCTCCCAGACTCACAAGGAGTGGAGAGGGGCTGATTCCACCCAAAAAGTGGACCTTTTAAAAATCTCAGATAGTTTTCTATTAAAAAAATTGTCTTTGCATTTTTAAGAAAATGGAAGTCTCAATGAGCCTCAAACACTCTCCGATTTATGTTTATGTTGGGGGTGATGCTCATGGCATAGGGAAAATAGCAGGACAATTGCCTTAGGCACTAAAATTTCCCCAAAGAGATACCCAATTTATCTTGTATTTCTGGTGTGTTTGAGTTTGTAATTAATTTGCCTAAAATGTTTCCAGAATGCTGTTCTCTGGAAATGAGCAATTATCTTCTTCTTCTGCTCAGAAGCAATACGGCATCCTGAATTTCCCAATAATTTTTTTCATGGTATTTCCCAATTTTTTCCCCATGGTACTTACCACAGTTTGTAATTATTATTCATTATTATCTATAATGATTAGTCTATTTATTTACTTATTTGAAACATCTGTCTGCACCACTAAACCAAAATCTTTACTATTACTTATTATAAAGCAAGGTTTCACAACCTTAGCACTACTGACATTTGGGAATGGACCATTCTTTGTTTTGGGGGGCTGTCCTATGCATTGCAGGATGTTTAGCAGCATCCTTGGCTTCTTACTAGATGCCAGTAGTACTTCCCTAATTGTGACAATCAAAAAACATCTCCAGATATCCCTTGGGGGGACAAAACTGTCCCTAGCTGAGAACCACTCATCTATATATATATATAAAAAGGCAGCTGCCATAACAGCCATAATGACCTAACAACTGGTCGCTATGATGCCCACTGTGGCCAGCGAATAGGCCCGATCAGGGGGTGGGGCCGGCGGACAACCTCTCGGCCCCTCCCTGCCAGCCTGCCCCTGATTGGACTCTCCCACCCTGATCAAGAGCTGGGCCTGCCAGCCAAACGCTCCCTCCCTTTCCCCCCCACCAGCTTTGCCCCCATCAGCCTGCCCCACCACTATAGGCCATGCAGCCCCTCCCCCCGGCCAGACCGCCCCTGATTGCACCCCCCCACCCCAATAAGGGGTGGGGCTGGGTGGCCAACCTCCTGCAGCCCCTCCCCCCAGCCGGCCACACCCCATAGACCCCCCACCACACTGATTGGCCTGCAGCCCCTCCCCCTGGCCAGTCCCATCCCTGATAGCCACTCCACCTCAATAGGGTGGGGGGCTGGCCGGCCAACCTCCTGCAGCCCCTCCCCCTGCCCAGCCCCACCCCAGATCAGCCCCCCAACCCCAATCGGGGACAGGCCAACTGGCCAATCGCCCTTGGCCCCTTCCCCCAGCTGGCCCAGCCCTGATTGGGGCCCTGATCGGGCCCTGATCCAGATGGGCTGGCCGGCCAACTTCCTGACATCTCCTCCTACTTACAGGCCCAGCCCCGATCTGCCCTGATTGACCCCACCCATGCACGAATTCATGCACTGGGCCTCCAGTGTATATATAATTCATGTATAAAGTAATGCATGCATGAATGAGAGAATTAACAGTCTCACTCTGGAATGTGATGGGATTTCACCAAATCCTTGAATTCTTGGGATTTTCCAGTCCTTGAATAATTGTTGTCCCTTTGTGTATTCAGATTCATTCATTCTCTCATCTATTTGCTAACGAAACACTTATTGAGGACCTGTTAATGGAAAGAGGTCAGAGTACTGTAGGTTGTTTATACTCTGCAAAGCTCAGGGGGCCTGTGCTGGGCATTAGATGGTTAAGGGTGAACAAAATAGGAATTACTTTCAGCTTATTATGGCCCAGGGAGTACGGTAGTCCAGCAGCACATTTTGGATCAAGCTTACCCTGCCTGCAATGCTTTCCTTGTTCTTCCCTGCTTTTCTGTGTCTTAACATTCTTCACACCCTGTTCGGATTTACCTTCTCCTGTGCAGAGAGAGTCCAGATCTATTTGGCCTTTGCTACCTATCATACTGATGGTGTTTTATAAATCTTATAAATACGTCTGGACTCCTTAAATAAATGTTTTAAAGAAGCCTATTAGACTAGAAAAATCCTTAGGTATAAATGCAGTTCTAACCTGACTTCTGCCATCAGTCTAGCTTCGTGACCCTGGCAGGTTGTCTAATTGCTGAGGCTCACTTAATCTATGAAATGGAAATGGTTTGCCCTGGCAGGTGGCTCAGTTGGTTGGAGTATTTTCCCGTACACCAAAAGGTTGTTCGATTCCCAGTCAGGGTACACATCTACGTAACAGGTTTGATCTCTGCTTGGGGCATGTACGGGAGGCAACTGATCGATGTTTCTCTCTCACATTGATCTTTCTCCTCTCTCTCTCTCTCTCTCTCTCTCTCTCCCTCCCTCCCTCCCTCCCTCCCTCCCTCCCTCCCTCCCTCCCTCTCTCCCTCCCTCCCTCCCTCCCTCCTTTCCTCAATCTCTAAAACCCAATAAAAACTTATCCTTGGGTGAGGATTAAAAAAAAAAAAAAAAGGAATGGTTTTACCTGCTATATTGAGGATGATATTGAAGATATTAAGTGAAATAATGGATATAAGTATATTTGGTTAATTTAAAAGCACTATACAAGGTAACATGCTGTCATTATCAACATTAAGAATAATATAACAAAGTCCTTTAGCCAGGGACTGCATTTTATAAGCCTCTGTATCTCTGGAACCTATTATAAGGCTGCATATATAGTAGGGAGCTCCACAAATGATAGTTGGTGATGCTAATATGGTGTCTTGTGAAGTGTGGATCTCATTCATTATATAAATTTGTTATCTGTGATTATACACTAGCCAATAAATAGTTGTAGAGCCAAATTGAATTTCAGATAATCACCCAAGAAGTCTATATTATTGCTCATACATATGTATGTTGACACCTTCTGAAGTTACGAGTTGTACATATTTCATATGAAACATATTTTAAGAACCTAATGGTGTCTTATGGATTTTTATTGAGAACTTTAAAGAATATTTTATTTTATACAGAAACACATTAAATAAGGTAGAAATTCTGGTAATATTTCACTCTGAAGTATATTAAGATGAAAAGTAATGTATTTCAGCACTTGGATAGATTCATTTTCTTTTTTTCATTCTATTATAAAAGAAAGTGACAAATCCTCCGGAATATAGTAAGAGATTAATCTACCTAAAATACTCATCTTCCCCAGTTTTAAAATTTGTTTTAACCAATGTATAAAGGCAATTGACTAAAATTTGTTCTTGGCAAAACTCACAGTCGGTTTTGCCTTCCTGATATTGGCCCATTTTGTGGTAATGCTAAAATTGAACACCATAGTAACAAATTTGTTTTACTAAAAATATTGAGATAATACAAATAAGACATTAAGCAAACCCTTGCATTAGCTGAGTTGACCTTTCTGAAAAATAAACACTAAGGAAATATTTTAAGGGAGTCCTTTTTTTTCTTCTTCTCAACTTAGGGTTCACTTCCAGTCAAATATTGCTTTTGTTTACAAAGAATTAGGTTAATACCTGTTAAATGTGGCAGTAAAGTTTTATTACATATAATTAAGTTGTAAAACTAAATGGACTTTATGGGTATAATTAACCAATACAAGATTTTATATTTTTTTAATGAGAAATAACTGACTAGTTTAAGGTACTAAATACTATACTAGCTATAGAGCTTTAAAAAAATATTTAGTTTGTTTTTCTAAAATGGGAAATTCAGAATGAGGTTTTTAAAAAGTCCATTACAAAAGAGTTATGTGTACTGTATTTAATTATTGTAGCACTGAATTTTTTCTCTATATAAATTCAGATTGATGTGGGCCAAACAGGGCTAGCTCCTTCCTCATATGTGGTCACTTAACCTTCAAACTACCCAGGAAGGTATCTTCATTAGAGAGAAGAAAAATCTAAGATGCTTTAGGGTGAAGGAACTTGCCTACAGCCACAAAGTTTAAAAAATGCTAAAGTGCCCAGCCAGTGTGGCTCAGTGGTTTAGCATCGACTGATGAACCAGGAGGTCACAGTTCAATTCCCGGTCAGGCCGCATGCCCAGGTTGAGGGCTCAATCCTCAGAGTGGGGCGTGCAGGAGGCAGCTGATCAATGATTCTCCCTCATCATTGTTGTTTCTATCTCTCTCTCCCTTTTCCTTCCTCTCTGAAATCAATAAAAATATATTAAGAAAATAAAGAAAAAGTGCTAAAGCTGGGTTACAAACCCAGATTTTCTTAATGTGAATTCGGTATTCTCACCAGTCCAGGTACTCAGGGTGATATGAACTCCAGTGCTGTATGGTAGCATTCTAACCCTTCCCAAGTCTAGTGTGCTAAGATCTGTTGACCTCACGTAGCATCAGCAGACACATTTATAACCTTTAAACTTCTATAAAATTTCCCTGAACTTGAAAAAATAACTATTACTCATAGTACGCCTATTTAAGAATGTTCATTGGCTACTATTTTATTTCAAGATGGTGGGCTGAACTTGAGATTTTTATTGGTCAAAATTGGTGAGTTTCTTCCTACATTATCACGCAGAAGAAAAGTATTAAATGCTCAGAGATTGAGTTGCAGGCCAAACCTCACTTATTCAATCATTATTTCATTTCCCCGTATGCTTCTGTTTCCAAATGCAAATCCATCTGGTTCAGTCAAAAAGGCCAATTTAAAAAGAAGCACTTCCATGAAACAAAATCTATTGCATGATAAGAAATGGATGGAATTTTTTTTAAAGTAACAACACCTTGTTAAAAATGGCCAAGTCTGCAATATAAAACATGCTGGGAGCTCTTAGACAGGGTTTGGGAAGGGAAGGGGATAGTTAGGATGGAATGATTGGCCAGCTTTGGGAGGACACCACAATTTCAAACCCAAGAGGAGTGGCAAAATCTAGTCCAATCCAACAGGAATTAAGACTCAAGGGGTCAAAAAAAAGACTCAAGGGGTCAAATCCAGAGATCAGAACTATGATAGAACTTATCGACAACCAAAGCAAGTCTCAGCATCAGTGGGTGTCCCAGTGCAATTAGGGAGGTTATGGTAGATATTATTGACTGCTTATTCAACATCCATTCTGTCTTCCTTACAAATGGTGACAGAAACTGATACTGGTCTCTAATATGGATTTCCCCATCTTCCAGAATTAGAATTCCCAAATATTAGCTGGCCGCCCAAAATTTATTTCTCAGCCTTCCTTTCAGCTTGTAGGTGTGGCCATGTGACTAATGGGATGCAAGCGAAGTGATGTATGGAACTTTCAGGAAGTATCTTTAACATCTCCAAGCTTTCTTTCTTCTAGATAGTTAGATTATAGACGTGAAGGCTGGAACAGGACCAGACTTTATAAACTATGAAGTATGTTATAGACTGAATATTTGTGGTCCCCTCCCCCCCAAATTCATATGCTGAAGCCCTCCCGCAATGTGATGGTATTAGGAGGTGGGGCCCTTGGAAGGTAATCAGGTTTAGATGACCTCACGCATGTGGGTCCCCATCATGGGATTAGTGTCCTTAGAAGAAGAAGAGGAGAAACCAGAGCTCTTTTTGTTCTCACATTAAGAGGAGATCCTGTGAGCACACAGTGAGATGGTGGCCACCTGCAAACCAGGAAGAGTCCTCACTAAGAAACAAATCTGCTAGCACAGTGATCTTGGACTTCCCAGCTTCCAGGAGTGTGAGAAAGAAATGTTGCTTAAGACACCCAGTCAATGGGATTTTGTCATAGCAGCCCAAACTGATTAAGACAAAATAGAAGTCCCATGATGAAGATAGTAGAACTACAAGGTTAAAGGAACCTGAGACCCTGATAATTGGGGAACCACCAAACCAAACCTGGACTGTCTGTGTTAAGATAAACTTAATTCTAACGGATACACTAATAGAATTCCTATATTATTGGGGGTGGCAATGTATTCAACAATAAAACTATGTTTCCCAGCCTCTCTTGTAGCTATATATGATAATGTGTCTAACCTCTGGCCATTGAAATAGAGTGAAAATTATGATGGAATTCTGGAAAGTTTCCTTAAAAAAGGAATAGGCAGCTGAGGAAAGTCCCTGTGTCTTCCCTCTTTCTTCCTTCTGACTATTTGAAATGTGGGTGTGGTGGATGCAGCTATTTCAGATCATGAGGGTCCTTGAGCTCCAGGATAGTAGGAGTTTTTCTCCTGTCTTTTCCAAAGTTCCTGATGACTTTTATCAGGTTTGGACCACCTGCTTTTGGACTTCCTTTACACAAAGAAACAAACCTTTTGCTTTTAAGTCTCTTTATTCCGATTTTCTATTAGGTGCAGCCAAATCTAATCCTATCTGATAGAGAGGTTTATTAGAGTCAACAAGCAGGTATAGGAAACATAGGTCAAATGGGGCCTGTGTCTCATCTAGTTGGGAAATTGGAGTGGAAGTAGCAACTCCCTGGCAATAACCAGGTTGACTAGTCAGATTCAATATTAGATCTCTAGCCAATGTATGGGTGTGGATCATCTGGGCCCTGCTCATTGGTGGGTAGCAGTAGCTAGTGTGCTTCCTGATCAGGTACTCACTGTGCTGGGCACAGCTGGGCCTGCAAGGGTCAGGCTTTTAGTGAGCTGGGCAGTGGCCGAAGCAGGCAGGGGCTGACATAGTCCATGCCTCTGTTAGATACTGTTAAGGCAGAACCCATATGCTGAACCATTCTCTCAGTGCTGTAAGCAGCTGGATGACTCTCTCTAACATCCAGGCTTGTGAGACTCAGCTTTGCTCCTCTCTGTGTCATGTGTGGGCCAGCTGCATCCCTACTGGTCCTCATTTCTCCTGCATTGAGCTCATGTACTCTCTGGGGATTAATTTGACTGTGAATACTCTGGACTCCAAAGTGTGGGAAAACTGGAGACACAAACAACAGAAGCCTTAGTGCTACAGTGGCAGAGAGTAGCATCTTTCCTTTGGTTAGCATCACCTAAGACCCTGCGTGCGGTTTTGTGCTGGTGACATTTCCTAGTCAGAGACACGTCTAGGCAATGACTCAAGGAGGCAGCCTGCTGCTGAGCAAGGAGAAGGCAGGTCTGCATGTTGGAGTTCAGAGAACCCTGGGCTCATATGAAAACTACCCGCCTAGAGCTTTTGCTGTCAAAGAGGTAAGGTGGGTAGAAACATGCTGTGAAATATAAAGTGTCCTGCAAATTATTTTAATTGTATTAATGGAGAGAATAACCACAAAATCACCATCATGCCCACTGTTACTGAGACTATAAGGTACTGACTCCTTTTAATATGCCCGGAGATAGCAGGGTGCCTTCTCATTAATTTCTTCCCATTAAGGCTACTCTTGGGATTTATTTTAACCAAAATTCATGTAGATTTTAAAAATTGGAGAAATAGGAACCTTTCCAGTGCCTCAGGATCCATTTCTTCCCAAGATGACCTGTTCATAACACTACTGCAAGCTCACTATACCTTCACAATTAACCATGCTAATAATGGGATATAGTAATTTTGTGTGATACATATTGATCTTGTACCTCATATACATGTTAATCATGTACCCATTTACTATTATTTACCCCATTTCCAAAAGTGTGTTCTGTTAATAGGTGTTAGGTAAGAAATGGTGGTGGAATACTTTTGGGAAATGTAGGCATAATTGAGCTGGAGAATTGTTATTGGTATGTCTAGGGGGAGGGAACTATTTGACGTGCACATCCTGGAGTAAGGATTTTCATTGCCTCCCCTCTACTCCAAGGAATTTGATGGGGTAGATTTGCATGTTTATACTTTCTCTGCCCCTAATAATCAGAGAACAGGCTTCCTCATACCCAGGCTTGTCTGGTCAAATGTTTTTTCCTGCTGAGATGGTTCATCTGGGGGAATGTCACAAAGTCAAAGCAAGAGATGAGATGACTCATGGTGGCCATGGTGGTGCCCTAGCCAGATCGCTTTGGTGTTTTTCTGTGCCTGACATTTTTGGTTTTCCATCCTTCCACCTATTCTGGGAGCTGCTTTATGTCCTCTCTGTGACTCCCTTTTCTCCTTAGGTTAGGCAGAGTTCATCCTGCTGCCTGCAGCCAAAGATATTGACTAAGGCAGAGTTCATGAGTATCTTTACAGCTGGGCTCACAGAACTTTTAACAGGCTAGTTTGCATCGTGATTCCCCAAAAGGTGCTCAAAAATGTGGAATTTTCCAAAGTATTTGCTCCAGAAGCTCTGCCTCCTCACCCCCTTCCAAATCTCCCCAGCATCTCTTAGGGTTGGCGTTCTGTGGAACTTCCTGGTGGAAATGCTAACTTAGCAAGTCACTGCTGAGCCAAATCAGAAGACAATCAGGAGAGTTAATCTAACTGGAAAAGGTGAACATTTTTCTTCCTGCTTTATAATACTAGTATATCCAGGACCCCATAATAGATTATGTTCCTCTCATGGATTCATAGTCAATCTTTCTCTAGAGGACCGTCATTGGCTTCACATACGCTGCCTCCTGTATATATCCTCTGGGCTGGCAATAAGATCCGGGACTATAGTGGATACTTGTAGAGTATTTTGTGGAAGCCAAAATACATCATATTTCCCCCCGATCCATTACATCTGCTAATGACTTAGGTCAACTGGGTAAGCAATGTGGTCATCCATAATTAATTTTGCTATTTGTTATAGCCAATTATTTTAACCGCTGGATCATTTGTATTTTATACAATCTGCCATCTTCCAGGAACATATAAAAGCTTAATGGGTTGTATAATGTGCAATCCCTGATCCATGATTAACATGCTGTTTAATGAGTACAATTTTAAGAAAGCTGAAACTTTAGGTCCCCAGCTTCTTCTACAAAGCCAGGCACTGGAATGAAAAGTTTGCAACAGTAATGGGTTTTGAATGTTTTAAATGGAAGGTTAGACTCACATAAATGAAGCTCTCCTTGCAAGCTGGGAGCATCTCTCCCCCTCCCCAGCCCCTCGGCCGCCTTACACAGCATAATGAGATGTTAGTGAACAGGGCAGCACTGGGAACTTGTTAACAATACTGATTTCTGGCTTCCAACCCTAGATATCCCAATTTAGTAGGTCCAGGCTTGGCGAGGCATGAAATTTTCCAACAAATGTACCAGGAAATTTTGACAAGTGGTGATGGTTCACACTTTTGGAAATAGTAGACTGAAAGTTTACTTGAGGGTTATTGAGTGTGCAGGCTATTGGCTCTCCCTGCTGGGGAAGTTGGAGGCCAGGAGATGGTTCCGGGACACCTGAGCGTGGTGTTTCTCTCTGGTTTCTCTCTCTGGAGGAGCATGTGGCCTCACAAAGGCTGAATGTGATTCGAGAACCAGAGGAGCCCAATATTTGTAAACATTTCCTTAACGCAGGCACACAGCTTGCTAGAGGAAATTTATCTGGAGTGGAAAGTTTGTCTGAAATCTGGATATGGAAGGTTGTAGTGTAGCAAAAACTGGGCTTTCTCGGTTCTGTTAGATTTTACTTTCTGTAAATACTGTCTCCAAGATCTGGCTGGGTTTCCCCTTTAGCCTTTTCTTTCTTTCCTTAAAAATAAAAAAATAAAAAAATAAAAAATATATATATTTTAGAGAGGAAGGAGAGGGAGAGAGAGATAGAAACATCAGTGATGAGAGAGAATCATCGATTGGCTGCCTCCTGCACACCCTCCCCCCGCCCCCCTCTTTGACTGGGGATAGAGCCTCCAACCTGGGCATGTGCCCTCACCGGGAATCGAACCATGACCTCCTGGTTCATGGGTTGACACTCAACCACTGAGCCATGCTGCCTGGGCCCCTTTAGCAGTTTCAAAAGCCATGAGCAGCGATACTGAGATATGCTTATCTGCTCCTGTCTCTTGGTCTCCATACTTCCAATAATTTTCTGTATTCCTGGTTAAATACACTGAGCGCTTAATCCATTCTGATAGGCAGGTGGATGTGTGCGCCTGAAATGCAATGGAGTGTAAGGATAGACTCCAGTTCGTGACCTGTCCCACTGAAGTGCCAGGGGAAAGGTGGTGGTTAGTGATAAGATCATTTATTCAATCCCCTAACAATTTCTGAGTATTTGGCTTGCTTCTCACTGGTAACTCTGGGCAGTTACTTAACCTTTGCAATGTTCTCAGCTGAAAAGTAACATAATAATACATTTCCCTTTTAGATTGTTGGTAGGGTTAAATGAGATAAGGCATTTGTGCATGATTTCAGGCACAAAGACCTCAAAAACGTTAACTACCTCTCCTCTTCCTTCTCTTTCTCTCTGTCTTCTGACCCTCTTCTCCTACCTGGCCCCTACTCCCTTCTCCAAAGCAACAGGCAGTTCTAGAATTTCTATTTAGGAAGGAGGCTTGGGTTATACAATCAGGTTGGAGCGTGAGGAGGAGGAGTGAGCTAGAAAAACATTTTAAGATTGAGATTGCCAAGTGTAGTTTCCCTTGGATTACCTGTTAATTTGGGATGCCTGAAGATGGGACACTGCAATAGCCACAAGCTATTTCTTGACACCACCAGGTCCAATGTCAAGGACATTGGGAGATACAAAGATGATGGAGACACTCACTTTTCTCAAGGAGTATAATCTAGGGAGACATTTGTGGTTTGATTAGCTACTCTTTAAATAAGGCAACTTATATTACTCATGTTAGAACAGAGGTACCCTTGGCCAGGAGAGCATAAAAGAGGAAGCAATTAATTCTTGGACAATGTGTTACCTCTATATTTAGAATCAGAAAAAGAAGGATCTGCCTGTCTGCTAAAAATAACAATACAGTTGTATGTATATTGCATCAAGTAGATGATTAGGGAAAATATAAGCAAAGGCAACACTGGCTACATCAAAGCATACCCAGAGAATCAGAAAGAAAGTGGTAGAGGAAGGATCTGAAGAGCTTCTCCCCTACAGCAGAGTTCTGATTTCACACACCAGCCTTGTTAGGGAAGTTCTGTTCTTTTGCAGAAGTAGTGAAGGTAAAGTTGAGAGATACTAGGGAAAACCAGTGTTTGCCTTTAGTTGTAGGCAATAAATTGTGTGGGAAATGCCAATTTCAAAATTCCTCCTTTCTACATGATTCAATGTGAGTAAGACAGAATCATTGTTGTTGACTATCAAATCCATCTCAAAGACTCAAAAATCATTAATGTCCAATAATACTGATTTGTTTTCTGTTAAATCTGAGTCTTGCGGGTTCTATAAGTCTTTCCTTTGGCAGAAAATTCAATAATTTGTTATCACTGAAGGTAAAGTAGTCTCAAAAATGTTTAGTTTGGTTTTTGGTGTTATACACCTTTAGTCCATAAAATGCTAGTTGTGTCTCTATAATTCTTTCCTGGAGAATTAATTAAGTTTCTTGTTTCCGAAATTTACAACATGACTATGTTTTTGTTAGAAGTCTGGTGGGAATTCTCATTTATTTTTGGTCTTCACTTTATGGGAACAGTTTCTATGTTAAAAATTGCAGAATGGAGAACCAGAGGCCAATAATGCTTCACTATGACAAGTTTTTCTAGCTTATTTGCTATGATGAAAATAAGATTGGCAACATCAAAACCCGACAGAAAAATTTTAAATAAAATCTGCTTTCCGGAAGTTTACATCCTTTAAAAAATGCCGATTTTCAAATATTAAGCTCAGATCTCAAAGTATTCTTTATTGAACAGCAAATACTGTGTTGTCTAGCAGTAAAAAATCCCGAAGATATTCACTAGGGAAAGCTCACGGAACACATATGCATGAAATTCTTTTGAGAGAATCAGAAGAAATTGCATTTTTAATGGCCTCAAAGTACAAATAATAGGATGCAAAGCTTAGTTAGCTTGAATATTTCCCAATTTGGACACAACATTTGAGTCTGTTTACAGTTAGGGGATTTTTAAGAATATTGATCCAAGAAGCTTCTTTGAGAAAGACCCGGTTGCTGTTGGTTTTGCCTGACCAGGCACACTCGGTCTAACTCAGGTAGGTCCCAGGTTTCTGATGTCCTTCTGTCCATGCACTTTGAAATTAGGAGTAGTTTTTGAGAAAATAGCATATCTGGAAAACAGAAGAGGTTACATCAAGGGAGCTAATGGCACATTTTTAATGTGTTGCAAGTAATAAATGTCACTAGAGAGACCAGTCCTTGTCACTCATCATACCTCTCCAGTAAAATTCTTTCCCCGAGATTCTGCAGGTTGGCCTGTTTATAGGGCATTCCTCCTTCAACTATTGAGGGAGGGAAACCCAGCCAGGACTAGGCTGAGCCGATCAGATTCTCTCCTTAAGATTTGAATGAAGGGGTCTGAGATGGTGAGTTGTCCGTGCTGAACTGAAACGTTTCTCAGCATTTGGGGCTGTGGGAAGAGGCATGTGACGTTCATATAACATCATACAACGTTCTGATGTTACAGGGGAGCTGAGAAGCCTTGAGTTCCTGGCTCAGAAAAGCAGAGTTTGTGATCTCTGGGGAGATGCTGGGGTGTGCTCCTTGTGTGCTCCTTGTGTGCTCCTCACACAACACCCTGCTACAGGTTTGCTGGGGTGACTATGCTTCTGGTCTTTGCAACTACAACAGCCTGACCAGGACCGAAATGAGACCAATAGTGTGGTGACTTCCCCTTTAAAAACACTGTTTATACCTACTCATCACTTTTGTAGCAGTCAACTGCAGACTGACTATGAAAGCGGGATTGGCTTTTCAAAACCGAAAAAGAAAATTTTCTTCTGTTGGAATTAAGGAGGAGTGGACTCATCCAATGACCTTTGAGTATAGCTTCCCAAAAGCCAATCAGGCCATCTGGCTTTACTGAGAAGTGTCAGACCCAGTCCATTGCCACAATGAACCTGCAACTTAGTCAGGGAAGACTGAGAGATTGATGTTTCTCTCTCTCTCTCCCCCTCCCTTCCTCTCTGAAATCAATAATATATATATATATATATATATATATATATATATATATATATATATATTTAAAAAACTTTCATTAGTGATGAAAGTTTTTTTTGTCGTTTGTTTGTTAATCCTCCCCCGAGAATATTTTTCTATTGATCTTTAGGGAGAGTGGAAGAGAGAGGGAAAGACAGAGAGAAACATCAATGTGAGAGAAACACATCGAGTGGTTGCTTCCTGCACATGCCCCACCAAGGCCCGGGCCAGGGAGGAGCCTGCAACCACGGAACATGCCCTTGACTGGAATCACACTTGGGACCCTTTGGTACACAGGGTGATGCTTTATCCACTTAATAAATCTGAAGTGGAAGTCCAGTAACCAAAACAGACGAAAACCCTTAGCTCTGGGTGAAGTGAAGGAGTGGGTTTGGGGCCCACCTCTCAAATGCCATGCCCCCACCCTACCCCAGCGGCTTGTCCACAGTACGAGGTGCTCCTCTGGAAGTTGCTTGAAAATGCAGAGCAGTTTAGGAAGTAGGGAGTCATCGCAGAGTGGGGAATGGTGGCTGAACAGGTGTACAGCTTCACTGGAAGCTTGCTGCTGGGTGAACCCGAATAGGGAGCGAGTAAGGAAAGGAGAACAAACAGGGGACGGTGAAGGAACTCAGGTGGGAGGGGCTGAGGGCTCCATCTGCGAGTGGGAGTGGGGGAGGTGGAGGGAATGGAGGGGAGACACCTGTCCTGCTTCTCGTGTCTGTCAGAACTGATCATTATTCCTTCTGCTGTCCCTTGACTTTCACTTCTAGCACTGGTCCTCATAATCTGCTTTAAAATATTGAGAGGGGAGTTTTCAACATGTCCCTAAGCTGCAATCCTTATGCTGGGAATAAAGAAATGTTAATATGAGCAGTGCCAATTGCTTAATTCTCAGGGTTCAACTCATAGGTGTTGCTTCTAGAAGCATACCTGTCTCTCCTCTTCCAGATGTAAGCTGCCTTTTATGTGTTTCTGACATTTTACGGTTTCCTGCTTAGGAAGAAAGTGTGCTTCCCAGGGGGTTATATTAAATTGAATTGATTGTCAGGCAGCATTGAAGAGTTACAACAAAAAGAAAGCAGGCCATATTCATCCCTCTGCCTTTTTATGTTCATGCACCATTTTTTTTCCCCCTGCTAGCAAATTAAGTTTCTATTGGTTTTGTCTGGTTATCCCAGCTTTCCATCCTAAGACAGTGCCACTAGAGCTGATTTCAATGAGTGGCAAGGTTACAATAACACAGACCCTAAGTAAGGGGGGGCCACTGATGGACTCACCCATTCGTCAATATCCCCTGTTCCTCATTAGCCAAGCTGAGCTGATTGAAATATCTTAGCAACCGATCCACATTTGCCCTTATTGAAGTAATTTGGTGAATGGGAAAATAACATTGGACCATAATGAAAGACTAATGTGTGAGTCTCAGACTGTGAGTTTCTAAATGGTCAGATTTACAGTGTACTTAAGAATCTAAGGAAATCTACATACTAAAAAGCAGAAAATAACAACAACCCCCCCAACCTTTCAAGATGGCCATTATTTGCTATTTAAATATTAAAATTCCCGTATGAAATTAAAAGGGGACCAAATATTCCTAAGTAAACATTGTGAATCACAATTCTGGTTGTGCTGTTTCTCTGCTCAAAAACTGTCTGTAGGGTAAATTCAGGCCTCATATGGCGTGGCTCAAGCCCACCTCGCCAGCCACGTCTCTACCTACTGCCTCCAGGCACAGCCGCACGGTCCCCCCTCTGTGCCTTTGCTCCTGCTGTGTGAACCCCCGGAATCCTATGGAGACTCCACCACCTGGTTTACCTGCTGTTGTTCCCTTTGGTGGAGACTTTCCTCCGGGGTCCCTGGGAGAGGTGCTCTCTCTTTGACTTCCTTGAAAGATTTGAACTGTGGTTATAGGACATTTCCACTTAAAAAAAAAATTTGGATGTATAACTTGTACACTCTATGGGTGATCTGTAAACCTCAGTTGCTAAGTTGATAAACAGTGGGGAAAATATGGGCTTTGGGGTCAGGCTGATCCCAGTTCAAATTTTAGGTCCAGTACCAAGTATCTGGGCTTAAGCAAATTCTCTTTCCGCTGTCTCCATGTCAGCTGTTAAACAGGAATCACATTTACTACCTCCCAGGGTGAGTGAGAGAATGCCAGAGATCAGGAATGTGAAGTCCAAACTGGCGCCTGGCATCTAGTAGACGCTTACTGAAAGCTAGTGTGCCTTTGGTATACTCTGTTTCATTTAGTACAGCTACTTCCCTGTGGTGTTAACGTGCTCGGTAACATTTTCCAAATTGAATTAAATTGAATAAGGGATTAAATTTAGGACTTTGCCAGCATGTTAACTCTTTTCAGACCTTTTAGTACTACTTAGTACATCTAAGCAATAATTTGCAAAATAGACCAGAAAGCAAAACACTAGTTTTACCTTTTTTTTTTTTTTTTGTAAGGAGGAGGCCCATTAATTGCGGGGCAGCAGCCAAACAGAAAACTCGATGAGGCCGTTTTCTCTTGCACCTTCTGCCTCAGTCCTAGAAGTTGGGCTTTTTTTCTGGGGAAAGACTTTGCTGGCTTATGAACCTCTCTGGTGGAGACACCATGAGTGGCATGCCAGACTCGGTGGTGGTTAGGGCCAGAAGACACAGAGAACAGGCTCTGGTCTGTGCGTGGGCTCCAGGGTGATGGAAGCTCCTGCCTCTATAGGCCTGGCTTCCTGGCATGGTTCAGAGGATTAAGCAGCACACTCCATAAAGCCCTAATAGAACTTCTAGAGGGTGCCTACACCCAGACAGTGTGAAGCACCTGATCCACACCATAAGAACAGCTTTCATCAGAAGTCAGACTATTTATTGTTAGTGGCTTCCATACTGAAACTTAAGAATCATAAATGCATACTTGTCTTGAATAGATTTTCCATTTTTAAAAAAGTTCATTGCAGACAATTTGAAAAGTACTGAAAAGCACATGGCACACCTAAATATTAACATAGTGTTTTTTTAAAAAAATGATTACATATTATAAATGCTGTTTTGTAGAGTATATTTGTATCTAAACAATTTGTTGTATTCATTTTCCCATGTCAACATTAATTTTCTTCTACAACATCAAGTTAATAATTGCCTAGTATTTCATCACATAGAGGTTTTGAGTTTTACTTATCCAATCCCCTAGAGTTGGAAAATTTTAATAATGCTGAAATAGATATTCTTTTATATATACCTCTAGGGGCCTAGTGCACAAATTCATGCACCTTGAAGGAACTGTGGGCCGCGAGACTGTGATGGTCACAGGGGCGGGTCTCAGCCCATCCTCCGCGCCCCTGCCTGGCCCCTCCTGCCGCGGCTCCTGATCCCCTGTCTGCTGGCAGCCCCACTCCTGCTGCCACAGCTCCCATGCGCTGACGCTGATGGTGCTGGCCCTGCTCTCACCCGCTGATGGCACAGAGCGATTAGAGCCGGCACCAGCAGCAGGTGTGAGCGGTGGCTACTGCCCTGATTGTCCCTCAGGGTCAGGGGGAGGTGGAGAAGCCCTCAGGGGCGATCAGGGCCAGCAGCTGCCGCTTGCACCTGCTGATGGCGATTGGGACCAGTGCTGGGTGCTGGCAGCAGGTGCGAGCGCCGGGCTGGACCGTGGTGCGCGGGAGCAAAACATTTTTAGTAACCACCAGAGGCTAGCCCCGATGACAGCGACTGGCACCCTCCTTGGTCTGGCGCCCCTGCTCACCTGCTCCACCATCCTGCCATGGCTGATGCCTCCCATGTTCCATGCTCTGCTGCCTGCTGCCGATGCCCGCCATGTTCCGCGCGTGCCCCCTGGTGGTCAGTGCACATCATAGTGACTGGTTGTTTGGTTATTCAGTTTTTCTGCCGTTCGGTCTATTTGCATATTAGGGTTTTATATATATATAGATTTCACACATTCTTTTTGGGTAAATTCCTAGGAAAAGGATTGCTAAATAAAGTGCATGTGTAAATGTTGCCAAATTACAACATTTGTGCCAATTTTCACTCTTCTATTATTTGACAGTTGTCTTACTTCCAATTTTATTACTATTGTAAGTTATACGGTGAAAACATCCTTGAACATGAATTTTTTTTGTACACCTATTGTTTTCTTAGGGTAAAATCCTTAGAAATACAAGTGCAGTATTAAAGATATAAACATTTTTAAGCTTTTTGCCTATATTGCCACATTTTCTTCTAGAAAGGTTGTTTACTCTCACCTGTAGTGATTAGAATTTTGTTTATTTCTCAGGATGCTTGCCAGAATGTAACCTAATCATCTTTAAAAAATTCTTGTTAATGAAATAGTCCAAGAACAGTAGTTCAGTATTTTAATTTGTATTTCTGTGATTGTTAATGAGGTCGAACATATTATGTGTTGTTTTTAACCTTAAGAATTACTAATACAGTAGCTCAGCTTTACAAGTAGTTTTAAAAAATATGAGAATTAGACCACAAAACTTTTACTTTAGCTGCATTAATTAGCTTTGATGCCATTAGTCAAGAACTATTGATTGAGCACTGACTTCCTGTAGGACCCTGTGACAGAGAGAAAAGGTGAGTTCCTGTCTCTAAGAAAATGGCTTGCTGGAGAGAAAATACAGATACCTGTACATACAAATAGATAATTTAAAGTTGTAAACCTTGTATATTTCATTTATTTAATATTTATAATATCTATAACCAAAGAACTTACATGCATGTATGCATAGCCCATGGACAAACAATAGTGTCGGGAACGCCTGGGGAAGGGGTAGGAATGGGTGGAGGGAGTCAATGGGGGAAAAAGGGACATCTGTAATATTTTCAATAATAATGATACATTAAGAAAAATATGTATAATATCTAAAATAATATTTAACAATATAAACTGATCCGAGTACTAAGAACAAATAGCATAGATCCAATAAAACTATTAAGACAGCGATTAAAAAATGGAATTTACCTTGAGCTTACAAAGATAAATGACTTAATTACTAATGACAATGTGATGATGCACAAAACTTAACTCTGAGCTTCTTGTCAGCCAGAGGGAAGTGTGTAGGGTCATGTAGCTGTCATTAGCTAATGAAAGGGGGTGTGCAAGTGCGTTACAAAGGATAAAATCTTTCTAGTATTGTACTAGCAGAAGAATTCTCATATAGGCACTGAACTACATAATGAACAGTGTCTTTGATAGAATTTCATTGAAAATTCAGTCCCCACATTTCTTATAGTAACAAAACAAAACAAAACAAAACAAAAAACGAAGGCATAGTGGTGTTACATTATAGTTCTTAGTATAGAAATACTAAGGGGAGTTAGATGTATACCTTTCTGAAAATCTGATTTAGTGCAGGAGTGGAGCTTTGAGAATATAGAGTCAGAATGAATAGAACACATCTTTGGCCAACTGACTATTTCAAAGTCAATTGTTTCAATTGCTATTTTGATAGATGATTAAAGATGGCAAAAACACGGGATTGTTAATGCCCAGCAAACCACAGTATAAATATCTAGTTATTGATTAACATGAGTTTTCCATGTTTCATTTATTCATTTTTGCATTCAATAAATGTTTAATAAGTCTGAGATACTGAGCTAGGGACTGTTCTACGGAGATCATAATTTGTTAGAGGAGACAAACAAATAGTTAAAATATAATGTGGTATAACTATTATAATAGCAATAAGTATCAAGTGCAAGACAGCACAGAAGAAATAGTAAGTCTGTGTGTCTTGTATGTGATGTCAGAAAAGGATTCTGAAAGGAAGTAACATTTTTAAAAATATTTTTTTATTGATTTCATAGAGGAAGGGAGAGGAAGAGAGAGATAGAAACATCAATGATAACAGAGAATCATTGATTGGCTGCCTCCTGTACACCCCCTACTGGGGATTGAGCCTGCAACCCTGGCATGTGCCCTTGACCGGACTCAAACCGGGACCCTTCAGTCCACAGGCCAACGCTCTACCCATTGAGCAAAACCAGCCAGAGTTGAAAGGAAATAACATTTGATCTAGGTTTGCAAAGCTGAAAAGGAGTCCATCAGAGAAGGTGAGAAAGACCTTCTAGGCAAAAGACACAACATATACAAAATCATGAATGTATACAAGTACAAGGGGTGTCAGTAAAAGATAAGTAGACTACTGGGGTCAGGGTATGGGGTATTAGGGGAATGTAGGGCTTGCTAAGCCAGGTGGGGTGGGCTCTTTCCCTCTAAATCTGTGCTGTCCAATATGGTAGCCACCAGTTATATGAGGCTGTTAATGTTTAAACTAATTAGAATGAAACAATTAAAAATTAATTTCCTCAGTTGCACTAGCCACATTTCAAGTGCTCAACAGCCACATGTGGCTAATGGCAATCATATTGAGAGTGCAGACATAGAAATTTTCATCACTGCAGTAAATTCTATTAGATACCTCTGCTATAGACAATAGAATGCCTTGAGAGACTGATAAACAGTGAAATAATGTGACCAGATTGGTGTCTTAGAAATTGATTGAATTGGAAAAGGAAGTAAGGGTTAAGTTGAGAGAAGATGAGTTACAAAGGTAATGGAGGAATCTAAAACATTCGGAAGGTAGAAACAATATGACCAATTAGATGGATGAGGGCACGTAATTAAGACCACCAGTGATATTTCATGGCTGGGTGGAGTGTGATAAGCGGTATCACTCATGCAAACAAGGATTAGAGGAGGAGGTCTGTTGGGAAAAACAAGTTGGACATGTTGCAACTGAGGTACCTCTAGGATTTCTTTTTAATTCTCACCTGAGGATATTTTTTCCATTGAGTTTTTAGAGAGAGTGGAATGGAGAGGGAGAGACAGAGAGAAACACCTGAAGTGAGAGAGACACATTGATTGGTTGCCTCCTGCATGCCCCTGCAACCGAGGTACGCGCCTTTGATCAGAATCGAACCCTGGACCCTTCAGTCCGCAGGCCAACGCTCTATCCACTGAGCCAAACCAGCTAGGGCACTATAGGATTTCTATATGAACAGGTAGCTGTATCCTCACAAAAGGGGATGCATCTCTCAGAGAGATGTGGGAATCTTCAGTATACTAGTATAAGTAAGTTCACCATCTATATAATAAAAGCCCAAGTGACCTTTACGGTGGAATGACCAGAATAACCGGTTGCTATGATGCACACTGACCACCAGGGGGCAAACGCTCAATGCAGGAGCTGCCCCCTGGTGATCAGTGCGCTTCCATAGGGGGAGCGCTGCTCAGCTAGAAGCCGGGCTCATGGCTGGCTAGTGCAGCGGTGGTGGCGGGAGCCTCTCCTGCCTCTGTGGCAGCGCTAAGGAGCAGCGAGCTGAGTGGTAAAGAGCAGTGAGCAGGCAGGTGGTAAGAAGCAAAGGGTCCTGTCCTGGACTGCGAGAGGGATGTCCGACTCCTGGCTTAGGCCTGATCCCCACGGGGAGTGGGCCTAAGCTGGCAGACAGACATCCCCCAAGGGGTTCCGGACTGTGAGAGGGCGCAGGCTGGGCTGAGGGACTCTACCCCCCCCCCCCCAGGCCTGTGCACAAATTTCGTGCACCGGGTCTCTAGTATAAAATAATATCAGCTAACAGAGATATAAGGCTTATAGTGCCAAGCATTGTTCCAACTGCTTTACATATAATTTATAATCTTCCCTGAAACTATGTGAGGTAGGATTTACTATTATTAACCTCTTTTTGTAAGATGAGGAAATAGAGGTGCAAAGAGGTTATATAATTTATTGGTCAAACTCACACTAGTAAATGGTGGAATTGAGATCTGAACTCTGAGAAATAGCCAAAAATCTGCACACAAAGGATGGTATGACAGGCTACAAAGGCAGGTGGATTTGAATATTTATGAAAATAAAATCCCACAAAATTCTAAAAATTAAATCATATTTAATTGCATAATAAAAGTAATTTTTACATAAAAATAAAGTAGAACAATTTGGAGTTGATTAGGAAATTTAAAACCCATCCTTGCTGGGAGTCAATGTATTTGCAAGGAGGAATGTGAGGGTGTCGAGCAGTGGTTCTCAACATTTTTAATGCCGCGACCCTTTAATACAGTTCCTCATGTTGTGGTGACCCCCAACCATAAAATTATTTTCGTTGCTACTTCATCACTGTAATTTTGCTACTGTTAATGAATCGTAATGTAAATATCTGTGTTTTCCAATGGTCTTAGGCGACCTTGCTAGCGGTTCTCAACCTGTCATTCGCCTAAGACCATCGGAAAACACAGATATTTACATTACGATTCATTAACAGTAGCAAAATTACAGTTATGAAGTAGCAACGAAAATAATTTTATGGTTGGGGGTCACCACAACATGAGGAACTGTATTAAAGGGTTGCGGCATTAGAAAGGTTGAGAACCACTGGTGTGGAGGAAGGAGGACCCAGGACAGAATTCTGGAGAACACAAATATTCAAGAGGTGGTTGAAGGTAGAGGGACTGCAAATGAGACCAAGGGCCAGGAGGGAGTGACATGCCAGAAGGCAAAGGAAGAAAACATCCAGCAAAGAGGAAATAGTCAGTGGGAAGAGTTCAGATATAGTAAAGCTTGAAAAAGTTTCCAGTGACTTTCCCAAGCAGGAGTTTATTGTTGGCCTTTGTCAGATAGTTTCCATGGTACGGAGGGTGCTGGAGCCAGAGGTAGTAGAGTGAGAAATGTATGAGAAGTGAAGAGTGTAGATAAGTCTTCTAGAAGTGTGATGGTGAGGAGAAGGGTAGAGTTCTGGACATAAAAATCTTAAATAGCAATGTGTAGATAGGAAAGGGCCACTCCCTCTGTCTGAGGGGGGGAGCCACTAGAGTGTCTGTCAACTAGTTTACAGCTTTTCTCAAAAACAGCTGCATAGCAGTTCAAATGCTTGAATAAGGACTTCATTGAAGCCATGGAGTCCTGAAACTTAAAGAAGGTGCAGTCAATATATAACTACTGTACATACAACATTCATGCTTTAACTTGTGAGAAACGACAAGGAGGAGCATGATGTACCAATCTGACACTTGCTGAAGTAGGAATTCTATGTGCAGGCTGACCATTTTAAAGGTGTTTGTTAATATTTGCATATTTTCATTAATTTTTTTTTCTGTAGAGAATAGTATTGGGCAGTTATATTGCATCGTGATGGCACTAAAAACAACGTTTTCAACCCATTCTTTGGTTCCAATCTTTTAGAAGTTGAAGGAATTATAACTCCCTTACCTAGCTAAAGAGGGGTTTGGATAGAGAAGATAAACTTAATTTAAACTATGGAGTGTTTGAAGGTTTCTTCCCCATTGTAATTATAAGAATTATATTTAATATTTATGTAACAGATATTCACATCTTTTTGGGAAAACAACTCCCTTCACATAAGGTGAAAAAAGAACGGCAAATATTTCATTATGTCAGTTGTTTATTCATTCTGAAACCCCAACAGTATCATTTTCCTCAAAAATTAATCCTGATTATCACTAAATGTTCTTGACTTACTTGATTCCCTACTGTTTGGCACTACTTTTTGTGTTTTTTTTTAGTCTTTGTTTGTGTATGAGAGGGTTTAGATACACTAATGAATTTTGAACCTTTTTGGATGAGGTTATTAGCAAGATCACGGTCAGAAATCCTGATAGTACAGAATATCTGGTTATATCTCAGCATATAAGAAGTTATTATAACAAATATGGTTATATGTAGGAAACTGGATCTAGTTTCAAAGAAAGCCTGAAAATCTTATTGCATTAAGGTAACACTGGAATAAAAATGGGCCTAATTCTATTATTTCTATAGTGTGACATTCATCTGATTTCCATGATATATTGGTATTGCTTACCCATATATGAGAACATTAGAGACACTGATGATAGCCTACACAGAGGACTTCAGGTCTCTTTGGGATGGCAATATACCTTACCTAAAATACTACATTTCCCAGATTCCCTTGTAAGTGAAAGGAGCAGCCATGTGACCTCATTCTGGCCAATGAGATATAAATGAAAGTCATCTGGTGAGGCATCTAGAAAAAACTATTGTTTTCTTGAAAAAGGAGACCAAATAAGAAGACCAAATAAAAAGCCAGTAAACGTTTTTGCCTTTGCTTTCTCCTTTCTTCCTGCCTGGACTACAGATGTGATGATAGTGATGATGCTGCCATCTTGGGCCATGAAGCAATAAGCTTGAAGACATACCAAAGATTGCTGGGTGGGTGGAAAGATAGAAGTCCAAAGGCACTGTAGAGTCTCTGTGTCCTGAAATGCCTTCCTGTGGAATTTTTGTTGCATGAGAAATAGAAATCTTTATTTGTTCAAGCCACTATTTATTATATGTTGTGTTATGAACAGCCTAACCAATTTGAAACTGATAAATTCCTGATTGATTAATAAGGGAGTGACCCAGTTTTAGTAACATTTATCTCTGTGATTCCTTTCTCCTTTGAGAAATAATCCTCAGCATCTGAGGGCAGCTGTGAGGATTAAATGAGTTAGTACAGGTGTGGAGTTTGGAATATTTATGGAGTACCAGTTATGTGTAAGGCTTGGTGTTGGTCCTCTGATCTGGGACAATTTTTGTCATCAAGTAAGACATGTAGCTTTCTGGGGTTTGAATGAAAGGGAAACATCCATTAAGGCTCACAGCAGCCCGGAAGTACTTACTTTGGAAGCACACATACCACAATGGAAAAGAGAAAAAGAAACTCAACATGGCCCTTAGCCCAGAGGGACATGTAAATTCATGAAGCAGTTCATATTTCTTAACTGAGCAAATGAAAAAAATGAAGGAATCACTAACTCCAGGAAAGACAAAAAATTACATAAGAATGTAATTAATCATATTATACGATGTGGGTTAACAGCAAAGAATATTTACTTAATCATGACTAAAATACTCAAAATGGATGAACTCCCAAATTGTGATGTAACTAAGTGGGAGGATGAGGGAGGTAAAGGATATGGGAGAGGGCTAAAATCTTCCTCTACGGTAAGAAGAAGTCAAAAGATAATGTGTATACTTGATGAATTAAGAGGTAACCATAAGTTTATATCATGCAAAGATTTGAGGATAAATTAGAGAAAAAAACCACTTAAAGAGATGTAGTTGCATCTGAGTGAGGTGGGAAAGAAAAGGAACTGCTTTTCTTAGAGATCAACATTTTGGAGTATTTGACCTTTGAACTTTGATAAAATTTTAAGCTAAAAAATTAATTAAAATTACATTTTGGACAGAACAAAAAAAGGGATTGAAGAGTGAAAGATCAAGAGGGAATGATTCCTTGGGAGCAGCAGTTGACAAAGCAAATTACAGAATATACTCAATGAGAATCAGATGAAACACGGGAGATAAAAGGCTCGGGACCAAGAGGTCCCAGTGAGGCATTCAGAGGAGAAAGGCTGCAACCAGGAAGTCCACAGACTCACAGCTGCTTCCAGGCCCCGGTGCTCACCCAGTAACAAAGCCACTTCTGTCTGGGAAAACCACAGCAAGGCAAGGCAGGGAGCAAAAAGCCTTTAATTGGGGTAGCAAATGAGCCGCCCTGTGAACTCCAAATGCCTTCAGCAGGCTGGGGCATGCTTTCCTTTTCTTCCTTCTTTGCCCACCAATGGCCTTGCTTCCAGGGCTTCTCATCAGGCATTGTTAGTCTTTTGGCTTCTTCTTCTGCTCTGGGTCTTGAGCTATCTTTCTGCCTCTTTGCTCCCATCCTGCGCATCCTGCAGACCAGTATCCCAGGTTCTCACCCCACTTTCCTTCCCATCAAAATGCTTCCATCTGGGTTTCATTTCTTCAGAACCAGCTAGATGACTGGCCAACTAATCTAATAATTCAATAGTAAAAATCAGTGGTAACAAAAGGCTGATAACAGCCCCCTACATTAACCCTCTCTATTAATACTTCCAATATTATAGCAGCCTTTAGAGCTTCAACTCAGAAGAATTATTTATCTGGGAAAAGTGGGCAATCAGCAGCTGGAGGGGAGGGACTTAAGGTGAACATCTCCCATGTCCCTGAAATTGCTCTATGGAAGAACCATCTCTGAATAAGGCCAGTTTCGATGTTCCCAGTTAAAGTTTTTTGTTTGTTTGTTTGTTTTTTACTGATCCTACCCCACCTCAGCATTTTGAAATCCAGTCCATTTTGCACTATTTTGTGCTTGCTGGTTCCATGACTCCTTGAGGAATGGCATCCTTTTATCAAATGACATGATATTATTATCTTCTATTATCGACGCATCTTCATTAACTCATTTCTGAGGTAGCAGAGCCCTTTGGGAAACCTGTTCCAATCATGAGACAAAGCACTGATGGGAAACGAAGGTGTCAGTCTGTTCTTCTGCACAAAAGAGAGCTGAGAGAAAGGAAGAGATCTCTCCTGGAGCTAGAGAGGAGGAGGCAGCCCAAGGTGCCCACGAACTGGGGTGCTTGGCAAGAGTAGATCCCAGCAAGAAGGACTTTCTCAGTAAGGAGATCATACTGTATTTCTGGGATACACTGAGCTAAATTTGAAGGTCCAAGGAAAAAGAAAACTTATTTGTGACCTAGATAGACAGATAAAATAATATTGTGTTGAAAGAAAACTTTTTATAATACAAATTAATAATGATTTTACACATTTTTATAACATGAATCAATATGAAGAATATTTTCATGAGAATTGGCTGCCACAATGGTAAGAAAACATTGAGCATGTTGATACTGATAAATTTAGAGTTGTATTTTAATTTATTAAGTACTGTTTTTCAATTTGATGTTAATAATCTTGAGTGGACACAAAGGAGGCTAAGTTTACTTGTACAGATGTAGTTTTGAAACTGACATGCTTTTGGTTCAAAGTCAAATAAAATATTCTTTAAAAAAGAACAAGTTTTGTCAATGTGGAAATAAATATTAAAATAAATTGAATTTTGGATAATTGATTCAATTGTTAGAAAACTTGTAAGTATGTTTGAAATAACTTGGGTTCCTACTGAATCTATTTCTTAACTATAAATTTTGTGAAATCTAAAAGCATTTCTGAGCATATACATTGAGATATTCTGTAAATATAAAATTCACACTAAAGTTTGAAGATTTAGTATGAATAAAAGAATGAATATACACTGAGTGGCCAGATTATTATGATCTCTGAATGCATAATAATCTGGCCACTCAGTGTATATCCTATATAATAAAAGGCTAATCTACAAATTGTCCCCTTGACCAGGAGTTCGATCAGCAGGCAGGCTGGCCAACCACCCATGTCCCCTCCCCCTGGCCAGGCTGGCCAGATCCCACCCATGCACGAATTCATGCACCAGGCCTCTAATACACACACACACACACACACACACACACACACACACACACACACACACTGAGTGGCCAGATTATTATGCGTTCAGAGATCATAATAATCTGGCCACTCAATGTATATGACATTGGGTAGTGGGCACATAATGCAATATACAGATGTTGTATCACAGAAATGTACACTTGAAGCCTCTATAATCTTATTAACCAATGTCACCCAAAAATTTTAATAAAAAATAATACATCTCATTGATAACTTTTATATTGAAATTATAATATTTTTGACATGTTGGGTTAAATAAAATGTATTATTAAAATTAATTTTACCCTTTTTAATGTGGTAACTAGCAAATTTAAAATTACATGTGTTGCTTGCATTATATTTCTGTTGCACAGCACTTGTCCCAAAGTCTCAACATTATGAATTTTGTCAAATAGTTCCCAAATCCCAAAGGTATCTATCTGGTTATGTATAGTATCACCCTGATCAATGTCAATCGTCATGTAATGCCAAGTTGTTTGTGAGTCACTGACCCATTACATCCTCTCTCCATGGCAAACTGGTCCTTCTGTTTGTGAGACGCCTGGTCAGAGTTAAGCCCAGCCTGTGGCCATGGAACTGTATTTCCCTGAGAACTTCATCTGTCCCTGGAGGAACTGCACTAGTGACTCTGGACTGGTTATCATGTACTTTAATCAGCTGACGTAAACACTGACTGGGAAGATAACCAGAAATCAAATCCTATAGGATTATGTCAGTCAGTATTGATATGCTCACCTGTGCCTGAAAACAAATAGACACAGAGTGCCAAGGCCTTTATAAGATAGGACAACAACTAGAGGCATTGTGAAAGTTCCTGAAAGCGAACAGAGACCAGCCAGAATCAATACATTCTTGAGCCTGCTTAAAGAGAGATTGCCACAGAGGGAAAATAATCTGCAAGTCTCTCCTCATGTCCCCCACCTACTTTTTCCATATTGTCTTCATGTCCGGATTTGTGCCAGATTCCGGGTATTTGTGGTAATGACTTGTGTTTTAAAAAAGCAATTGTTGGATTTAAGTCAGAAGATCTGAGCAAGAGGTCCCATCTTGTTGTTCACTGAATGACTAAATGACACAGTCTCTTAATTTTCTGTTTTGGGTTAGATCCGATGATCTATAAGAAACTTTCTAGAACCAAGGTTTGCATTTCTAAGTTGTCCTGGCAGTAGCTGAGACATGAAGCTCAAACAATGTCAAACCCTCTTAAAATCTCAATTCCATTCTAAGAAGGAGAATAGAAAAGCCACCCTCTTTTTCCTTCTTCTTTAGAGGAAGAAGAGTAGAATAATACCCTCGTGCAGTTTTCTATTTGGAGTCATGATAACATTGCTTTATAAGAGCTGCTTGATGTTTTTTCCTTACCAAAAATAAAATAGCAAAATGAAAGATATAGGAGTGCCCTTACATTTCTAATCTTACTCTTTATTTAAGTGTGGGACCCTAAAAATGAAAGGCTGCATATATAATAGCATTATGAAAAAATTGCCAAGGAATCATTTCTTTTTCTCACTCATTTGATAAAGGCTTCCAGTGTTAGTCTGAACTAGCTTTTTATGGTGTTAGAAGTGGAAACTAGCTCTCCTGGGTAGATAATTTTTATGCTAATTTCCTGCACCTCAATGTACACAGTTATTATAGGGCAGGTGAATGATCCATTCACTGAATGAAGAAAAATTATTCCAAATGATTATTGATGAGTTAATCAAGATAACCATGTTCACTTTCTTTATCCATTAGTGGTAACATCTACAGTATTTCACGATCATAATAATAAAAGAGCCAAATGCTAATGGGCGAGGTAATCAGACCTTAATGAAGAAGAGTGGAAAATCTGCTTTTTAAGATAGCTTACCGTTTCATAATCACTGAAGTGGTCAGTTAGTCCCAAGATTCTTCATATTTTATAATGTGCAATGTTTTTTTTTTTTTAATTTCAAGAATAGTTTGATTTTCTTAATGTAAGGAAGAGTGGAAATAAGTGGGGAGGGATTCCTCTTTTTAAATGAACACATATTTAAAGAGCTATTCAGGTTGCAATGAAGACAAAATGGGGGGACTCTCTATTTATTTAAAAGTCACAATTATTATTTTATGCTTCCTCTCCCATCTTTATCCTTTCATTCAATTTGGTAATTTTATTAATATAAGCTCGATAAGTTTGGACTTGCAACTTTGTTATAATTTTATATTAAAAATTATGGTTTAGCCGAAACCGGTTTGGCTCAGTGGATAGAGCGTCGGCCTGCGGACTCAGGGGTCCCAGGTTCGATTCCGGTCAAGGGCATGTACCTTGGTTGCGGGCACATCCCCAGTAGGGGGTGTGCAAGAGGCAGCTGATCGATGTTTCTCTCTCATCGATGTTTCTAACTCTCTATCCCTCTCTCTTCCTCTCTGTAAAAAATCAATAAAATTAAAAAAATTATGGTTTAAATTTATAGTTATGTATTAACTTAATGCCCGAGTGTACTGTTGTGATGATCTGAGGACCTGCCACCTAAAACCCACTTTTGAAAAAAATAATTTGAAGTGCTTACCTATGAATATGTCACTATACTTTTTATCAATGACCTCATTACCCTGGCACCATTAACAAAATATCCTTGGGAGTGGCACCTGACTCAAAGGTACTTAGTTATCTCTAATTGGCCAGTGACCCATAAGATAGCTTGACAGAAGAACTCTGCCCCAAAAGACACACTGCACTGAATGTTGACTGGGCAACACAATCAGATTCTTTGAGATCTGAACGTGAGAGAAACCAAGAGATCCAGGAGAGAAAAAGCAGCGCACAGAATCCATGAGTAGACATTTCAGTAAGCAGAAACCATGAGGTGCCTCTGGAGTGGGCAGTAGTAGCAAGCAGGAGATGCAGATCTTTATATTAAGCCATGAGTATGGCAGTGTGGCTTTTCTGATGGCACCCCTCTGAGAGCTGCGCTTGGGTCAAGAGAGTTGCTGTTGGGTAATGAGATCTACCATTGCATCCGAGGGGACTTCTGGTTCTCTGCTGGGTTTGGTTATGCCAATGGTTTTTTTTAAAACATGGCCAGTGATTTGCAGATGTTGTTTAGGGGCCTCCACAGGGGGCAAGGAGGATATCAAGCAGACAGGACACTCTCTTAGCCCCAGTATCAGCCATAGAAAGGTGCTCTTTGTCCTGTTTGGCATGTATTTTTCTACCTGAGATTTCATGAGAAGGAAGGGTTCTATTGCAGTTTAAAAAATCATTATCCCATCAAGGGATAATGTGTGTGTTTTTAATCACTAATATTTTATGATGATATTCAATTGCAAACATCTACAATTCTTTTTTATTTTCTCCCACCAGGTAACTTTTAAAGTTGTTCTTAGTCATTTATTCTTTTGTGCAATTGGCCAGTGGTCCCCAAACCTGGCTTATAATGAGAATCATCTGGAAAGTTTTATAAGAAGCAAATCCCTATATTTATAAAAGCTCCCCCAGAAAATCCTATTAATTTTGATCATGTTTTTGTTTAATTTATAGATGAATTATGGGAATATTTATCTCAACAATATTGAGATTTCTGACCTATAAGTATATTCCTCCATTTATCTATTTTCTTTCATTTTTCTCAGTGATATATTGTAGTTTTTAAAAAAATATATTTTATTGATTTTTTTCTTTTTTTTTCACAGAGAGGAAGAGAGAGGGATAGAGAGTTAGAAACATCAATGAGAGAGAAACATCGACCAGCTGCCTCCTGCACACCCACTACTGGGGATGTGCCTGCAACCAAGGTACATGCCCTTGACTGGAATCGAACCTGGGACCCCTCAGTCCGCAGGCCGACACTCTATCCACTGAGCCAAACCAGTTAGGGCGATGTATTGTAGTTTTTAAATGCACAGGTATTACACATCTTTTTTATCAGACTTAAACTTAATCATATTATTTTTTGAGGCTGATGTAGATAATATTGTTTTGTTAAATATAATTTCTGATCCTTCATTTCCAGTTTAGAGAAATACAATTGATTTTTGTATATTCATGTTTTATTGTACATCCTTGCAAAACTTCATTCTAGTAGTTCTTTTATATATTTCATCATTATTATCTGTGAATTGATACAGTTTTACTCCTTCTTTTTCAATCTAGATGCCTTTTATCTTATTTTTATTTTTTTGCCTTATTGCTGGCTAGAGACTCCAGTACAATATTGTAAAGAAGTGAAGTGGACAGCTTTGACTTGTTCCTGATTTCAAAGGAAAAGCATTCAGTCCTTCCCCATTTAGTATGACATTAGCTGTAGATTATCATACATGCCTTTTCTAAGATTGGGGAAGTTCTCTGCTAAGATTGCTAAGAATTTTTTATTAGAAATGTATATTGAATTCTGTCAAGTTCAAGTTCTTTTTCTGCATATACTGAGATGATCATATAGTTTACTTTACATGGATTGATTTTTGTATGCTAACCTAGCCTTGCATTCCTTGGATAAACTCTACTTGGTCACATTGTATTACCCTTTTTACATATCATTGTATTTAATATGTTAAAAATTTCTTTAGAAAATTTACATCTATGTTCAAGAAGGATATTGGTCTGTAGTTTTATTTTCATATAATGTTTTTGTCTGGTTTGATATTAGAGAAATGTTAGCCTTGTAGAATGAGTTAAGAACTATTTTCTCCTTTTAAATTTTCTAGAAGAGCTTATGGAGAATGGTTTTAGTTCTTTCTGAAATGTTTGAAAGAATTCACCAGTGAAGCTATCTGAGGTTGAAGTATTCTTTGTAGAAAATTTTTAAATTACAAATTTAATTTTTAATAGAGGTGGAGATATTCAGATTATTTTTCTTGACTAAGTTGTTTACATTTTTCTAGAAATTTATAATTTTGTCTAAGTTGTTGAATTTATAGGCATGAAGTTATTAATAATATTCTCTTACTATCTTTTTAAAGAGCTAGAAAAAAAGAACAAATTGAACCTAAATTAAGCAGAAAGAAATAATATCAGAACAAAAATTAAGTACAAAACAAAACAAAACATAAAAAAACCAAACAACCAAAATAAACCAATGAAAACTAGTTTTTTGAAAAAAGTCAGTAAAATTGATTAACTGTATATAAAAGCTGTGGTCATTGATAAGACCTTTAAAAACAACTAGAGGTTTTTTTTTAATATGCATATTTTATTGATTTTTTACAGAGAGGAAGGGAGAGAGATAGAGAGTTAGAAACATCAATGAGAGAGAAACATCAATCAGCTGCCACCTGCACACCTCCTACTGGGGATGTGCCCACAACCAAGGTATGTGCCTTTGACTGGAATCGAACCTGGGACCTTTCAGTCCGCAGGCTGACGCTCTATCCACTGAGCCAAACTGGTTTTGGCTAGAGGTGTTTTGTGCAATATTTTTTCTCTAAGCTGTGTTAACAGAAGCCCACACATTTTGTTCTTTTTATTTGCATATAATTCAAAATATGTTCTAATTTTCCTTTTGATTTCTTCATTAACTCATGAGATATTTGTGTGAGTTCTTTAGTTTTTAAATATTTAGGGATTTCCAGAGATCTTTCTGGTACTGATTTCTAATTTAATTCCAATATGGTCAGTGAATGTACTTCGAATACTCAAAATCTTTAACCTTTTGCACTCGGATGTCAAGTATGACTCGACACGGTTAGCATTAGAATAAAGGAATCAAGAAAAAAGCAAGCGAGTGCAAAGGGTTAAAACTTATTGAGCCTTGTTTTATGGTCCAAGTATGGTCTATTTTGGTAAATGTTCTGTGTGCATTAGAAAAGAATGTATGTTCTCTTGTACCATGAAGTGTCTCATAACTGGCAATTAAGTCAGGTTAGTTAATAACATTGTCAAGTCTTGTACTACTGGGGCCTAGAGGTTCAGGGCCAGAGAGTAAGTATCTTTAGTTTTGTGGGTCATATATTCTCTGTCACACTATTCAAATCTGCAGTTGTAGCAGGATGACACATAAATGGGTGTGGCTGTTTTGAACCATAATGAGCTGGATTTGGCAAAGATTGCATTTTACTGACCCTTGTTCTAAATCTTTACTGATTTTTGGTCTACTTGTTCTATTGCTTATTGTGAGATAAGAGTTGTAGTCCCTAACTGCAATTGTAGATTTCTCTATTTCTCTATTCAGTTCTGAGTTTTTTGTTTCATGGGATTTGGAACTCTGTTATTAGATCTCTCTTTTTTTGGTGCCTAGATCTTTAGTATTGTCATATTTTTTTGATGACTTGACCCCTTCATAATTATGTGAGACATTCTTTTAAAAAAATCATTTTATTTTACTTTCATTGGTGGATGGGGAAGAGATTAACCAAAGAACTTATATGCATATATGCATAACCCATGGACACAGACAATAATAGTGTGATGGGGGGGCGGGGAGGGGCGGGCAGACAGGGGCAGGGTTGAAGGGGTCAATGGGGACATCTGTAATACTTTAAACAATAAAGATAAATTTTAAAAATGATTCATTTATTTATTTGTTTATTTTTAGAGAGAGAGAAAGGGAGCAGGAAAGAGAGAGAGAGACATGGATGTGAGAGGGAAACATCTATCCACTGCCTCTTGCATGCCCTCCACTGGGAATTGAACCGGCAACCGTTTGGTGCACGGGTGAAACCCAACCAACTGAGTCACAGTGGCCAGGGCATGTAAGACATTCTTTATCCTTGGTAATACTCTCTGATCTGAAATATACTTTGTCTGATATGAATACAGCCAATCCGACTTTCTTTTGATTAGTATAAATCTTTATCCACACTTTCTCACAGCAGTCTGTCCCCAGATCAAGCTCATTTCCTTCTCTGCCATTAAGTGAGCCCCCTGAACCTGCCTGAGGAGATAGGCCTGAGGTTGTGTAGCTTCACCCCTGCCTGGCTGGGTACATCTGATTAACTCAGGCATGAACTAAGAAACCACTGTGGCTGCACATTTAATTCACAGCCCCCAGACTAGCTTTCTCCCACAATAAAACAGAATCCACGGTCTATATTTGTATCAATTCAAAATTTGGGAGGAAAGAGAGGGGAGTTTTTAATTGGCCTGCTGAAACTCCTGCAGGAGGGTAGTGAGGGGAAGGGGATATTGCCAGGACACTGGCTTTTGTTGTCTCAGAAAGTGCTGATTCTGAACACTGTATTTGCACCTCAAGTTGTTTAGCAAAAAGCAGAGCCTCTTAATGCTGTCTATTTGGCTATAGCAAAAATGTAAACATGCTGCCATTAGCAAGTTATTTTTGCAATAGACATTTCTATATTTTGTTGCCAAGTGAGATAAGCAGCATCTTCCTACCCCCACTGCACTCTGTCTTTCAGTTTCACCACACTCAAGCCTCACCCAGAGATCCAGGAAGGACATCAACAGAGGGAGGCCCAAGAGGGGGTGAGCCTGAGGAATGGGTGAGGAAGAGTATGGTTCATCTTCCCTGAAAAGAAGAAACAGCAGAAAGTTTAGTGGTTTATTTTTGTAGTCATGTTAAAATGAATAATCATTCACTCTGAACACCAAAACAGCTCTGTCAGATTTGTCGCATGTCTTTAAGCACAAGCTGGCTGGTCCTCCTTCTCTGAATCATGGTCAGGCCCTGTCCCTTGGCCCCAAGGTCACATCTTGCAGACTGGATGATCATGCACACTTGATGTTTCCTGAGGGATGATTCTAAAAAATACTTTGGGGGCAAAACAGACCAAATATCCAAAGATGGTGATAAACCCCAAACCTTCTGGAGAGCACCAGTTGCACCAACCCAGTTCTCTCCCCACGACCTAGATTCCAAAAGGCAACCATAACTTATACCGTAGATATTTATTATAGGATCTATTCAGGTTCATTTCTTCGCACACTTCTGTGGAGTGTCTTAGAATCTGTGTGACTTGTAAAATTATAGATTTATCATCTGGATGCTTCACCCCAGCCTCATCACATTAGTGGCCATTCTAGGTCTTGTGTTTCTACTTCTTGGGGATTATTTAAATATCTAGCCATGTGGAAATTCAAATATATCTTAATGAGGCAATCTGTATGGACTTCTAAGCAGAGACTTCGGTTCAGTGTTACTTTCCTATTGCAAATGATGTGAAAGGTTCACTTAACAAATGACTGGTTGGATGGGAGATGTCAGCTGTAAGTTCCCTAAAAAGAAAAAGCCCTCCAAGCTTGTCCAAGGCCAAGTGCACTCCACACCTTTACAGTATGAGAGATATCGGCCTGTTCAATATACTTAAAGGGAAAACAGTGAAATATGAGTTGACAAGAGGAGAAGAATATCCACAAAGGGAGAATGAGCACAGAGAGAAATCAGTCACATCCTCAGAGGAAGGAGCTATGCTGGGTGTCACACTTTATAAATGTTAACTAGCTCTTCTTCTGACATTACCAATCTGATATGATTTGGAGAGACAGTAGGGCAAAATGGACAGAAAACTTATTCTAACCTAAAATTCTTATAATTCCATGTAGCAAATGGCTTATTATAAAAAATTTATTTCTTTTCAAAGTTTCTATATGGACAATTGGTTTTGTTTTGTCCCATGGCTCCACCCTGGCTCTTAACCTTATCCTGCGACTTGGCACTTAAGGACTATAGGAATGGAGGGTCCCAGCAAACAAGAGTGAGATAATTTCAGTAAAATAGTTCAAAGAAGGTCCTTGTGAAAATGAGTCTATAGAGGATTCATCTTTATATGAGAAGAGTACCACACATAGGAAGTATGTTGGCTACTTGTATTTTCCAGAGACAAATGGCAAACTGGAATTATTTATTAAAGGACAATGCTGAACTCAACCCTTTATCAAGGTCAGTCAGTGTCAGGGAGGTGAGACATTTGTAAATAATAGCGCAACGATACTGTCTAAGGCTGTTGACTGCTCCTTCTCTCCTTTCAGAGCTGAAAGTTGGTGCCCTTTCGCCAGGGTGGTATCTGCAGAGATTTTCTTGGGGCCCAGGACTTTCCAAAGGAGAGAAGCAAGGAGAGCTTTTTAGACCCACCCAGTAAAGAGTCATGATGGGATACTTGAAGATCTCTGTTTTCGTTCTACTGCATTCCGAGTTAGAGAGCTAATGGGGACTTAGGACCGAAGGGTCAATCAGGAATCAAGTGTGTAGATTCAACTCAAAATTTGCCTGTGCCAAACTTCTTAGGAATGGGATATATATCTGCTCAATGAAAGAGAATCATCCCATATAATTAAGAGATAGAACACCAATAAAGTAGAGTTCCCAACATATGGGATCTCTAACAGTACTCCTGAATCTGAATTGCCTCCCTTCTACTTCTGCTAAGATTTAGCCCCAGGAAAATAGCAAGGTGCAAAGGTGTTGACTCTAGGCAGTTAACAAGTCCACTAGTGTGTTTCTATGTTACTCACTCTTAGTCACCAGGCATTCACAGCATCCACTATGAGCATGAACAAGACTATGGGCTGTTAGTTATTCCCTGGTGTGCTTGCCCTCTTCAACTGCTACTGCTTCCAATGTCTATGTCATGTTCTTGTAGCTCCTGACAATGTAACTGGGTTGGCTACTAACAAAGAAGGCCCAAATGAGCTCAAGGGTATTGCATTAGTGCTGGAAGAGTGAGCCCATTAATAAAAGCAGGCATTGTGTAATGTCATTCATACATTACTGTACATGAGATGATGCAATGTAATACTGGCCCTTGATTCACCCGGAGCTTAATGGGAAAAAATGAGACCGGTCATTCCAAATCCTTGCATTTTTACCACTGAGAATCATAAAATATTAGAGCTGGAAGGGACTTGAGAGAATATTTCACCCAACCTCCTTTGTTTTACCAATGGGGAATCTGAGGCATAAGTTATTCTTCATTGAATCTACCAACTGGAATCTGTTCAAAGTGCCTGTTTCTACTGACAAATGTAACATTTGAAAACAGAGTGGGTCCTGTGCCGTCTGCTGCCACCTTGGTAGATTGGAAAACTAAGAATCTAGAATAGTTCCAAGCCATCTAATGTACTTTGTACACCTTATTAGTACCTTGGTTCCAGAAATTCTCTCCCTGAGGGTAGAGTGATGTGGGATTAAGGTAGGAAAAATAGAAATAATCTCTGTTACTTTATAACTTCATCTGATTCATGGCTGCATCAAGGTGAGCTTTCTAATCTTGGATCTCAGATCTCTAAGGCACAGGCCCAGCCCTTGATGTTTCATACGGAGCTATGAAGGTTGTCCAGCTTTGGTAGCAATCTCAAAGGCATGTTTGTGTTGGACCATTTTTAAAATGACATAGTCTTCCCTGCAGCTTGCACCTGTGTGTTTATCTGCCTTCTGTCACATCTCCTTAATAGGGGAAACAGGTACGAATAGTCTACCATTTAGAATTAGTTGCATAATCTATACAACATCAAGACATGGATAATGTAGTTCTCAAGATAGTTTTTTTTTTGGGGGGGGGGCCTGAATTATTTGTGTAATTGTGGAGTGTGTTGCAAAAAGCTTCCTTAAGAGTTATTTTTGGCTTTAACCAGCTTTGTTCAATGGAAACACATTTAGCTTTGTGTGAACTGGACTAACAGAAAAGTCATGGACATCATTTTTCTATACAGTAGAGGACAGTTTTCAAATAAAGAGTATACAGATATCTCGGGCATAGAGGTCAAATGGATCTATTGACTCAGGGTTGGCCATCACAAGTGACTTGTAGCCAGAAACATATTTTCCTGGGATCGAGATGCTTCGGAGGAGTTTTGAGAATGCCAGAAGGGAGGCTGGAAATTAGCGGAGCTTGCTTCTGTTTTTGAGAAGGGCCCTTCTATGTTTACATAATACAAAGCTTTGGAAATAGAAAACTTTGGCCAGAAAGTTAGAGGCCAAGAGAAGAAATAGAAATTAAATGAAATGCTTCCTCTTGCCTCCCCCTCAGTCCTGTAAAAATAGATGGAGACTTCCTTTTCCACTTACAGATGGGGAGAGTGTTGCTTTGCAATTAGAGCTGAGCTGTGAGGTGGAGGCAAGCTGGGTGGACAGCTCTGAGTTACAGTCTCCCTGGGTTTAAGCCCATCCCTAAGAGGGTGTTTGGATCAGGAAAGAGTATGACCTCCTGGGCCATGAATTAGAGGAGGAGGCACTCAACAGCAGAACATCATTCTTTGGCAAGCCACAGAATTTAGTTAGACTCTTCTCCTACTACCGGAAGGAGCTGGGTATTGAAACTCATCGGAGCCACTCATTACAGAGGGCGTGCAGTATGTAAGAATGGTCTTTTTGAAGGATCTGTAGCTTTAAGAGAGAAGAATGCAGTTTCACTTTATTTATTAATTTACTCAATAAACATTCATTCAACTTCTCCTAATCCTTGTAATTTGTCATGTTTATGAAGAATGACCTTTTTATACTAGTGCGGGAGATAAGACAGACCCACAAATAATGATATAAAAAGTAGAATGTGTTAATGTAAAAAAAACATTGAAACCTGTAAAGAATTTTTGTGTTTATTTGGACCAAACTGTTGACCAATGCTGGGAAGCAAAAACTTCAACAAATTGAGATAATGCTCCGGAGAATGGCGTGTTACATTTGTATTTATACATTGCCATCAAAGGAGGGACATAGGTGGGCTACATGAAATTCATTGGTGATAGATTAAGGAGGTGGGATAAAGCAAAGCCGGGAAAACCCCTGGGATTGGATAAATAGTGAAATGATGGACACATACTTAGGTGGGTGCAGGAACAATTAACACGATAATGAAGGAATTTGTGGTATCTACCCTGGCGCTCACCACATTTGGTTGTGTCTCAGGGGCTCTAGAAAAAGAGAAGTTACCAGTTACCCAGACATTTCAAGGGTATGTTATCATAGATGCAAAAAGACAGATAGGCCCAGTTAAGGTAAAGGTTGACCTTGTCAGTGAAGATACTGGCCTAGGATGTAACTGCCCACCATAACTGCGTTTAGTTAAAGTTTAATTTCAGACCATCCTTTGTGGTTATTTTAGGTCTCTGAGTTTTCAAGACTGCCATGCAGGCCTCCCCTGAGCTTGTCAGGTCAGCATGTGGCCCCTTTCGTCCACCAATGTAACAAGCTTTAAAAAAAGAAAGATAGGAATAAAAAGTTCCTAGGAATTCAGAGTTCAGAAGGATCTGGTTAAACTGGGGAGAGCAGGGAAGGCTTCATGGTGGAGGTGACAGCAAGACTGGTGAAGAGAAGCACAGCACTGGCAAAGGCCTAAAAGCATGGGGGTATTTTTGGAATAGTGAGTCCCCTAGTTGGAGGCAATGTAGGGGATGAGATGAGAGTAATAAGGAGCTACCGCTGAATGGAAGGTTTTAAATGACAGGCAAGGAGCCTGAACTGTAAGGCAGGAGAGCAATGAGAAACCGCTGCAGAAATGAACCACGCTGTAGAAAAAATTATCTGGCAGACCCATTTAGGGATGGAAGACTAGAAAGTGACTCAGGAAGCTATTACAACTGTCCAGGCAACAGAAAATGAAAGCCCAAATTGGAGGGTGGGATAGGGAGAGAGGTTTAAAATTAATAAGTCAAGAAATACTATTGGGAGCAAGCATATTGCTTACAAATATAATGGTGCCTAGGAAAGGTAAGAGCAGACTGAGTTGAGATGGTTGGCAGAAGATGGTTAATTTTAGTTATACTAAGTAAATTTAAAAACTATCCAAGTATAGCATCTGACAAAAAAATAAAATAAAATTAAAAAATGCCTTCTACTCATTCTGGGCACAGTCCAGTGAGTGACTAAGTGAGGCAGGACGTTTTGCTGCCTTTGCTGGGGACCCAGCGTGGCTTGCTGGGAAGCCCACAAGGTTGTGTCTCTGCCAGGCTGGCTTCTTGTGTTCTTATCCACCTTTCTGCTGGCCCCCGAACAGCCTGCTCCTGGCCCTCTCCTGTTTAACACCGCCCGTGTCTTCCATTTGGAGTTCTTGTCTCCACCTGGTCCTGGGTCGCCTGGGGAATAACGTTTCCAGCTCCTCACTCCAGAGACGACCCCAAGGAAAGAAGCTCCAACTCCTTTTTCATTTCATCGTACTGCAAATTATTACCGGAAAACAGCAAGGTACTCATCAAAAAGGTAAATGTGAGAACGTGATGAAGCTGAATTCATCTTAGGGAGTTTTACACTCATGATTTGGTCTGTGGTTCCTAATTCCTACTTCTCTGGCCTGATCTTGATTGCTCCGTTTTTATTCTAGACCCGTGGTGGGCAAACTGCGGCTCGCGAGCCACATGCGGCTTTTTGGCCCCTTGAGTGTGGCTCTTCCACAAAATACCACGGCCTGGGCGAGTCTATTTTGAAGACGTGGCGTTAGAAGAAGTTTAAGTTAAAAAAATTTGGCTCTCAAAAGAAATTTCAATCGTTGTACTGTTGATATTTGGCTCTGTTGACTAATGAGTTTGCCGACCACTGGTCTAGACGATCCATCCAGTCAGGGAAAAGAGAAGAGCCTGAGCAGAACAGCGAAGTGTCACAGACGGATATATTTGCATTTCTGGAGATCTCCCAAGTTGGGGAAACCTATTTAAGTGAGCGACAGTTCTGGAAAAGAATGATCTGTTCTTCTCCATACTAAAATAATCGTCAGAGTTCTGGGCTTATTCTGAACATAACCTTCTCCAGTTTCTTTCTTCCCTTCCACTCAACTTCCCTCCGAAAAAGAAAAAAGGAAGTTCTTGAACCTCTCCAGATCTAGAAGACAATGAGAAAAGTACATCAGAGCCATATGTGTGGAAATTCACATCCTGCTCTGCTGGATGCTATGCAGCCGTGAGAGCTGTATTACTGGTCTAGGGAGGAAATCTGTAAAAGATGGCCCTCTGCATTCCCAGACAGCCCTTTCCTTTAAAAAGTCCCTGCTCTCAATCTGAAGTTTCTGCTGAGAAATGCAAAAGGTTTTCCTTTCCTTTTCTCTCTCCCTCTTCCTCCTGCTTGCATCAACGTGGCTCCAAGCCCGTGCTCTGGGCACTGGAGTTTACAAAGGACCTTTGTCTCCGGCAGAGCAGTCAGAAATGGGGCCTCTGATAGGCTGGCTTGTTATTGATCAAAAGCCCCAGGCACTCAGGTGGCCACTCTTTATCTGGCTTTTTCATAGCCAACCATCAGTAATAAGTGGGACATACATATTCAGCAATAACTAATAAAAGCCCACACTTCTTTCTTCGTCATCAGGAACCCCCACTTTTGAATGGCATCCACTTTTATTTCAAAGAGCTGCCAACAGTTTGGGAACCAAATTGTTGTTGGTGCCCCGGCCTCAGCCAGGGGTGTTTCTCCGTCTCTGGTGTGCCATCCTGTGCCTCTCCTCACCCTGCACAGGAAAGTCGGACGGGATTAGGACATAGTTTTCTCATCTGTCCTGGAATGATGAGCATCTTTGCTTTGTTTTGTTTTCTGGTTCTTCAGCAGCGGGAGGGATGGAGGCAGGGCAAAGGGTCCCAAGCAGAACAGTCAGCCCACCAGAGGCCTGTATCCCTGCAAAAGGGAGTGAATGTGTGTGGGGACAGAGGTAGCAAAAGGGACGAGATGTCCTGGCTAGTTAGGCACACCCTTCCTTCTTGCGTCTTTTTCATCTTTGGAACTGATTCTGGCAGCACCCAGAGCGGAACAGAGGGCACTTCCAGAAACATCCTCACAAATGTCTGGCTGCCACATGCCTGGTCACTGAGCAAGCCAACTGGGGAGACCTCAGGCAGGAGCTTCAGGGACTGGAGGACACGCAGTGTGGGCCCTGGCCACCACTGTGCATCCGCTGTGAAGGCCACGAAGAGAGGGAACGTGAAAGAGAGAGGAGCAATCTCCTCAGCAGAGTTTCTTCTAAAATATGGATCCACAGGTCACGGAGAATCTCTCTGGCTTTTTCCCTGGACCATTCAATAGCTAGACCTTTTCAGGCTGGGCTGACACTTCTTCAACGTGCCTGCTCTGGGATAATTTAATGATGACTCAAGTTCATTTTCACCTCTGAGTCTGTCTCCACAAGATAGGTACCATTCACACACAATATGTCTTCCATATCATGTTCTTCTAGTTTTGGTGGATTATCAAATGGTTCTTCTCTTTTCTGACCATATTTAAAGCCCTTTAAGATGGGGCCTTTCACGTGCTGGTTTTGGATGAACTTCATTAAATGCAATGTCCTGGTGGCATGCTGAATGAGCTAATGTATGTATAAGCCAATGGGTCCAGTTCTTGGAAGGTACTGTGAAATAAATGGAATTCTAACTACTTATTATCACTATTACTTATGTGCTAAATAAATGCTTTTGGGGTGGATGGACAGACAGACAGATGGATGGAGGGGTGTCGTTCTCTGTAGCTTCAGCAAGCAGGTACTGCAAAGAATTATGAAAGTATTTCCCCAACAGTCTGGGCTGCCAGGTCTCCCAACTGGAATTAGAAGCTGGGGATTTCCATATTTTTAAAGCCCTGCCTCCACTCTCAGTTTTGTTTCAATCTTCATTGTGATGCTTGAAGTTTGTTCTGAGAGCTGGTACGTGACTCTCCCTGGCTCCTTTCTAGAGTGAAAGCCCAACTTTTGCTGATAAACTATTGCCAATAGCAATATTATTTCTAGAAGGAGAACCCTTATCTTGATGGCTGCTTTCTAACATAAACAGAGAAAATAAACGAAAAGAAAAGAACACCATTTCCACATCACATCATGGAGATATAAACAAAAATGTAACTAACTAGTGGCTACTATAAGGAGGGCTTTTGCACGCCCAATTACCTGGCTGAGCTGTTGGCCTGCTTCCTGGCTGTTTTCTTTGCATTGCTTGACCTTTAGACTAATGCCATTAAAATACATCCCCAGTACCACATAAATGGTTTTCAATGGCCGGGCTGCTTAGGGAAAACACATTGACATGCGGTGCACAGTTCCTTATGCATGTGAAAAAAGAGATTAAGAGTCCTTTTTGACATCAGCTTGCTAGGATCACATTTTGTTATGGCCCCTCTATAGATTAGTGACTGCCCTATGGATTGTTGCCCTCAAATGACATTATAGCATCTGGCATCTTCTTCTCTAGCTACCAGGTAAGGAGGTGTATCCATAGCTGAGAAGTTCTCTGCCCTCGGTTCAGTCCTGGGCTTGTTGCCGAATCACTGGTTTGTGGGAAGAGTGGCAATCTATTCCTCTACACCTTCTATGCTTGTTTGGATACATCTGTGTTTTCAACCATTTTCTCAATTTCATTGGAATCTAGATACTGGAGTTGTATACTTTAAGAACATGCAATTCTCTTTTCCCTCCCATTATCCACTCCTACCATTATTTCCTTACAAAGGGAAACAAGTTACAAATCTGATGTGAATTCTGACCCTAAAAAATGAGAGAGAGGATCTGAATGGTAAGAATGCCCCTGTGGGTTGGGCTGTGTGTAGCATTTTGGTATTCACAGAATTACTCATCCATTCATGAACATTATTTTTTTTAACCACAGTTTACATTCAATACCGGTTCGCACCAGTTTCAGATATATAGCAAAGGTGCTAGAAAACCACATACTCTATCCCCTCACTGCCCCAAGCACCCACTTGGCCCCTATTCTGTTATCTCGACATTATTGACTATATTCTCCAATCCCATAACTTGAACTCTGCTTACCAGCCCCATCCCACTCAGTTTTACGTTTCTGTGGCTTTGCACACCTTGTTCTCATTGCCGAGAAAGTTGCCTTCCCTGAACCTAGACCTCCCTCTTCTGAACACCTCTTTCTAATCCTCAGTCGGAACTACATATTTTCTGCTCTGCGCTCTCAGGCAAGTTTTCTTATAAGTAATTTACAATTTGCCTTGTTTTGCAGTGAATTGTTACAGAAAAAAAAACCGGTAGAAATTGTGTGATCGTTAAATCAAATGAACTAGGTGACCGCTTAAGAAGCAGCAGTCCGCCCTGTGGTTCTATGATTCAATTAGAAAAAAATTTATCAATGTCTTGGACAAGTTTTGTTGCTCTCCAGTTGTCCTGGAAGCTGGGAAGAGTTGGAAAGAAAACAACACCACCTATCCATAAAGAATAATGGAGGTTGAGGTTTGAGGTGAGGAAGAAGAAATTCAATGAATCAAATCAGAACCATTAAACTGTTAAGGTGCCTGCCTTCCTGTTTGTTGTATCATTGTGTCAACACACAGCAACAGCTTCCTATTCTTGCCAAAAAGGCCTCGCAATATCTACCTTTCATGCTGACAAACAGCAGCTGAAGCACAACCTAAGAACAACACCACTTCTGTATTGGGAGCCCAGTTCTTAGGAGCTCTAGTCACTTCCAAGATAGCATCTCCCCAATTCTCTGAATATCCCTCCGAGGGAAGGAGGAGACTTGTATTGTTATCAGCTGTATTTTGCATATAGTAAAAACAAGGCAAGTTGAGGTTAAGTGCTTTGTCCTTGGTCAGGTGTGAGTCAGACTGAGCCAGTAGGAGAAACTTTATCATTCCCAAGCCTTTGTTCTATCCTCCTGATATTGTCTCCAGGGTTTGGGAAAGCTACAGGAGTTGCTTGATCCAGAAGTATTTACAATGGGGAGAATACGTTGTGTTCTGGGTTGGGTGCCATATCACTGAGGTAGAAACAGAAATATGAATAGAAAACTCTGCCCACAGCACAACACAACAAAACAAAAACAACAGAACAACCCCTCTACCCGCGCATTCTTGTAAAATGGTGGAGAAAAACTACAAGAAAAAGTGCCAATTGGACTATCGTTATTTCCCAAAATATGAATGTTGGCCACTGACCCATAGAGCTCTCTTGTAACAAGTGGAAGGGGAGTTGCGTGTCTGTGGCTGATGTGTTTGCATTCCTCAGTAACCGGTATCTTTCAGGGCTTGTGTATGCCAGGCACCCTCCTAGCCACTGGGAGGGGATGTTGACCATGGCAGGCATTGACCCTGCCTTCAAGGAGCATCCACTCTAGTGAGATCACATACATTAAACAGGGAAAGAAATGAATATAATTATCATGATGAATCAGTTGTCTTCTTTTCAGCAGGCTGGGCCCATGCATTAGAAAAGTTCTTAGCCTTTTTTAGTCCCCACCTCTCATCAGGACATTCAAGACTCATTGTAATCTCTCCTCAAAGTATCTTCCACCTCCATCCATCTCCAACAGTCCCTTTCCCTCCTCCCACAAACTCATACTGGACTTGGATTACCATTCCAGGGCCACTCAGTTTTATGTTTCTGTGGCTTGCTGAAGTGAGCTGAGAGACCCTTGGCTTCTCAGTTGACAAAATTCAGACTGCGGGTGATGGTGGGAGCCCTGTTTAGGGAGAGATTAGGTCACCGAAACACCTGGCTGGTGAACACGTGTGCTGTAGGTGAAGAGATTGGAGGATGGCTATTATTGCTGTGGTTAAGCCCTTTGTCTGACATTTTAGCAAGTGCGGTAGAAAGAGTCCTAGATTAAGAGACTGGATACCTGGGCTCTAGTCTTGCCTACATCTTGGGTAAGTCATAAAATGCCTCTAACCTCAATGTTCCCTTTGATCACATAAGCAGGTAAGATTAGGTGTTCTCTAAGGGCTTCAGAGTAAAACTGTACCTATAGTTCTTCAACCTGATTTCACTTGTATGAAAATGTGTGTGTGTGTGTGTGTGTGTGTGTGTGTGTGTGTGTGTGTGTAGGGGCACAGGGTGGTAGAATAAGGGAGAGTGATTTTTTAAATCAGACCAGCTCTTAGGAACTACTGCTTTCTTTCTAACTATGCATAAAACCAGTGCTAAGGTAGAGTTCTATATTCATATTTCTATTTCTATATCAGTTATATTGTACCCAATTTGGAATATAATGTGCTCTCCTTATAAATAACTCAGTATCAAGCAACTTCTATGGCCTTCCCAAATCCTGAAGACCTTTCTATGCTCCTTCCATGCTGGGCCCCCAATTTTAGCAGGGGGGCAGTGCCACGATGTGCCCAACCCCTCAATAGGCCTAAATGGTTGCCTTCTGGGGAATGTCCAAAGTGCCTCCCACTTGAACCTGGTTACAGAGCCCCATCCACTCTCCAAAGGTAAGCCAACACTGGCTTCCAGGCCACTAAACTAGATCTTGACTTTACTTGTTGCTCATTTTGGGGGAGAAAGTCAATTTCCTGGGCTTTTACAGCTTTCAGATGCACACAGATTGAGTCTCCAGTTTTGTCCCTAAGCCCTGAGACTACTTCACAGCACTAGTGGCCCAGAACAGTATGATTTCCACACCAGAGAGACATGTTGCACTCTTGCCATCACCAGGTCCTTACAGCCAGTTGGGTGAGAGAATCTCTTACGACGCCTCCGAACAAATGCTTGGGGGTTTCGAGTCAGAACGTTTACATGTTCTCAGGTATTTAAAATCTACTCTTCCCAAATGGAGATCTTTCCAGTTGTTCTTTCCATTTGTGCCATTTATTTCTTTTAACATTTTGAAAGCTGTGTCTTCAGTAGTAGATCCGAACCAGGCTTAAGCGACAGAGGTTTCCAACAACGGAGCCCCAGAAACCAAGTCATCCTTCTCTGGTCATTTCCAGAGCCAGGGAAGGAATGACTCTGAACCGGTGCACCTTCAGGCTCAGAAATCTGAATCCCATCTCGAGAGTGTTATTCACTTACTTGATTTTTGTAGTGGGGACAGTAGAGTTGGGGCACTGTACCTTTAACCCATCGAAGAGGGCTTCGCCTTTTATATTTGTCCCAGAACCCCTCCACTGGTTGCCTTGTATAAAGATCATGGCATAAGAGCCAGATTCCAGGGGACCCTCAGTGCCTCCCCTTTAGACATAGACTTCTGCTCCTTGTGAACAGTCTGTGATGCAGTTCCCTTTGGGAGAAAAGCAAAACTGTTGGTTGACATAAAGTTTTGGATTATATGTGATTGGCAATTTATTCATACCACCTCCAACCATTTATCATCATACAGAGATTTGAGGTCTGGACGCCTTTTCTTAATATCCAATAAAGAGTGCAAAGAAGAAGGCTCCTTGGCCAGCAGCTGCTAACAAAAAGCATTTTGGTCTTGGGTCCTTAATTGTTAGGGACTAACATGCCCCGGTCGACTTTTTATTAGCATGTCTCTTTTCCTTTAGGAAAAAGTTTTAAAACAGTCCGCCCAGAGGTCTTCCCATCGCCAGGTCTAGAGACGACTTGTATTTGAATTTGGCCAATTAACATGACAATGTCAATGCCAAGATCCATTTCCAGGGGAAAGAGTTGTTCTTTGAAAGGCAGTGTCTGAGGGTGTCCAGGCTGAGAGGCAGCCTCTCCTCGGGGACTATTTGGATTTTAGGTTCCTGAGCTAAAAAAACATCCTTTAGCATTGGCTGACAAAATGGGTTTCAGAACAAGAGTTTCTAAAGCTGCAGTGGAAACTTTAATTATGCAGGTCCTGTCAAAATCCATCTGCTTAATTCGACTGTTTCTGGGTAAGGTACTTCTTATTTTTCCAGCAGTATTTCTTGATGACTCTCTGATAGGAATATGAAATTAGCTTTCTTCATAAGCAAGCTTTATTCTTTATTCTTTTCAACATTAAGAATACTTGTGCTAGGTTGAGGTGCCTTCCTAGAGTTTATTTGCTTTGTAGTTGATTTGGGGGAGATGCTTAAGTGACTTTTAGAGCTGAGATGCAGAAGGTGTCATTTAAGGAAATGCTGCCGGAGATTTCAGTGTGATAATGACTTAGTGATTGACTAGTCCTGTGATTTATAAGTGAAGCATTTCTATAATGTTATGGGGGGAGGCGGGGCAGCAAAAGTTGTGTAGGATCACAAGACCCAATACTTGACATGTTCCTGAGCACATCTGTGGTCTTAATGGTTTCATGTGCCTCGTCTGAGGAGTTGGAAACCCTATATTGGGCAATATGTACATTACGTATAATGAGTACTCATAGATTTACTTGTAGGAGGGAGTAGGGGAGGGTTTGAGGTGGTTGCTAAATGTATAAATATTGAATGTGCCAGCATCTGGGCTTTTTCAGCTTAAATATCAGACAGCGAGCCTTGTGCAAGCCACTGACTTAATGCAACTATTTGTTATTTTAGGGTGCTTGCCTGGATGATAAGCTATAGGACAAAAACCAAATTTTCAAAATCATGATGTCATGTGTATTTTTAAATAGAGATTAAGAAAAATTTACATGGGGTGGGAAGAGATTAACCAAAGAATTTATATGCATATATACATAACCCATGGTCACCGACAATAGTGCCTTAGGCCTGGGGGGAGAGCAGGGGCAGGGTGGAGGACAATGGGGGGAAAAAGAGTACATCTGTAATACTTTCAACAATAAAGATAAATTAAAGAAAGAAAAAGAAAAACTTACCCTGCTACTCTCAATGTTGGGAAAACCTCAGTGAAAATATACACAGGGTGGGGCAAAAGTAGGTTTGCAGTTGTGAGTACGTGAAACAGTTTATGCTTGTATTATGATTTATTAATTATTGTATTATTTCCCATATGAACAACTGTAAACCTACTTTTGCCCCACCCTGTCTGACTAAGTGGACCTGGTGGTGGTGATAGCCTTACATCTTACATCTGCAGCCAAAGGGGCTTTCAAAAACAAACGCCTCTTGACCAGTTAAAATAAAGAACTACTCATGTCACCAGGTCTTCAAACCAAGAAAGCTTCACGGCAAATTTTAGAAAACAGCACACTAGGACCTTGAAATCGGGGAGGAAAATAAAAGTATTTTGCAGGGCTACTTCTGCGTAATGAACGCTCCTCTGATGGAGTGATGGTTCCATGTGAACGACTTGCTTTCCTGGGCCTGGCAGAGGGTGGTTTTCAGTTAATTAAGAGCATTCCTTGATTTTCCATTTTCTCAGCTTTTCAAAACCTGACTCCTGTCACTCCGGAGGGGTAAATATGAACAGGGAGAGCTTGCTGATGGGCCTCACCCTGCACTTTCCCCTTTACCGGCAGTCTGGTGGCTGCCCCTGCTGTTGCACTTGCTCACTTTGGAGGCTTGAGCTATATGCACCGCTGCCTCTTGTTACAAAGCTGATTCCTCATCAGACAGGGTTTGAGCTTTTTCAGCCTTACTAGACATATCTTGGACACTATTCCACTCATCTCCTCATTTAAGTCTTCAATTCCTCAGTGAGAACAGGAAATAACCTGATTATTTTCTTCTAGGAACAATTCTGATTTACTGTGAGATGTGGGCAACTTAGCTAACATTTCTGTGCCTGAATTCTGCTTTTCTGTTGTTCTGATCTCAAGGGCACGTAGCCTTTTTGCTTTTGAGTTGTTTCTTGATCTTCAGTGTGCATATTAACAACTTATGGTGCTTTGTTAAAAGGGATTCCACTCACAGATCTATGATACAGTCCAACTATCTGTATGTTAAACAGGCTCCATTGGTGACTGTGATGCTTGTGGTCTGAGGACCGAGTCTGAGAAACATTAATGTTTAGAACTTCACTGTGGCAAGAATTAAGTAACTGATTAGTTCAAACTGTCTTATTTTACAGATGCACAATGTGAACTTAAACAAGATAAGTCCCACAGCTAATAAGTGGGAAGATCAGGGGCTAGAAACTAGGTCTTCTCACTTTTAATTTGTGAGGCTCTGAGTCATAAGGTAGGATACAACAACAGAGAAAAACACACACCAAAGCAGCTCAGGGTTCGTGGGACTGAGCATCATGGCTGCCTCCAGCATATAAATTTGAGGATGCCACAGAAATGCAGTGACATGAGGCCCACAGAGTCTTTCTTGAATTATTTGGAAGGGTCTTTGTGAAGGTTGTCAAGCCTACACTTGCATTTTGGTCCTTAAAATTCTTCATATAATATCCTTGCCGAGTGGACATGCATTTGGTTGAAGACTTGTTCGATGAAGACTTCTGGGGATAAAGATGTTCCTGACCATCCTGAGTCCCCCTTTCCATCCATTTTTCTAACAGCTCTGATCTCATTACAATCAGTTCTGTGTATTGAACTGGAAATCACCCCTCCCTACCTGTAGCTTCTACCACTGATGCAGGTACTTACTTTCAAGAGAGATTCAGAATAAGTCTACTTTGCCTTCCACATACAGTGATCATGCCCTATACCTAAGCCTTCTTTTGTCTAGGCTGAGCAACCCAAGGTCCTTTGGCCATTCTTTGTAACGCTTGGCTTTCAATACTCTTTTCATTCTAGTTATTTTCTTCTACATGCAGTCTGTTTGGTTATCTTTCTTTCATTTTTTAAAGGGTTAACAGACTTGCTTTATTGGACACGTATAAAATATAGTATTAGCATAGAGAATAAGCATTGCTCTTAAGCATGCAGGGTGCATTTACAAAAATTTACCACCTATTAAGCCACAGAGCATGTTTCCACACATTTCAAAGGATTGAATTCATACTGAACTCATTCTGTGACCATAGAATAATTTAGTTAAAAGTTAATAAGGAAGTGTTCATTTAAAAAAGCATATTTTGAAAGTTTAAGTACACATTTCAAAAATAATTCATGGGTTAAGTTAAAATCATAATAAAAAATTAAAAATACTGAGAACTAAATGCTTTAAAAATTGTGCATGTTGAAAATCAAATATTATAATGAGAATAGTACTTGGAGTAAAAATATAGCTCTAAAAGTTTATTTTAGAAAAAAAGAAAGGCATAAAATTAGTTATGTAAGCACAAATTAAGAAAAACCAACAATAGAAGAACCCTAAAGAAAATAAAAGAATCTAGTAAGAATTACATGCTTCAAGATAGATCAATCTTTTTTTTTTAAACATTCTTTTTAAAAATATATATATTTTTATTGATTTCAGAGAGGAAGGGAAAGGGAGAGAGAGATAGAATCATCAATGATGAGAAAGAATCATTGATTGGCTGCCTCCTGCATGACCACTACTGGGGATCGAGCTCGAAACCCAGGCATGTGCCCTGACAGGGAATCGAACCATGACCTTCTGGTTCATAGGTCAACGCTCAACCACTGAGTAACACTGGCAAGGCAGATCAATCTTTTTAAAACATTTTTTATTGAATTTATTGGAGTGACACTGGTTAATAAAATTATAAGATGCACACTTCTACAATACATCATCTGTATATTGTCTGTGTGTTCATCGAAGTTGTTTCCTTTTGTCACCATTTATTGCTCCTTTACCCTTTCCTACCACCCCCATCCTCCTTTCCCTCTGTTATGAGGTGTTCTTAAAAAAATCCCTTCGCCTTTTTCACCCAGCCCCTCATCGCCCCTCCCCTCTAAGAACTGTCAGTTTGTACTCTGTCTCTATGAGTCTGTTTCTATTTTGTTTGTTTGTTTTTGTTCATTTAATTCCACATATAGCCCTAACCGGTTTGGCTCAATGGATAGAGCATCGGCCTGCGGACTGAAGGGTCCCGGGTTCGATTCCGGTCAAGGGCATGTACCTTGGTTGCGGGCACCTCCTCAGTAGGAGGTGTGCAGGAGGCAGCTGATCGATGTTTCTCTCTCATCGATGTTTCTAATCCTCTATCCCCATCCCTTCCTCTCTGTAAAAAAACAATAAAATATATTTTTAAAAATTCCACATATAAATAAAATCATGTGGTATTTGTTTTTCTCTGACTGAATTATTTCACTTAGCATAATACCTTCAGGTCCACCCACACTATTGCAAATGCCAAGATTTCCTTCTTTTTTACAGATGAGTAATAGTCTATTGTATAAATGTACTACAGCTTTTTTATCCACTCATCTACTGATGGGCACTTGAGCTGCTTCCAAATTTTGGTTATTATAAATAATGCTGCAATGAACATAGGGGTACATATATTCTTTCAAATCAGTTTTTCAGGTTTCTTTGGGTATATTCCCAGAAGTGAAATCACTTGATCATAAGGCAGTTCTATTTTTAATTTTTTGAGAAAACGCCATACTGCTTTCTACAGTGGCTGCACCAGTCTGCATTCCCACCAATAGTGCACCAGGGTTCCCTTTTCTCCATATCCTTGCCAACACTTCTTATTGATTTATTAATGACTAGAGGCCTGGTGCACAAAATTCGTGCACGGGGGTGGGGGTGTGTGTGTCCCTCAGCCCAGCTTGCACCCTCTCCAATCTGGGACCCCTCGAGGGATGTCTGACTGCCCGTTTAGGCCCGATCCCACCGGACATCCTCTGACAATCCAGGACTGCTGGCTCCCAACTGCTCGCCTGCCTGCCTTCCTGATTGCCCCTAACCGCTTCTGCCTGCCAGCCTGATCACCCCTAACCACTCCCATGCCAGCCTGATTGATGTCTAACTGCTCCCCTGCCAGCCTGTTTGCCCCCAACTTCCCTCCTCTGCCGGCCTGGTCACCCCTAACTGCCCTCGTCTGCAGGGTTGATCACCTCCAACTGCCCTGCCTTGCAGTCCTGGTCCCTCTCAACTGCCCTCCCCTGCTAGCCATCTTGTGGTGGCCATCTTGTATCCACATGGGGGCAGGATCTTTGACCACATAGGGACAGCTATCTTGAGCTTGTGTGTTGGAGTGATGGCCAATCTGCATATTACTCTTTTATTAGATAGGATAGAGGCCTGGTGCACGGGTGGGGACCAGCTGGTTTGCCCTGAAGGGTGTCCTGGATCAGGGTGGGGTTCCCTTGGGGCATGGAGAGGCCTGGGCGAGGGGCCTGTGGTGGTTTGCAGGCCAGCCACGCCCCTGGCGACCCAAGCAGAGTCCCTGGAATCTGGAATTTATTTACCTTCTACAACTTTGAAACTTTGTAGCCTGGAGCAGAGCCAAGCCTCCTGCTCGATCTGTGGCTGCCGCCATTTCTGTTTGGATTTGTTTACCTTTTATAACTGAAACTTTGTATCCTTGAGTGGAGGCCTAGGCCCGCCAGAGTGTGTGGAAAGGTTGGCTTCCTCTGTTGCTGGGGAAACCCAAGCCTCCCTTCTGGTAGCCATCTTAGTTGGGGTTAATCTGCATACTCGCCCTGATTGGCTGGTGGGCGTGGCTTGGCTGGTGGGCGTGGCTTATGTAGTGGAGTGATGGTTAATTTGCATATTACTCTTTTATTAGAGAGGATAGCCATTCTGATAGGTGTGAAGTAATATTTCATTGTGGTTTTAATTTGCATTTCTCTGATGATTAGTGACGTTGAACATCTTTTCATATTGGCCTTCTGTATGTCCTCTTTGGAGAAGTGTCCATTCAGGTCCTTTGCTCATTTTTTAATTGGATTGTTTGCTTTTCTGGTGTTGAGTTGTATAAGTTCTTTATAAATTTTGGATATTAACCCCTTATCAGATATATCATTGGCAAATATGTTCTTCCATTCAATGGGTTGTCTTTTTATTTTGTTGATGGTTTCTGCTGCTGTGCACAAAAATTTTAGTTTGATGTCGTCCTATTAGTTTATTTTTTCATTTGTTTCCCTTGCCTGAGGAGGCATATCAGAAATGTTGCTATGAGAAATGTCCGAGATTTTACTGCCTATGTTTTCCTCTAGGATTTTTATGGTTTCAAGTCTTATATTTGTTTGTTCATCTTTCATATTGAAATATAGTATCTTAAATAGTCACAGTACACAGTATAGTTTGACCAGTGCAGAATTCATTACCTCTAGATACTTTGCTCCTAACCATAAAGACTACAAATATATAATCTTTTTGGGTGGCCAATCACATTCAATTCATAGTCAATTAAAAATCCAAATTTTCCACATGTGCTGCTAAATTTGTGCATTCCTTTACTAGTTTGTGTTGGTAATTTTTTTTTTACACCCCTTTGTTTTACTTTACATTTATCCTAGTTGAAATTAATTTTGTTGGATTCATCCCACTGTCCCAGATTATAGGTACACTTTTTTTAGATTCTGATTTTGTCAGTAATCCAAGATTATTTTGTTAATTAATTCATCTACAAATATTGAAAACCTATTACATGCCAATCATAACACTGGATATTATGACCAAGATAGATATACCCCCTCCCTCAGTTATAGTCTAATGAGGTATATGAACTAGTAGTCACCAACCACGTGTGGCTTACGTGTTATGATGAGAGTTTTATGGCATGTTGTGGGCACCCGTGGCAGTGGCAGGGAGGTCCAGGGGTGAACATCTAGTCCAGCCTGGGTGGGCAGTGGTTAAGGAAAGCTCCCTTGTGAAGTGACCCTAAGTGGAGACATAAAAGACATAGAGTTAGAGAACAAAGAGTGTTCCAGGCTGGGAATCATATGAGTCAAGGACCAGAGACAAAAGGAAGCATGGCCTAGGCTGCAGTGACGGCGAACCTATGACACGCGTGTCAGCACTGACACGCGTAGCCATTTCTGATGACACGCGTCCGCATGCCGAGGATGAAACATTTGCTGCTCCTGAGGACGAAACATTTGCAACTAGAGTCTTGGAGTTAGTTTTTTCCTCAAAGTGACACACTACCCGAGTTATGCTCAGTTTTTTGGCGAAGTTTGACACACCAAGCTCAAAAGGTTGCCCATAACTGGCCTAGGGAGTGGGTCCCAGGTGTGTATGGATGAGACCGGCAGAGATAAGAACCAGGAGAAGGGCAATGGGAGTGTCTGTAGGATTTTAGGTTGTCTGGTTTGTTGGTAAAAATGTTGGTCAGCATCCCTAGCTGGTTTTGCTCAGTGGTTGGAGCATCGGCCTGCAGACTGAAGGGTCCCGGGTTTGATTCCCGGTGGGAGCCCAGGTTGTGGGCTCCATCCCCAGTGGGGGTTGTGCAGGAGGCAGCTGATCGGTGATTCACTCTCATCATTGATGTTTCTCTCTCTCTCCCTTCCTCTCTGAAGTCAATAAAGATATATTAAAAAAAATGTTGGTCAGCGATGTCTGAGACTGACACCAATCCATGAATCAGTAGTCTTTAGGGAAGACAGCTTGCCACAACTCCAATTCCCACATTTCTCCATCCTGTCTACCAGACTATCCTGAGATTTGGCCAAATATCTTGTCGAAAATCAGATACACCATGTCCCCGATTGAACAGACTAATAACCTTATTTTTAAAAATGTGGTTGGCCTTTGTCTGGCCTGACTTGGCCCTTGTGAACCTGTGCTGGCCACCCGTGACTGATGTCTGATTTCTAGTTCACACTACGCCCCCTGAGATAATCCCTGCTCTCTATCCGGCAGGCGATCCAGGGAAGACTCTGAAAGATTTGCATCCTAAAATGTCATGGTGGGCGATTATGAAATGTGATGTGGAAAAGAATTTCTCTTGTTTGGAAGATGTTAGCTGGGTTAGGAGAAGCCCTCAAGAGGCACTGTCTGGTTGTTAGAATAGTTGAGAGCCAGGTCTGGGAGTCAGACAACCTGGGTGCAGACCCTGCCTTTCTCAGTTACCACCTGTGTGACTTTGAGCTAAAGCTTGACTTTCCTCAACTGTAAAAGGGAAACAAAATGCCTAGCTCACGGGGCAATATGTATTTGAAGTAAATGATGCATGCCCAGCACCTGTTACAGATTTAGCACTCATTGCTATTATTTTTCCATAACAAATTGTATTCAGCAAGCTACAAGGACTTTCGTGCCTTCACTTTCTTGCCCACTTATGGTTCTCTTCATCTTCTCCCATACTTAGTGGAGCAGCCCCCTCTTTTTCCTTTTTTTTTTTTTCCCTACAGCAACTATGAAGTGCAAGGGAAATGAAGTATCTGGACACAACATTATGAAAAAAAAGTCATACTCCCCCCCCCCCCCCCATCCCATTTTTGGAGACCTGGAACCAGCTAGCCAGGCCAATGTGAAGAAATGGTTGTGGTATGAGCAAGTTGGGTGTGGCCAGCACAGGGCTCCATGCCTGCACAATCACCCCTCCCCCAAGTCTGCAGTGAAGGCTGTGGGTGGACCTCTGACAGGAGGTATTCTTTCTCAGTGCTGTACTGACATCTGGGTCAAATGGACAGAGTGAGTCTTTGTGATTTTGCAACATTTCATTGTCACTTAGCACTTTAGATTAGCAACTGTCCAGAGGTGATGGGTAGCTGCTCAGAAAGGATTGTTATTTTGTCAGCTTGTGTAAGTCACCAATGGACCAGAATTTGCACTTCATTTGTAAGTTAAAAAAACAGAAGGAGTCTTTGAGTCTCCCAAATTTGCAAATCTTCCCTACCATTTCCAGTCATTCTCTTGACACAATATCTAAAATTCTGATTGTTAATCCAGAGATAATCCAGGGCAACTGTGTTTTCTTCCATGTTTGGAGGAATGCAGATGCAAACAGGTCAGGACTAAGGCCACTATCTGCCCTTCAAAACATTTCAGGGGTGTTCTGAAGGTTTCCAGAGACCAGCCATGTATTAATGTTCACTTGTATCTTTCACTGGTTGCAAGCAGCATGCTCCCAGGAGATGGAGTGGTCGAGATATTGCCCGCCTCTGTCCCCATCTTCCAGTCTGAAACAAGGTGAGCCTGTTTCAGGAAGAGACGCGGAGATGGTGCATTGTTAATGAGAATGGCATGCCCTCTGCAGCCTCCTCAGGCGTGGAGCTGGGCCGTGAGCTGGGAACACCAGCTCTTACGTGCTGTATGTTTCAACCCATTGAAAGATCTTAGTGCAAAATCAAGCATGGCATGATGTTCTGTGGTTTTCAAAGAACTTCCTAGGGGGTTTGAGTTGGATAGGCCAAGAACAAACCTATTCACCTGTGATGGATAGAACCAGACTCCAATGTCTGGTCGGGGAAAATGGGACAGAATCTAGGAAGGTTGGGCAAATTTACAACAGTGTAGCCTGGCCCCAAATCCAGCAGAGTTCACAACTGTGAAGAGGGTAAGTGTGTTCGGGTCTGTGTGCTTGTGCCATCAAGTTTGTCCTCTAGAAAACCTGCAGATGAGTTTGTTGCATCTCCATATATTTCCCCTTGTTAAGGGCCAATTTTTAAGCTCATAACAAAAGCTCCTGCAATGATCTCCAGACCTAACTTTGTTCAGTTCCTTTAGATAAATAAACTTTCTCTATGAATCAATTAGAGGAATCTCCATTTTTTAAAATATCAAAGAACTGGATTCAGATGGATTGTGCAGGAAATGCTGTCATTAAAAGGGCCAAGAAAAGAAGACATGCTTAATTATTGAGTGGAATATTCATAATTTTTCATATTTATCAGCTCAATGTGTCCCTAATGTGTTTTTAAGATGTACAAAGGGAACACATATTATAGCTCTTCTTCTTTTTTTTTAAGGAAAGCAAAACAAATCCCAAAATAATCCTTGTTTTTGAATACTTCGTCTCTCTTTATTTGAACAAAATAACGTTGTTTCTTTTTCCATCCTGTTTTTGAGGGCTACCCTCCACCCAGCCATTGTCTAAGGAGCTGCATTTAAAGGTAAACCCTGCAAGGCCTTGGGAAGGGTTTTGCTACCAAGCTGTTGTATTTAATCGCAAATGATTACTAGTTCCTACTGTCTCTGCAGTTAATCGTGGATTTCTGGTTTTTTAAATCAGGATAAAGAAATTTTAAATGTCTACAGGAGGTCTCAGAGACCCGCAGGCTTACCACAATTTTTTTTTTTTTGAGCACACTTTCTTAGTTAGGATCTTTTTAAATGCCACCTTTTTGACCTGAGTGAAAAGTAGGTGCAGGAACTTTGGGAGCAGGAAGTTAATAAGTATTATCAGCACCTTTTACTCTCAATAAAGCTTATATCAGGCCCCTGTTCTCAGTTAGGCTTGAATTTGGCCAGTAGTAGAAAAGGGACTTGCCACCGTGGTGTGAGACCTCTGATTTTTCTAAGACTATGGGCTGGAGAATGATAGCTGGACTCTCACCACTCTCTCTCTTTCCCTCCCCACTTTCCTTTCCCCTTCTCTCTCCAGCACCATTCCTCCTCTCCCTCCCCCTTCATTTCTCTCTCCCTGTCTCTCAGTTTCTCCTCTTAATGTTATCTGGACTATTTTCTCCCAGATCAAAGGTAGAAGTGGGCCATTTGATTAATTGCCGTGCAGCAGAACCCTTTGCCTCCTTGACACACCAGCCCAGGAGACAAAGGGCGCTCTTTAGAAGCCTCGAGCTGTGTGGGTGCAGGGTGAGGAATTCACAAGCCTGAGAGCACGGAGCCCTCCCAGCAGGGATGTGAAGGTTCCCAAATCCTATAGAAGAATAAAGTTGCTACTGCTGCACATTGTCTTGAGCCATATTTGCATTTGAGGAGAGAGCACACAACCCCAGCATTAGGCCATGTGGACTATATAGAGGCTTGATTCAAAGTTTGAAAAATCTTTAAATTTTCATGTATGGAGACTTGAAAGTTCCATGTGTAAAAAGCAGTACCATTTGAAAACGAAAGGAGGTTAAGTAACGATGACTGACAATTTAACCTTCTCTAGCCTGTACTGGGAAAACTCTCCAATTACAACACCACTAGTTCCGTGTGACTGTTTTCATTGAAACAAATTCAAATGAAATCAACTTTAATATCCCATTCCTCAGTCACACTAGCCCCATTTCAGGTGTGCAGGAGCTTTGTGGAGCTGGCAGGGGTCTATCGGACAGTACAGGTGTAGGACATATCCTCATGGCAGGAAGTTCTCCTGGAAGGCGCTGCTCCTGACCCTTTGTTCTCTGAAGCCAGGTAGCTCCGAGGAGGCCAGGGGGTGCTTGACAATAGAAAGTTGAGAGGGATTCCACACCTGGCTGAAAGGAAAGAAAACTTTGAACAGAATTCCAAGTTAAAGTAAACAGCGTTGGAACTGGGTTGTTCCAAATGAGATATTATTTGGGGAGGTGTTTGAGAAATTGGAAAGAAGTATCCTACATAATAAAATGGTAATATGTAAATTACCATCACTCCGCTACGCCCACGATTGGGCCAGCAGGAGGCGCAGGGGGCGGGACTCAGGGTGGCCCGGGTAGCTGATTGGGCTCAGCGTCTGTACCATGGCTGCCGGAGGCTTTCAGAAGGCCTGGGGCACCAGCGGACAGCCGGACAGGTCCCCCGCGATCCAAGGCCAAAGCGGGGGACCTGGCCGCCTGTCTGCTCCGGCGCAAGGCCTTTCGAAAGCCTCCGCAGCGCCGGAGGCTTTCGGAAGGCCTGGGGCACCGGCGGACAGCCAGCCAGACAGGACCCCGCGATCAAAGGCCAAAGCGGGGGACCTGGCCGGCTCTCTGCTCCGGCGCAAGGCCTTTCGAAAGCCTCCGCAGCGCCGGAGGCTTTCGGAAGGCCTGGGTCGCCGGCGGACAGCCAGACAGGACCCCGCGATCAAAGGCCAAAGCGGGGGACCTGGCCGGCTCTCTGCTCCGGCGCAAGGCCTTTCGAAAGCCTCCGCAGCGCCGGAGGCTTTCGGAAGGCCTGGGTCGCCGGCGGACAGCCAGCCGGACAGGACCCCGCGATCAAAGGCCAAAGCGGGGGACCTGGCCGGCTCTCTGCTCCGGCGCAAGGCCTTTCGAAAGCCTCCGCAGCGCCGGAGGCTTTCGGAAGGCCTGGGGCACCGGCGGACAGCCCGCTGGTGCACCAGGTGCATGATTAAATCATGCACTGGGCCTCTAGTACAATATAATAGGAGGAATTATGCAATTATTTCTAAGAGGGGAAGAATGTTCAACCGAGGGTGAAAACTTAGCCAATGGCCATGTGCCTTCTCTACTCATCGGAATTGAAATTCAAACCCTCCAAGTCTTGGCTAGGCTTCATTTCCAGCTAGAGTTTTTTTGAGTGAGGAGCCATGCCTTCTTTGTAAGGCGAATGATTGCTTTAAGTACGTGGGAAGTATGGAAACTCCAAAAGGATGAAGATCTTCTTCCCCAAATTCTAATAGGGGTCCTGGGTCACTGAATACCTTCAGATAGTGACATTGATAATTCAAGTATAGATCTTCTTTAGACTAACCAATGACCTTCTGTAATTGAGCATAGATCCCACAGGACTTCATTCTCAAATGAGCTCATGGCTCAAGTGTGATATAGATGTTTACCACTGTTCACGGAATGGTCATACAGAAAAGGCCCTTGGGTTACTCTGCCCAGTGTCATTGATTGCAAAGACACAGACTAAAATAATTAATTCAAATCTTCTGGCTTGCACAAGGCAGTTTTCCCCAGGCTGGGGGGCAATGCCATTGAGATCCAGTGTCCCTCAAAGTAAGAACACTGGGTTCTTCAGAGAAGGTATCTCTGGCCACTGTACTGTGACTTCCTAAATTCGCTAACAATTCTGCCCATCCTCCCCTGCCCCAGGCACTTTCATTCACTTATCAACCCCTTTGGCTCTGACCTCTTTAAGTTACAAAACCAAATGGGTAAGAGGGTTGGGAAATAATCCACCAAACCCTCATTGAGTCCTAAGCTCAGGGTTTCCCAAGCATCATACTTTAGGTTTTGGTGTCTGTGCTGGATTCCTGTCACTGACTCTCAGTGAAGTGCGTGGGAGGGCGGTCTGGGCATGGGATGTTCTGGTAAAATCTTAGTAAATGTTGTGGAGGTCTCACTGCCTGGTCTGATGATGAATGGAGCGTGTGATTAACCAAAAAGGAAACTGAGGTGTAATTAACACATACATGGGCCTGATTCTTTATTGGTATCAATGAGAACTTTGCATTTGGCATGTTTATTACTAATCAACAAATATTTGTTGTGTGCTTCCTCTTCCTTAAGATACTGAGGGATAATGAAGGAACTTAACATCTATTTGTCATGTTTTAGACAAATTGGTGATGTGTCATGATTCATAAACTTGGAAAGTTTCAAACGGTTTGTATAGAATATTTTTTAGGTATTTTTTTTTTCTACCATCAAATGTGAAAAGAAGTGTGAGGAAGGATATTGGAGGGGGAAAGCTCTTAGGTAATAGTCCTTTATCTGACGTGTTTTTTACAAATATTTTCTCCAAGTCTGTGGCTTGTCTTCTAGTTTTGTTTATATTGTGTTTCACAGAGCAGAAGATTTAATTTTAATGCAATCAAAATATCAATTTTTTTTAATGGATTGTGTCTCTGGTGTTGCGTCTAAAAAAGCTTTACTATAGTCACGTTCATCTAGTTTCCTCCTCTGTTATCTTCTAGCACAAGCACGTCAAACTCGCGTCCCGCAGGCCGCATGCCTGGCTTATTTGGCCTGTGTTAGTCTTCGAGTTTGACATACTTGTGTTTTATAGTTTTGAATTTTACTAGGTCTACGACCCATTTTGAATTAATTTTGTGTTTTCTGGGTCTGGAATGAACTTTGGTGAAAACAGGTAATTTGCAGGATGAGTCTGTGATGAGCAAAGTCTGAAAATGAAAAGGTGTCTTTTAATTACCTGGCTGTTTCTGCATTGATTAGTTGTTCGTTGAAATGAGAAGGCCATGCCAGAGCTCTCTCTCACATTCCTGGGATCTGAATTTACATGTCTGGTGTCTGCTTTCAGAGCACAGTTGAAACTTGCTTGTCATTTGCCTTATCTCTTGATCTTCAACAACCTGTGTTGAAGGCAGAATAGAGACTCTTAAGTCTTTTAGAGAGGAAAGGACCTCTGAAGTCTATCTTCACTTCCCTGAAGTCTGAGGTCCAGAGAGGTCAGGCACCTCCCCCAACATACACAGCTTTTTTGGTCAGAGTCTGGACAACTAGAACCCCGCTTCCCTGCCTTTGTCACAGGAGCTGTCCTCTGCACTGATCTGGCCTGTGTTTAAAAACCATCCTACTTCTGCTCTGTTCCGAAGTGACCAATGAGCAAATTTTAAGGTAAACATTTGGCTATCTCTTCAGGCAAAATCAAAGGACCATTTCTAGAATCTGACAAAATTGATAAAATGAGATCTCCTAGCTTTACCTCCTCAAAGAAAGGCCAGTCTATCAGGCACTATCTGGATAACAAACACTCTAAAAGCAGTGCATGCCGTGGTCAGTGCGTGCATTCCAGCACCAAACTTACTTGGAGTCACAATCCTGGCTTTGCCACGTACATGGCACACATGGTGTGTGACCTTGGACAAACAACTTAATTGCTGCAAGCCTCAGTTTACCCATCTGTAAACTGGGAATAATAATAACAATAGTATCTTCCTCATATTATATATTTATATTATAAAGCATTTACAGTGGTGCCTGGCACATGGCAGGCATTATTTAAACATCATTTTTTTTAACGTAGCTAAAAGCAATGTACAGCTTCCCCTACTTATTTCCTATATAAAAACATCTTACAAGGAACAAAGCAGGAAAAGCAGAAGAAATCAAGGGGTGGGAGGTGATGGGATTTGATTGTGCTGATTTCTTCCTCCCCTGGATAGGCCAAAACATATCACTAGAATACTCTACTGTGGCCCAAACCATAGAATATCAAAGCTAAAAGAAACTTGGGAGGTGATAGGACTTATCCTGCTGGTTTAGGAAAGAGCCTGAGAGCCAAAGGGCTGCAATCTGGACTAGCACAGCCAGGTGCTTGCTGTCCAACAGTGGCCCAGCCACAGTCAGTCAGTCTGTCATCACTCAACATTTTTTTTTTTAATTTCTTTATTGGTTATGGTGTCACATAATTGTCCTCATCCCCCTATTCCCATCCCGAACCCCTCCCCACGTATGCCCCCACCCCCCTGTTGTCCATGACCACTGGTTAGGCTAATATGCATGCATACAAGTCCTTTGGTTGCTCTCTCCCCCTTTCCCCCACCCTCCCCTGCCTTCCCTCTGAGGTTTGACAGTCTGGTCGATGCTTCCCTGTCGCCGGGCCTGTTTTTGTTCTTCAGCTTATGTTGTTCTTTATTTCCCTTAGATGCGTGAGCTCATGTGATACAAGAAATACACTTATAAGAACCGAAAGTGAGACAAGCCATAATGGTTATTTGCTGGGAGGCAAATGAATCAGTCTGTAGTGAGTTTCTTTCTGGGCCAACAGTTCTTTTGAGTCCCAATTTCAATGTCCACCAGTTCCTTATGTGTACATGTCAGCAATGATATTTCAGTTCTGGGTGGTGGACAAATGGTAGTGATGCAGGTCCGACCGTCTCTGGTTTGGTCCTGGGCATCCTTCAGCAGCGCACAGCTGCTGTCTGCTAGTATGGCAAGGCGTTGTCAGCGTCTTCAATCTCTGGACTGTTTCTCTTCTGTCTTCATGGCTGGAGCAGTCCTGTCAATTCCTCTCTATTGCAGGAATCCACATGGTCTTGGAGTTATTTTCTGAAAATATACAAACATATTCTCGACCAAAAGTTAGTAAAATCACTCAACATCTTGAAATAAGGTATCACATAGAGGAGGGGGAGATAGTCGGGACATTTAGTGGATCCTAGACAGAAGTAAAAAAAAAAAAACTTATTTCAGTGTTTGAAAGTCTTTTAGCTGAAGGGGAAAAGTGGCCTGTGTCTTTTCTAAGTTATGAATTAGACACGCCATACTTCCCCTGAGCCCTGTTGCGGCGCCTGCCTACTGATATACAGGAGTTCAATCGTGTCTATACTGGTTGGGGGAGGTGGTGCTAGAATTTCTGACTCAGGTCCCCATGAAGCATAAGTGAAGTTCCTCCTTAGTTGAATGGGGTCCCCTCACGTCTCTTCAGGCTTGGCATCCACAAGCTGCAAAGAGAATTATATGCCCTTAGCCGCATCAAGCATCCAGCTAACATCCCAAGTTCTCAGCCAAGTGCCCAGTGACCTCACTTTTCAGGACAGTAACGTGGATGAGCTGGGGAGATAATGAGATGATACATATTAGTGATTGACTTCGTTTAGGTTAGTATTATCCTTTTTATTGTGAAACAAAGAATACAGTCAAAAGATTATATGCCATATATGTGCAATTAAAAGACAAATAAAATGAATACTCATGTACCTACCACCCATTTTTTAAATTAAAACATGTTCATATTTCCTTAGATGGACTAGACCCAAACCTCCTTAAGGCTGTGTGTATATAGTTTATGTGTGTGAATATATAATTTTTTAGTATTTGGCAATGGTCATATATGTATATATTATATGTGTGCATACCTACATACACACATATGTATTTATTTATATAAAATAAATTGCTGAAGCAGGTTAAGCAATTTGACCAAGGTTACACAGTTATAATAAGAGGCAGATCTGGATTTGAAACCAGACCTGTCTAAAAGCCTGAGCACTTAATCACTCTACCCAATTGTCTAATCTTTTGCACCCCTTTGCTCTCCTCCACAACCTGTAGTAGAGTGCTGAGTGCATGACTGGCATTCAGTAAGAACCAGAGGTAGGGTTGGCTCACTAAGAATTAGGGTGCAGGTAAAACAAGGGCAATGAGCTGTGGTGTGCTGCAGCCCACTCCTTCTCCAGAGCTAACTGTGCCCTTCTTCCCCCAATTCCCGGTTCTGTGACAACCCATTGGGTGCTTGAAGTCAGCCGTGGTGGGAGTATTGGCACCATGTAAATGCGACATGTCACGGCTCCCCCATCCCCTCCCTGAGAGCGAATTTGCCAGGATCCTGGGCTGGCGCTCCTGATCTGACAATAGCTTGGGGCGCTGGGCCCAGGGAGCAGGTGGGGAGAGGTGGAAAGAGAATGTCCAGTGGGCTGGGGGGACTTGAGAGGGCAGTTCAGCGTTTCTCAAAGGCAGGCCCTGGGAGCTCATTAAAAATGCGGAGCCCCAGCCTCCGCACCCAGAGGTTCTTGGTTGGTGATTCTACAGTGGGGTCAAGCTCTCTGCATGTTTGAGCACCCCACGTGATCTTGATGCACACTAAAACTTGGGAACTAGCCCAACCCTACCTTTAGTGAGTAGTCAAATCACTGGAGGGAAGCTTGCTAAATGCAGATTCTGATTCAGTAGGTGGGCCAAGGCCCGAGAGTCTGCATTCCTAACAGGCTTCCAGGTGATGCCGGTACTGCTGGCTCCTGGGCCACACTCGGGCAGGAGGGACTGAGTCCGGCCCTCTCACTTGACAGATGAGGAACCCAAGGCCTGGAGAACTGAAGCGACTTACACAGTCAGTCATGGGACAGCGTTTCCTGAATATTGTGAGGGAGATCCAAAGAGTTCAAAAACCATTTCTCTTCAACATATTCATAAAAATAGGACTATTTGTTAAACATCTTTTATCTGACAGATGCTGAGGTCCACATATGAATAATGCATGGAGCATGCCCTCAGATTGCTTGTAATCTGGTGGAGGAAGTAAGGTGTTACCTGGAGTAAATAAACAATGTCAGGAGGAAGTGAGGTGAGATGATAAAAGGACAGGGCGGGACATGGAGCTGATCTGCCTCCGTTGTGACATCTTGGACAACTGATTTAAACTCTCTGGCATTCCAGCTTGTCCTGCATAAAACCCAGAGCTGCCACGTCAGAGATCCCAAGGCGTGCATCTGGAATCAGGAGTCTACAAAATATAAGAAGTTTTATTTTATTTTATTTATTTTAATCAAAGGCTGAAAACTGGTGGTCCACAGCCCAGTTGGTGGCTCATAGAACTTTTTTTGAGCTTTTACAAAAAAAGTTATATTTTACTGACTTAATTTTTAAAAATAAATTTATTTTAGAATAATTTTAGATTTACAGAAAAGCTGCAAAGCTAGAACAGAGACTTCTCCTCTTATATTACTACAGAACATTTGTCAAAACTAAGAAACTAATATTGGTGCATTGCTATTAATTAAACGTCAGACTTTGCTTGAATTTTTATGTTGTTGGTGGTGGTTTTTCATCAATGTCCTCCTTTTGCTTTGGGATCCAATCCAGCATATCTCAGTGTATTAGTTGTCCTATCTTCCCAGACTTCTGTAGTCTATCAATCTCTCAGTCTTTCCTTATTTTTCATGATCTTGACAGTCTTGAGAAATGCTAGTTCAGGCACCCTGCAGAATGTCCCCAATCTAATCTCATGATTAGACTGAGGTTAGATGTTTTTGGAAAGAATATGACAGGGGTAAGTGACCCTCATAGACATGTTTCTACTCCTTCACCCTGTGATTGGCCAGAACACATCATCAGAAGACTTTACTGTAAGGCCAAACCCTCAAATATTAAAGCTGTAAGAGGCGAATGAGGCCACCTGACCCATCTTGGTGTTCTCTTTAAAAATCTTAAGCCAACTTTGAAAAAATTTGGATATTTTACATAAACATCAGGATTTCTGCCTTCTCTTGAAATCTGGCAATACTAGACTTGAAATGACACCCAGCAAAAATTGGCTAGAGCTGAGTGAGTTGCCCACTTTTATTATTGTTTGAATTTTCTCTTCACCATGGGTCCCACATCTCACACAATGCATATGTATCTGAGCTCATCTGTTTGGCCTCTCCTTGAGGCAGTAGGTTTGTCTTTGCAGTATGTATCAATTTCTTTTATTTTAAAAAAATATATATATATATATTTATTGATTTCAGAGAGGAAGGGAGAGGGAGAGAGAGATAGAAACATCAATGATGAAAGAGAATCATTGCTTGGCTGCCTCCTGCATGCCCCCTACTGGGGATTGAGCCTGCAACCCGGGCATGTGCCTTTGACCAGAATTGAGCCCAGGACCCTTCAGTCTGCAGGCTGACGCTCTATCCACTGAGCCAAATCAGCGAGGGCTCAGTATGTATCAAGTTAAATGTGCAGCAGGACTGGGGAGAGAAGCCAGAAGGACTGCAATGCTGAGAGGTCTTCCTGGAGACATGTGACCTGTCTTGTACCAAAGAGTAACAATTCTCAAAGTGTGGGACCACCAGCATCAGCATCACCTAGAATCTTGTTACAAATGCAAATTCTTGGCATCATCTCAGACCTACTGAAGCAGAAACTCTGGGGGTGGGGACTGCAATCCGTGGTTCGACCAGTCCTGCAGGTGATTCCAACGCTTGTAAAACTGGAGAACCACAGTAAAGGCAGGCAGGACTGGGATGCGGAAAGCCTGGTGGTCCAGCCAGGGCCACCTACACTCTGGTGCTGGGGAACTGGGGGTGTGTATGAATTATTTTATGGAAACACAAGTCAGTGGCCTCCGGGGTCAGAGCCAGGGTCAGTGTGAGTTTTCAGGCCCGTGGCCCTTCAGTGTATGTGGACATAGGCTTTTCTTCCCACTGCTCCTGCTGCTCCTTGTCAGCTTCTGGGTAACCACAGCCCGCCAGAGTCAAGGCTCAGGATTCCATGTTTGCTCTCTTCCATGCCTCCTTCGTCAGCCACCCCTATTCTGTGCACCATCAAAATCTCACCAAGGTAAGAAAAGAGAAAAGAACAATTGTGGCCTCTTTTGATTGGCAGGTGATTAACCTTTGGAGTCAGTCCTTTGTCCATGTAGCAATGCTCCCTCAGTCTGACTTAGAGTCAGAGGGTTATGTGAATATGAGAAAATTTCAACGAATTTAAAGCAAATATCGTATACACTGCCCATACTTCTGTACTCTGTCTATTTTTAAGGACCTCCATCAAGTTTTCCTCCTCCCTAGTCCTTCCTGTCAGATAGATCGCTCCTGTCTCTGTCAAGTTATCAATTGCTCAATATTAGTTAGTGCCTGTGCTCCTGCCACCCTGATCTCAGGGGTGCCTTCTGTCACCTCTCCCTCCTCCATTCCTCTCTGTTCACTGCCTAAGGCTTACTCATTTTCAGGGCTCCTTGCTGCTCACCGGGGAGTGGGACAGTTTGCTACAATCTGTTGAAATTGCCCAACTACTCTGCACAGCGCGTGTATCTCATTCATCTGCGCCCAGCACCCCGCACAGTGTCTGGTACACAGAAGGGCTCAGTCCACACTTGCTGAATGAATGAGCTCCCTGCAAATGCGTAGTTTTTAAAGTGGCTTTGCGGTTAAGCTCCCTGGGTCTGTAATCGGTCAGACTGGGTTGAATCCGGGCTCCACTGAACTGGCTGTGTGCCCTTGAACAAACTGCTTAACATCTCTGAGCTTCCTGTAAAGGGCACAGTCAGTATTGACCACATAAGCGAATGTAATTAAAATTTATTTATCCAATTCCTGCGCATTTTACCTATTTTTATCTGATGTGTGGTAGTGCTCAATACCTATTAGCAGTAAATAGGACCCTGCTGATCATTTATAGAACTGGATTGATGACAATTTCCAGCTTAAATGTTACCTGAGGAAATCCCATGTCTTTAAGGGGAGAGACGTGTGAGACCTGACCAAATAAAGGGTTGGGGGGGTGCCTACCCGCTTGACAAGAAGGACCTTTCCTGCTCCTTCTTCTTCTTTTTCCAGGGTTGCAACAAGTTCAGACTGATCAGGCTCCACAGACAGATTTGGGTAGGTGCATTCTGAGAGACAAACCCAAAGTTCAGAAGCATTTCTGCTGTTTAGATGGACTCTGTATCAGTATTCCAAACAGCTTAAAGAAGGCGTTCAATCCATTTGCATATGTACATGACTGCAAGCCCGTTTGTATCTGGGGAAAAGATTCTGAATGTGATCCAATTCCTGTGCATTTTACCTATTTTTATCTTGAGTTGGCTGCCTTCTGTCACAGGGTTGTAATTAATATTGTTGTAGAACAGGAGGCTCATTAAATCGGTCTCATTATGACTGTTCAGGTTCTGGGGCTCAGCTGAAAAGGATTTCCCTATTATCAGCATCTGACAGATATTCCTAATCAAGCAGGCCAATTCTCTTCTGTCAAGGACTGTCTCACAAATGGAGACGGTATTTATTCTGACTTGTACTATTAATGTGAAAAATGTTGCCCCTAATGACAGACATATAGGCCTCTGTCACAGGTGGGGCTCCTTTCGCACAGACATGCAGAATATAGGAATTTATAAAACGATATGCTTTCAGTGGTTGGAATAACCATCGATTTCATTCTTAAGTCTTTGGCTCAGTGAGAAATTGTGAAAAGAAAAAGAAACATGTAATTATAAACTGGTGGAATCTTGCTGTCTGGAGAGGCTCTAATAATCATTTAAACTTCTATCCAACATGAGTTCCTGTTTAGCACTCATGAGACCTGATTTCCCATTGTCGCTTGATTGCTTCCTTTGGCAGAGTACTCACTGCCTTTAGTGTGGCCAATTTCCTTTTCAAACTGACCTAAGGAAAACCATTTGTAGTATTGATTGGAATTTGTCTCTCACTTACTTCCACATTGCCCCTCGTTCTGCTACCCAGAACTGCACAAAGCAAGTTTGGTCACTCTTTCTCGAGAAAGCTTTCGGAGTGTTTGAGACAGCTCTCTCTTTCCCTTCTCATCTTCTCTTCTTTAAATGAAATGTCCTCATTTTCCTTTGTAGTTAGCCAGATCCTTCACGCCCCTGGTCACTGATTCATTCTCCAAAGATGTATCCAGAAGGGAATGAACTTTCCAGGTGTGGTTAGTCCACCCAAGGGCTCAGGAAGACAACTGCCCCAACAGAGACAGGGTTTCTGGAATTTTCCTTGGAGGACTGGGTAACATGGAACCCTCTCAGAAATGGTAGTGTCATTCTCTCTTCCTCAGGACCTTTTGCTGCAGGAACCTGCATCTTGCTTCAACCACACTTGCTCAGGGACTTTGATGTTAGGGTGACTGGATTCAGAGCTCAGCTCTGCTGTTTGTTATCTGCTGTGATGCTGGATGAGTTGTTTAACCTCTCTGAGCCTTGGCAGGAATGGGAATAGGGCCTACCTGTGAGAATTAATGAAATGCAAGCAAGGTTTGAGCAGAGCCCAAGAGAAATGCTCCATGATATTAATGATAATCAATGAGAACCAAGTACCAATCATCTATACCTCCATGCTTCCCTTACCTTGGTCTTTGTGTCTCTTAATTTTGACCTTTGTGGGTAATTGTACTCCTGAGAAGGGGACAGGGTAGGCAATATATGGTAATTCCAAGTGAATTTGTCTTTTGGTTGAGTGTTTCTCTCTCTCCCCCCCCCCCCCCCGCCCACTGTAGCCTAACACAAACATGCATTGAGAACCTTTTCCACCTAGAATACTTTTATATAAGATCTCACTTCATGAGAGAGAGATGCACACAGAGACTCCTAAACGCGCTGTTCTTTAAAATATTTTAGCAGAATGAACCCTCTCTCTCTCCCACCCACCTGTGTCTCCTTCCTTTAAATAAAATCTTACTCAGAGCCCCAGTATGTAAGGTAGACAATCGATGAGCAGGTCCCTCTGGCAGTTTTAATCTTCTCTCCTTGGCAGAGGCTGCCTCATTGTTTGGAAAACCCCTGGAGGTTGACTGTGGAATCCTGGGGTTCTGAGCTCCGCATTGGAAAACCTCTGAATGAACCAGTTCCACATCCAATTTCTGAAAGTTGGCTCCAGTCCTTCCACCTGCCTGCCTGATCCTCTCTTCCTGTTTGCTCACCTCCCCTTTGCCCTAGAATCCCCCCACCAACCAACACACACTGCTCCCCTTGTCCCCCATCCAACTCCTATGAAATCTCAGATCCGTCCTCCAAATGCCTTTTTCCTTATCCTCTTCGGATCAGGGTAGGTAAGAAGCAAGAGAAAGCCACACTCTAATGGGGGGCACTGGCAGGGGAAAATCGAGAAGGGGTCAGATGTGCCTTAGAGCTCAAGAATTAGCTATTCAAGCAACAAACCTCTTTGTGGTCCTTATTGTCATTGATCTTTCTGTAATATTCATTCATTCATTCATTCATTCATTCAAGTGTTCCCTGAATTCCTGTTACATGACATCACACACTGTTCGTGCACTGGGGTTCCATGAAGGAAGACATCACAGCCGCAGCCCCTGAGAAGCTAACAATCCAATAAAGGAAACTGATACAAAAGCTTTGCTGATCCCAGATATCCCTGGGAGTCTCTGATCACTTGCTCAGTTGGCTCAAGGGTTACACCAAAGCACCCCTCATTTTCCTAACCTGATTTCCTCTCAAGCTAAGCTTGTCTAATACTGAGTTCTTCAGTGTCCTAAGGGCCTGACAAATATGAGAAAACCCCCACACACATTCATAATGCAAATGTTTGTAATCCCTTTTCCAAAAACTTCCGAGGAAGTCCTAACTCCTCAGCTATTCCCAGAGCCGCCCAGTGCCGAGTGAGCTCTTCCTCTTTGAAACTCCTGGCCATTAGTGAAGATGCTGATTGTCAGACAATAAATCTATTCTTTCTTGTGATGTCGCTTATATTGTTGTCGTGGCTATAGATGAACTCATTACTTAGCTTCTTATGTATTTAGGTCAGGCCTTCCTGGTTACTGAAAAAAGGGAGAGTAATTACAGAAAAAGCAAAAGCCTCCTTCCAAGCATGTCAAACTCGCGGCTGGTGGGCCAGCTGGTGGGCCGCCTGCCGGCCGCGAGTTTGACATGCTTGAGGCCCATTCTCTTCCCCTCTCCCAGAGAGAAAGTGCGTGTCCCTCTGTACCATTTAAAAAACTCACTTTTACATGCAGATATGTTATATATTCCTAGAATATGAAGAGTACTTTTTTATCATCTGTGTGTTTGCATAAATGGTATTGTACAATATGCATCATTCTACAATCTGACTTTTTCACTCAGTGTATTTCTGAGATCGATTAACACTGACGTGTATAATCCCTAGTTAGTCCCCTTAAATGATTCCATTGTCTTCTAGAAAGCCAGTGTGCCGCCTTTTATTTGGCCCTTCTCCTCATGATGGATATTTAGGTTCCTTCTAATTTTTGTTATAAACAATGCTTCAGCGAACATCCCGTACATATGCCAAACCACTTTTAAACTCTGTGGGAGGCAGGAACAGCGAATCCTATTTTTTGCATCCTCTGTTTCCCTTAGCACAAGGCCCTGCCTATGGTAGATAATCAATATATTTATATATACTGCTCATACATACTTTGTGCAACGTATATAAAAACGAATACCTAAGGTCATGCTTTAAAGTGATGGTCTCCAATGGAAGTACAAAGCAGAGCTGACGGCTTTCTGGGTACCAGGGTCCAATCCATTTGATGCTCAGAAATTGGGTCTGTTCTCTCTTCTGAGACAGAGGTGACCCCCAAAGAGACCCCCATAGGGAGGAATAAACAGGTCACATCTCTGAAGGAACCACTTGCCAGAAGGTATATTTTTTTCACATCCCTGTCTTCCCTCCTCTCTCACCACCTGCTTTCTTTTTCGTTCTTTCTTCCTTTTTTTTTTTTTTCCTGATGAGGTGTCTGGGGATCATGTTTGGAGCACTGAATGCCTTAACAAACCATTGCAGCCAGATCCCTCCTACTAACCAGGGCAGAGATCTCGGAGCAGCGAGGGTGGTGGTGTGATGGTGGGAAGGCTTTTCAGTGAGGGTGGTGGTGTGATGGTGG